>NC_044394.1:55515907-55818831 GCF_006542625.1 Nomascus leucogenys
GGGGCAGATCACCTAACGTCAGGAGTTCGAGACCAGCCTGGCCAAGATGGCGAAACCCCGTCTCTACTAAAAATACAAAAATTAGCCAGGTGTGGTGGCACATGCCTGTAGTCCCAGCTACTCAGGAGGCTGAGGCACGAGAATCGCTTGAACCCAGAAGGTGGAGGATGCAGTGAGACGAAATTGTGCCACTGCACTCCAACCTGGGCAACAGAACAAGACTCTGTCTCAAAAAATAATAATAAATAAAAACAAAATAAAATGGCTAGGATGAAGCTATACAGCAGGACTTAGAGAGGAATTGTTTCATGTTATACTCATCCTGCTGTTGCTTGCTTTCTTTGTTCAGTATTATGTTTTACACAAGGGGTTGTATTGACATATGAAGATTTAATTCACCCATTTAACTACAATGTAGAAACAAGGGCACAGGTGTCCTGCCTGATGCCAAGGAAATTCTTTCCATGTTTCCACAACAAGTATAGTATTTGCTAGAAGTTTTTGGTAGATATTTTTATATTAGGTTAAGGAAGTTCCCTTTTATTCCCAGCTGGCTGAGAATTTTTATCAGGAATGGATTTTAAACATATCAGTCCACTAAGAGATCTGTTGAGAGGGTTATATTTTCCCTCTTCATCGATTTATATGTTAAAATTGCATTAAATGTGTTCATTGATTTTCAGATGTTGAGCTATTCTTTCATTACAAAAATAAATCCAACTTTAGATTTTAGAATTTAAAAAGACATTAATATATTTTTTAATTTACTTAAGTTAGCAAATAGGAAAACTTGGGCATTTTGATTGTGATTTATTTATTTTTATTTTATTTTTTTGAGATAGAGTCTTGCTCTGTTGCCAGGCTGGAGTGCAGTGGCGCGATCCCAGCTCACTGCAACCTCCACCTCCTGGGTTCAAGTGATTTTCATGAGTAGCTGGGACTACAGGCGCCCGCCACCACGCCCGGCTAATTTTTTGTATTTTTAGTAGAGACGGAGTTTCACCGTGTTTGCCAGGATGGTCTCGATCTCCTGACCCCGTTATCCGCCCTCTTCGGCCTCCCAAAGTGTTGGGATTACAGGCGTGAGCCACTGCTCCCGCCCTATTTATTTATTTTTGATAAGCTGATTGAGAAATCCTTGTAGAGAGCCGCCTGACACGGTGCACTGCTGACCACTCATTACGGGATCAGCCCGAGGCCGCGCTGCCTTCCCGTTGCCAGACTTCTCACTATGTGTGACATCAGACAACCGGAGATCAAGCAGGCCCCCGGGGCACTGCTGTACAAGTCACCCAAGCCTCAAACTCTCCTGTACATGCCCGGGGAGTCCAACGCAGGAAGTAACCTTTTGTCGGCATCCTCTTTATTTGTTAGGAAGCACACTTCACCTTTTTAAAAACAGCTGAAATGACAGCTGACTCCCTTCCTTTCCAAAAACTTAGCCCCCGGGAAAAGCAGAGTTGATGTGACTAAATGCTCTAAATTTGGAAATTTTTAGGCTTAACATTTTTCAGATGAATTGAAGATACCTGAACTATATATAGCTATGTATAATATACATGAATATAGAAATATATTTGGTGGTTTTTAGAAAGATTAGCAAGAATGAAAACCGTATCAATGATCGACTGAGTATGATGATTTTATGTTAACATGCATTTTTTTCTTTAAGAGTTCCTTTTCTTGTTAACAAGTTTTTAAATCAAAAAACGAATACATGCACATGTTTAAAAAGCCAAACAATGGCAAATTATACAAATAAAGAATAAGCTCTCTCCCATCCCATTCCCCCAGTTTCCAAGGTTTTGGGGAATGAGAAGAAACTTGGAAATCACCTTTTCCAGTTTCTCTCCATCTTTCCAGAAATCAACAATCCATATAAAATAGATAGGTTGGCCAGACGCGGTGGCTCACACCTGTAATTCCAGCACTTTGGGAGGCCGAGGTGGGCAGATCACAAAGACAGGAATTTGAGACCAGCCTGGCCAATATGGTTAAACCCCGTCTCTAGTAAAAATACAAAAAATAGCCGGGCATGGTGGCGCACACCTGTAGTCCGAGCTACTTGGGAGGCTGAGGCAGGAGAATCGCTTGAACCCAGGAGGCAGAGGTTGCAGTGAGCTGAGATCGCGCCACTGCTCTCCAGCCTGGGCGACAGAGTGACACTCTGTCTCAGATAAATAAATAAATAAATAAATAAATAAATAAATAAATAAATAATAGATAGGTCAATTGATTTACCAAATCAACTGTTTTCAGATAGCTCTGTAGCTAGATCAGTAGTTTTATCTTTTCACACTAATCAGTTCTGTGAGTCTGAATTTAAATGTATTTATTTATTTGTTTAATTTTTGTAGAGATGAGGTCTCACTGTGTTACACAGGCTGACCTCCAACTCCTGGGCTCAACTGATCCTCCCACTCAGCCTCCCATAGTGTTGGGATTACAGGTATGAAGAGCCACTGTGCCCAGCCTTAATTTTAGTTTAAATGTAAGTGTGTACAATGACATTCTAATATTTCCTCTGACATCTCCTGTAACTTGTGGAGGCCGTAGCAAAAGCCAAAAGTTGCATCTACAGAATAATTTTTCTCATTATTAAAAATTATTTGTGATCCAGCATTTGCCAAGAGAGGCTGATATCACTTTCAATTATATCAATTAAAAATGAAGTTGCTGAAAGTATAAATGTTGATGACCTAGTGAATGAATCTGCAGAAAAGTGAGCCAGAAAAATCTAATGATCAATCAAATACCACATTAACAATTTATTATTTTTTACTTTTTTTTTTTTTTTTTTTTTGAGACAGAGCCTCACTCTGTCACCCAGGCTGGAGTACAGTGGCGTGATCTTGGCTCACTGCAACCTCCGCCTCCCGGGTTCAAGTGATTCTCGTGCCTCAACCTCTGGGTAACTGGAATTACAGGGGCATGCCACCACGCCCAGCTAATTTTTATATTTTTAGTACAGACAGGATTTCACTCTGTTGGCCAGGCTGGTCTCTAACTCCTGGCCTCAAGGGATCTGTCCACCTCGGCCTCCCAAAGTGCTGGGATTACAGGCATGAGCTACTGCACCCGGCCATTACATAAAATGATGACACGAAAATGTTAACTTTTTTGCAACTTGTAAGTTAAGTGTGATGCTCACGCACCACTCTTCCCTATTACATTTTATTTAGAAATAAAATATTTTCAAAGAAAAGCTTTATGTTTTAGTGTCTTTAACAGCAGTTTCTCCTGTTTTTTGGACAGGAAACCCTACATTTCCATTTTGCACTGGGGTCTGCAAGTTAGGTCACTGGCCCTGATTGGAAACTTGGTAGTGCAGTGAAGACTCACACAACCGGAGCAGGAAAGTTCCTGGGAGTTCTACCCGTGTCCCCCGGAACATGGAGGGGTGAGGAAATGGCAGTGTGGGGAAGACTTCTCCACCCATGGAAGGTGAGGGTCTGAGAGCTTTGGGAGTCATAGAGGCTGGGGGAATTAGCAAGGCTGGAGCCATACTGAATGGCCTTACTTGCCACCTGCCTGGGCCACAGAAGAAAGGGGTTGTGTGGGTGGGGCACCGGGGGAAGAAGCTGAGCACAAGAAGTCACCTGAACCGCACCTCCTCACTCCTATCAGAAACTAGGCAGCGCAGGCTGGGCACAGTGGCTCAGGCCTGTCATCCCAGCACATTGGGAGGCCCAGCCGCGTGGATTGCTCAAGGCCAGGAGTTCAAGACCATCCTGGCCAACATGGTGAAACCCCCGTCTCTACTAAAAATACAAAAAAATTAGCCAGGCATGGTGGCGGGTGCCTGTAATCCCAGCTACTTGGGAGGCTGAGGCAGGAGAATGGCTTGAACCCGGGAGGCAGAGGTTGCAGTGAGCCAAGATCATGCCACTGCACTCCAGCCTGGGCAACAAAGCAAGACTCTGTCTAAAAAAAAAAAAAAAGACTCTGTCTAAAAAAAAAAAAAAAGAAAAAGAAACTAGGCCATTCAGAGGGTCTCACGGGAGCCCTCTGAATAACCACAAGTGGGGCCTCTGAGACAGCCAGGCATTTGCAGACATTTGGAGAGCTCCCCTAGTAGAAAAGCATTAGGCAAGAACGTACTACAGGGACATCCCTGGTGAAGACCTCCCCCCTCTCCCTGTAATCCCCTCTCATGGCCCCAACTCAGGCAGAAAGGGAGACTGAATGGAAAGGAAGAGGTGGGGAAAGAATAGAGGGGCTTAGCAGTTTTGAATTGGCTGTGAGAGTGATGTTTTGATGTTATACACGGCTGGATGGTTCTGCTCTCTGAAAAGTTAGGGTTTCTGTCCATATCACACATCAAGGTCTATGTCTCGGGGAGGAGGAGATTATGGTTACAGAAAAATAAGCTGCCTCCTGCTTGTCCCTCTACTGAATTCACAAAAGCAACCAGTTTCCAGTGCATATTCATATATACATTTTAAATACAAATGACAGCATTACTGTAGAACTTGAGGCACCTTATTTTGTCCCATCTTAGAGATAGTTCTATTTCAGTACCAATAGAGCTGTTTTGTTCTTTTTAATGACTGCATGGTATTGCATCCACAAGTGTGTCACAATTAGTGCAACCACCCTGTCCCCTACTGATGGACATTTAGTTGTCTTTAAGTTTTCTGCTGTAGGTGTATTACTTTTCAAATCAAGGGGAAAAAATGCATAGACTTCTTAAATTTACACATCACTAGAAGAAAAAAAGGAGTTAGATTTTTTATTCATTTATGCAAAACAGTAAGGCTAATTTGTACAGTGAACTCTTCATTGTTTCTGAGTTTTTCCCTCCCATTTTGTGGTAATCTAGAAGTTGATGGTCAAAAAGGCCATGCTTTTGGAGGAAAAGAGATTTAGGGGTGGCAGTCACCTCTCTATTGCTTATTAGCTTGGCAATCTTTCATAAATTATTTTGGTTTTCTGAGTCTCCATTTCTTTGTCTATGAAATGAAGCTGATAATTCCTGCCTGGAAATGTTGATATAATAATAAAGATAATCTTTGGAAAATATAGAGCACACAGTGCGTGCTCCACAAAGGCACATGTTTTTATTGTTGTTTTTGTTTGTATGTGGATGTGTCTGTATAAAAGCAACAAATTATTAACCTTTGGTTTGTTTTCCATCACCCCTTCCTCACTATGTACCTTGGCCACCTTTGGCAAACTTGAGGAATGCAAATGTATTTTAATATTAAGCTAAGCAAAGAATATCGAAGAGAAAAGTAGTGTTTAAAGATAATGTAGTTCAAAGACAAAGAAAAATATTCCTCTCCACTAATATCAATCTTTGGTTCTCAGTGTGCTTCAGCAATCCCTGGGTTTACCCAAGACTCTCTTGGGGCATCTATGAAGTCAAAACGATTTGCAAAATAATCTAAGATGGGCTGGGCACGGTGGCTCAAGCCTGTAATCCCAGCACTTTGGGAGGCCAAGGTGGGTGGATCACACAGTCAGGAGTTTGAGACCAGCCTGACCAACATGGTGAAACCCTGCCTCTACTAAAAATACAAAAATTAGCCAGGTGCGGTGGCACGCTCCTGTAATCCCAGCTATTAGGAGGCTGAGGCAGGAGAATCACTCAAACCCGGGAGGTGGAGGTTGGAGTGAGCCGAGGTCACGCAACTGCACTCCAGCCTGAGTGACAGAGCGAGACTCTGTCTCAAAAAAAAAAAAAAAAAATCTAAGATGTTGTTCGCCTTTTTTACTCGCATTCTCTCACAAGTGCACAGAGGGGTTTTTCAAAGGCTACATGACACTGTGATATCATGACACACTGAATACAGAAGCAGATAGAAGAATTCAGCTGTCTTCTATTATACCAGACATTAAAGAGATACGCAAAAATAAAAAACGATACCTCTGTTCTCCCTGTTTCTTGTATGTTTGGGGGAATAAAAAAAATTAATGTTAACATGTAATGGGTTTATTATTACTTTAATGCATTAATACATATTTTAAATTCTCAGTTTTAATTTCTATTTCACTAAGTAATGATAGATATAATCCATACAAACAAAAGCTCTTTGGGGTCCTTAATAATTTTTAAGAGTGAAAACAGCATCCAAAAGCTTGAGAGCCACTAATACAGTTAATTGGCATTTGTCAATAATGCTAGTTAAATCAGGACAATATCCTTACTCAAGAGACAGAGAAAAAGAAAAAGGGCAATCATGATGGAAAGTTTCGTATGATATTTAAGCAACTGATTCTGTAAGCCAGTCAGCCAACAAACATTTCATGAGCACCTATACACGGGGGCATTGCTCTAGGTGCTAGGAGAAGACACGAGACCCCATCCTCATGGAACTTATCTTTTAGATGGAGGAGACAGATAGTAAACACGCAAACCAAGAAATCAACAAGATAATTGCAGTTTTGGTAACCGTTTTGGGGGAAATACACAGGCTAATGTGATTTTAAAAAATTCCTGGGGGTAGAAGAAATTGAGCTATGTGGTTGTGGGAAATTTTACACTTCAAAAGGACTTAAGAATCTATACTATGTTCATGGATTGGAAGAACAGGAGAGAAAAAAAAAACCAGCCTACCTTGAAAATAGACAGTGCATAAAATGGTGCAAAATGAGTGATTCCTGTTTTGGTGTGGGATAAATCTCTTTTTAAAAAAAATGACTCTCTCAACGTTCCCTGGGAGTCACTGAAGCAGGACTCTTTCAAATGCTCAGAAGAAAGAGATCCCATCAGGAATGCCAGTGGAAGTGGGTGTTGATGTTCCCTGGGATGAAAGTCAGAGGCATATGGAGCATTCCAGAGAATAAGGTCAGACAAGGGTCACCTAGAGATAGAGGCTGACTTAAGCCCTCATCTGTGGAACAGATCCCTGGAGAGGAAGTGGAGAGAGAAGAGCTGAGAACCTAGGAATGGGCCACTTTAAATATTTTGAGATATGTCTTGTCTGCTTGATGTTTTTCCTAACAGCATGTAAATAGTCTCTGGAACTGACCTTTCTTGAAAAATTAGAAACCCACCAAAGGACATTTCTAACCTCAGAGAAATAATGAAAAGTCCAATCTGCACCCTCTTTAGATATTCAGCAGTGAAAACATTCAGTCATGTTTTTGGAAAGCAAGCCAGCTTTTTATTCCTCGTGCATATTTGCAATCAATAAGGAAAATAGGAGATCATGGACATAATAGGTACCAAAATAAACTGGTGCATTCAGCTTTAGCCAATGAGCATTTGCCAGTTCACATTTCCATTTATAACAGAGGTTCTCACTCATCAGCAATGTGTGGTTTAGAGCTGCTGCAGCCGACTCAGCTCACAAGCTAGCCACTTTTCTGATAGTGTTCCTAAAATTAAAGGAAACTCAAAACGTCAAACTAGGACATTTCATTCCAGTTCTTCACCAACTGACACATTTTCCATTATAGCCTGCCTCCTCTCACAGCTTCAGCTACTACATCTTCCCCCAATGACTCCTGGATCTCTCTCTCAGTCTCATATATCTACCCTTAGCCCCAGATACAGATATCAAATACCTGCTAGACATGCCCTCTTTGATGTCACACAGGGTTTTCCTTACAGCCAAAGGGACCAAAGTTTCAGGTCCTCAGTGTTTATTTTTCTGTATCATCTGCGTGATTGGCCCCACTCTCCATCCTAACAAGGACCTCCATCACAGCCTGGACGACATGGCAAAACATCACCTCTCTAAAAAAAAATGTGTGTGTGTATATATATATATATATATATATATATATATATTAGATGGGCATGGTAGTATGTGCCTGTGGTCCCAGCTACTTGTGGAGGCAGAGGTGGGAGGATCAGTTGAGCCTGGGAAGTCAACGCTGCAGTGAGCCATGATGGCACCACTGCACTCCAGCCTGCGTGACAGAGCAAGAACATGTCTCCAAAACAAACAAACAAACAACAACAACAACAACAATAAAAACCCTGCATAGTAGAGATCCCTGGCCAAAGCTAAGCAGATAAGTTTCGAAGCAATCATATCCCAGTGTACTTAAGAGCTGGTGGTATATCAAGAGGTTTTAGCTAGGAGAATGAAAGACAAGATTGGAAAGAACAGGCCAGGAAGGAAAGCCTGGAATCTGCTTCAGATATCGAGTTCTTGAACTCCCATTTGAGCTTCATGAAGAGAGAGCTCTGTGTTGAAACTTACTGTCCAGGTGCCAAGAGTGTGACCCAGAATGAGCACGGGGATCTTGAGAATACAGTAGGGCTTTGACTCAGTGAGAATGCTGGGGCATCGAGCACTAGTTAGATGTCCCAAGGGTTTGCAGTTTGCAGGCATCTCATAAAACTTTAGTGTTCATGACACCCACAAGGATGGCTATAGTAATTCGGAAAACAAAAACAAAAAACAGAAAATAACAAGTGTTGGCAAGGATATGGAGAAATTGGAGTCCCTGTATGCTGCTATAGGAATGTAAAATGGTTCAGCTGCTATGAAAAACAGTTTTGCAGTTCCTCAAAAAGTTAAACATAGAATTACCAGGTGACCCAGCAATTCCACTCCTAGGAGTTCAGAGTGTTCTCGAGAGAATTGAAAACAGGTACCAAATAAGTACATGTATGGACATGTTCATAATACTCACAATAGCCAAAAGATGGGAACAACCCAAATGTCCCTCAGCTGATACATGAATAAAATTGTGATATGCGTATTCAAAGGAATACTGTTCAGCCATAAAAAGAAATGAAATACTGACACATGCTACAACATGGATGAACCTTGAAAACATTCTGCTAAGTGAAAGCCAGACACAAAAGGCCACATATTGTGTGATTTCATTTATATGAAATATCCAGAATAGGTAAATCCATAGAAACAGAAAGCTGACTGGTCGTTGCCAAGGGCTTGGGGAGGAGGGATGGGTAGTAGCTGCTTAAGGGGTACAGGGTTTTCTTTCAGAGTGATGCAAATGTTTTGGAACTAGATAACGGAGGTGGATGCACAACATTTTGAACGCACTAGATGTCACTGCATTGTTCACTTAAAAATGGTTAATTTTCTGTGAATTTCACTTCAATAAAAAATTACTCAATATAATTCTCCACATTAACATAAGATAGGAGAAAGCATGGCTGGGCACGGTGGCTCACGATTGTAATCCCAGCACTTTGGGAGGCCAAGGCGGGCGGATCACTTCAGGCCAGGAGGTCGAGACAAGCCTGGTCAACATGGCAAAACCCCATCTCTACTAAAAATATAGAAATGAGCCGGATGTGGTGGCAGGTGTCTGTAGTCTCAGCTACTTGGGAGGCCGAGGCACGAGAATCGCTTGATCCTGGGAGGCACAGGTTGCAGTGAGCCGAGCTCGCACCACTGCACTCCAGCCTGGGTGACAGAGTGAGACTCTGTCTCAAAAAAAAAAAAAAAAAGAAAAAAGAGAGAGAGAAAGAGAGAGAAAACGTAAATAATCATTTCAATACAAGCAGAAAGGGTGTATACTGCGGGGAAAAAACACTTCGGTGTTGTTACAGTGGACTCCAGCAGGTGGCAGCAATGAGGCATCAATCACAAAGTCCTTCATTAGCAGAAACAAACATCCCTATGGGCAACGCCTAAAAGGGCAGGTCCCTGCACGTGCGAGGCCATTTCCGGGGACTCCCAGTAATTAATAGGAAAGGCTTTGGAGGGAGCTGTATGTTCTATAAAAGGTAGAGGAAGAAGCCGGTGAAATTTGGGTAAGTGATAACACAGGCCCATTTGCACGCAGAAGTCAGTAAGGTCAGAGGAAACCCAAGTTACACTGACAACCAATCTCCATGCTGACCTGCCTCTCCCGGTTCCCTCATGTAATAGGCCACTGAGTCCTATACATTCTACCTCCACCTGCAGCAAGCACCTAAGTCCCAGTGTCTGACTTGGACGGACACACCAGCCTCTTACCTGGTCTCTGCCCCTATCACCCGCCCCTCTCCGACATCCTCTACTGCTGCTGTAGGGAGCTTTCTTTCTTTTTTTTTTTTTCTTTTTTTTTTTGAGACGGAGTCTTGCTCTGTCACCCAGGCTGGAGTGCAGTGGTGCGATCTGGGCTCACTGCAAGCTCCGCCTCCCGGGTTCACGCCATTCTCCTGCCTCAGCCTCCCATACAAGTCTGCTTTTGTGAATCACCATTGCCTACACACTCACCACAACTCAAGAAAGCTGAGACAGGCCGGGCGCGATGGCTCATGCCTGTAATCCCAGCACTTTGAGAGGCCCAGGCGGGTGGATCACCTGAGGTCAGGAGTTCCAGACCAGCCTGGCCAACATGGTGAAACCCCGTCTCTAAAAAAAAAAAAAAAAATAGCTGGGCGTGGTCGCGCATCGCACGCCTGTAACCCCAGCTACTCGGGAGGTTGAGGCAAGAGAATTGCTTGAACTCCGGAGGCGGAGTTTGCAGTGAGCTGGAGGTCGCACCACTGCTCTCCAGCCTAGGCAACAGAGTAAGACTCCATCTAAAAAATAATAATAATAATAGAAAGCTGAGACAATGTCCTTTGTTTTGCCCAGAACCAATCTGGTCTGTCTCCAGACGTCTGTGCATTGCCCGAGAAAGTCCAAGGAGGCTCCCGGCAGAAGGAAAGCGTATTAAACCCTCATCAAGCCAAGAGGTCCCATAGAACAAATGTTCAGCCAAAAATGTTAGCAGCAGGAGGGACTAAATAGACAAGAAGCAACTTATAAAAATAACCCGGCCGGGGCCGGGCGCGGTGGCTCACGCCTGTAATCCCAGTATTTTGGGAGGCCGAGGCGGGCAGATCACAAGGTCAGGAGATGGAGACCATCCTGGCTAACACAGTGAAACCCCGTCTCTACTGAAAATACAAAAAAAAATTAGCCGGGCGTGGTGGTGGGCGCCTGTAGTCCCAGCTACTCTGGAAGCTGGGGCAGGAGAATGGTGTGAACCCGGGAGGTGGAGCTTGCAGTGAGCAGAGATCACGCCACTGCACTCCAGCCTGGGTGACAGAGCAAGACGCCGTCTTAAAAAAAAAAAAAAAAAAAAAAAAAAAAGCCCACACTTCCTCACCCTTTTCATTCTTAAAATGCTGTTTTTGATTGGTATACAAGACAGTTCTGGGGGGGATGAAATGTCTTTAGACTCAGAATTTCATAATAGGAAGTGATCATTTTGTCCAGCTGTTCTTACACCTTGTTCTATGAAATGCTGGGCTCTGATAACACCTACAGGTAAAGTATAAGAGGAATGAACCTTTTCAATGTTAGAGGTTTTTTTTTTTTTTTTTTTTTTTTTTTTTTTTTTTTTTTTTTTGAGACAGAGTCTCGCTTTGTCACCCAGGCAGGAGTACAGTGTGCAGTGGCGCGACCTCAGCTCACTGCAACCTCCACCTCCCAGGTTCAAGCGATTCTCCTGCCTCAGTCTCCTGAGTAGCTGGGACTACAGGCAAGTGCCACCACACCCAGCTAATTTTTGTATTTTTAGTAGAGACGGGGTTTCACCATGTTGGCCAGGCTGGTCTCGAACTCCTGACCTCATGATCCATCCGCCTCGGCAATGTTAGTTTTATTAACTTCCTGCAGCAGGAGGGTGTGCACATCAAGTGAACCATGAGGCATCTCAGTAAGAGGCTTGGGAAATGGCGTTTTTAACAGGTTTGTGTTAAGTGATGCTAGGAAGGGAAAGGTAGAAGAAACAGGAATCAGGTCAGGAATGGATGTGTCGTGAAGCAGGTGGTTTCATCATCAGGTATCTCAGAAATTTTTGATCAGCAAGTGGAGAAATCGAGTGGGTCTGGGAGAGGCTTTGATAAGAAAGGATTAGATACGCCAATGTCAGTAATTTTGCAGCTACGGTGTGGCCTTGGGTTAAACACAGTTTTTGCCTGGCCTTGTGCTGGCCTTGTTTATGACAGCTGGGAACATTCCAGTCTGCTCGTCTGAGCTGATTTCCATTTTCTCAGGTTCCCACATGAAGTAGTGGGTGTTCCTGCAAGAAAGGGATCTATCTTTAAATAAGCTTGGAAAGTACTTGGGAAACGATGTTAAATAAACATAATGCTGGGCTTTCTGGAGACTTGAACGTGCTAAAGCGATTTGTGAATCTCCCAAGACACCTTCAATTTCTTTTCAACACAGCTGCCTGTGTCGAATTCCAGTGTAAGTCAGAACTTCCAGTGATTTCTCAGGTCACTCTGACCTCTTTGCCTGTAGTTCTCCCCACACTTCTCCCCACTCCAGCAGCCCTGCCTCCTCGCTGCTCTTTGAGCTTTTTCCCACATGACTGCATAACCTGCTCCCTTTTCTTCTCGAGGTCTTGTTCAAATGGAAATTTTCAGTGGGGCCTTCCTTGCCCACCCTATGCAAAATTTCTCCTTCCTACACCCCACACTCCCAAACATGCTTTCACTGCTGTACGTTTCTTAGCACTTATCGCCATCTAAGATACTATACATCTCATTTTTCTTGTTGATGGTCTCTCTGCCCAGGTGGGCAGGGGTTTTTATTTATTTTGGACAGTGTCATATCCCTAGAACCTGGAGCCATGACTGGCACACAACAGGCACGTGATAAAAATTGGTCAAATGAATGAAAGGATGAATGAATGAATATATAAACTCCTTCCAAACTTCTCCTCCTTCAGAGGAAGTGGTGAGGGAGGCTTCTGTGTTTTCCATTTATAGACAGTAAAGAGGTTTTGGAAGAATACCCAAGGGAGCCTCAGAGACTTTTCTTTTGGGGCTTTAGGACTGGCTACCCATATATTATCACTCAAGCCAGTTTTTCCTGAGGTGTCTCCCCAACCATCCTAGAACTCAATCATACAGACCACTAGATGGCACTGTTCACCAAGAATCTCGGGATTCTTAGCCACGCCCCTCTCACCCCAACCCCAAAGCCTTTGAATCCACCTTCTTCCCAGGGGTGACTGATTCTAAAGAATAGTTACCATTCCCTACACCACCGCTAGACTAGAAAGAAACCTAAAGTAGTACAGCACGTTCCAACAAGCCATGCCCAGCCAGGAGCACAGGCTAACTCTGCTTGGCAGCAAAGGACGTTTTTGAATATTTCTAGATGTACCCTTGGTAAATGTAGGCAAAGTGCTGGTGCCCTTTGAAGAGCTGCAGGACTCCACACTCTCCCCCTTGTACTTGGCCTGTGGCCCTCTTGGCACAATCCTGCCTCCATCTCTTCACCCCTTACTCCTCTGTCCCTTCATAGGATGAAGCACAGGTTAAGATGCCAATTCTATTTCCAGCCTTGAGCCAAAGCAATCCAAGAGACAGTGTGACTGGCAACCTGGGCACCCAGTGGAAGGGACAGAATACAAACTACACCTGCATCAAAAACTGTCCTAGGGCCTTTGGCAACTCACTCGACAGTCTCCACTTTGGCATATGCAGCTGCCTGATGGGGATAAACATTCCTAGACCAGATAGATGTGGTTAGCATTACATAAGAAGATGTATGACGCTCCAAACCAAGCTTTATAGAAAGCTTGGTTTTCTATTTTCAAGTATTGCCTATAATTATACTCTAAAATTTAAGGCAGGGTGATTGGCTGACCTGCTGAACCCGTCTCTGTATTCTTGACCAGTCTGAAGAGGCCTTGGTGAACAAAAACACCCTGATTGAACCTCTCTGCACTGGCATGGGTAACAGACCCTCAGCTCAAAGGACATTAGCAAAAGCACTCGTAGAAAGCAACTGTCTTCGTGATCATCAGCCAATCAGCAAGCATTTATTGAGAAACTGTGATTCACCTTGGTGTTTTAGGAAGGTTATTCTGGAGACGAAAATAAGACAGGTGAGAGAAGAGAATGAAGATTAAGACATCAATTCACTCTTTCGTGAAATAACATTTTTCCTGACTCTTGGGAAGGAATATATAAGTCAAGGAATTTTAGAAGTGTTGTTAGTTTTTGCTCCCTGTCTCTCCCCTTTAATCAATAAATCCAGAAATAATGGTTCCATTTGGCGGACAAGGGCACATGATAGGGCCTCTTCATTCACTGCATCCATGCTATCTCACACACACTGTCTATAATTAGAAACAGAAAACCCAGGTGCACCTGCTGCTCGGCCAGACTTCTGGCTGGGGCTTCCTGCTTGCCAATCAGATCGATCATCTCCTTTCCCAGAAATCACCCCACAGCCCAACCCCTCCTCTTCTACCCTGGCACCATAGGGCTGACTCCTTGAGCTTCCTCCACATACTGACACATCGCCCTTCCCTCCCTCTCCCTCTTGGCTCCATTGTCCCAAGTCACTTCCTCCCTCACCCTTTCTCAAAGGGCTACCATACACTGGCCCATTAGAGTTCAACTCATTCTCAGTTCACGTTCTGAGTGTTGCCCCACAGCAGAAAAGAAAAAGGAGATTATTTCCTGTAACTTGATTTTATAAAAATAGAATGGACTTTATAAAAAGAAGAATAGGACAGGAGTGGTGTTTGTTCACCTAGTAGTTACTCTAATTATAGATGGTTGGGTGCCATCAATGACCATATGGTGTGACAGGAGTGTTGCATCAGACAGGATGTCTCATTTCCACCTTCCCCTGTGAATGCCCTGTGCATGCCCTAATCAGCATTTTAAAATTACAACCTGATTGTTACACAAATAAGAAGTCTCTCCATTAGATGAATTGTGGCCTGCAATTTTGTATTACCAAACATGTTTTTAATTCCCAGAGCCCAGCTTTATTCTCCCAGATTTTGCCGACTGGTAAGTAGCTTACTAGTTACTTATGACTAAGTTCTCCTAGAAATAATGGAGTTTGTTTGTTTATTTGTTTGTTTCGTTTTTCAGGGAAAAGGTAGGCATTTAGGAATTTCAGTTGAAAGAGAAAAAGCCAAAATCTTATTCCCAATGGAACAAAGCATTGTCCCCTGCCCCACCTACCCCATTACCTTTTGCTGATGTTATTTAGTAGTGAAATTGCTGTTGCAAGAACTTGTAAGAATTAGGATGCCCATAAGCCCAACATTCAAATCAAGAGTATCCTCTCCCACAGAACCCAGAACTAGAATGTTAAAAAAGAAAAACCAGCCTGACATTAAATGGATTCAGCACCTCTTAAATTATTTATAACCTTGTCCTTGGCTTTTTATATGAATGGACTTCTGGGAAATTTTTTGAGGGTGGAGCTCTTCAAAGTGGCTGCTTACACCTCTAACAGAAATCACAAACCAGCCCTCCACAAACCACATCTGGCTAGCTGGTGTATTTAGTTTGGCTCACAAGGTACTTTTTGAAAATAAGAATTAGTTTTCATCATTTTTAAAATTTACCTACAAATACAGGTTTTTAATAAAATGGGCATAGATTTATATAAAAATACAGACTTACGTATTGTCTTGGGAAAAATGAAATCAGATGAGGCAGCCCTGAGATGTTATTTCCACATGGCTGGTGGCATAATGGACCATTAGCCTGGAAAGAAACATATAAGCGGGACCATTCACAGGAAAGGTTGAGGCTGGGAAGGTGACCCTTTTTTTCCCATGGCCATATCTCTAGATCTAAACCTTAATTCCAGTAAGCATGCAGTTCTGCTGCCAATGAAAAGTGTCTGAAATGAAATATAACTTCCTGAATACCTAACTGAAGATCTAGTTTCTAAAAGCAACCCAATGGGCTTCCCCTTCCCAACCATGAAATCAGCTTTGACGCTTCCCTCTTATTCCCTGCCCCTCCCACTTCCCCATCAGTTGCCATGCCTGTCATTTAGTCCCTCAAGACTCTACTGAGAATAAAGTAGCCACCAGCTGCATGAACACTTAAAATGTGGCTCATGTGAACTGAGATATGCTGTAAGTGAAAAGTACACATCGGATATTCAATATTTAGTTCTAAAAAAATTAAAATCTGAGGCCAGGCGTGTTGGCTTACGCCTGTAATCCCAGCACTTTGGGAGGCCGAGGAAGGTGGATCATGAGATCAAGAGTTTGAGACCAGCCTAACCAATATGGTGAAATCCCGTCTCTATTAAAAATACAAAAATTAGCTGGGCATGGTGGCAGGCACCTGAAGTCCCAGCTGCTCAGGAGGCTGAGGCAGGAGAATTGCTTGAACCTGGGAGGCAGAGGTTGCAGTGAGCCTGGTGACAGAGCAAGACTCTGTCTCAAAAAAAAAAAAAAAAAATTAAAACCTGAATTAACTGATTAGTAACTTTATATTGATTATATTGAAATGATATTTTTGACATATTGGATTAAATAAATGATATTATTCCAATTAGTTTGCCTATTTCTACCTTTTTAAATGTATCTTCTAGAAAATTGAAATTTACACGTGGAGTTCACATTTGGGGCTCATTTTATCTACTGGACAGCAATGCCTGAAAACAACTCTGTGATTTGGTCTAATTTTCTGGCCTTGTTTTCATCACTTTAGCCTAGTCTCTCCTGTCCCTTTACTTCCAGAATTTCACATTAGTCCCCTAAAGACTTCTAGGTCTTTTCCCACTTCTAATTTGTTCTGCACACCCTGGCCAAGTTTATCTGACAAAGACACTGCTTTTTATCATGAAACACTCCTGCTCAAAAACTAACAGCAGCTCCCAGATCTATCCCATAAAGTCCAAATTCTTAATAACAAACTGATAATAACAGCTTACACTTTCAAAACTCTTGGTACACTTCATGTAATTCTCCAAACAACGTAGCACCTAGCATGCCAAATTCTAGGTTTTCTAACCAGGACAGAAATGACTGCAGCATTTGACAGAGCTGGAAGGTGGGGGGAAGCACCTTTGATCTGAAAGGTTACAAAAATGGCACAAAGTATCTAAACAGCAGTTCCATTCACTTCTGATAGTTTATACGACACCTCACAATCAGCCAAAGAGCAATAACATCTGTGAATCTATGAGCTGAACTATTTTTTACATCAGTGGAGAGAAAAAGATTATAAAGTTGAGAAAAGAAACTGTTACATTTGCATCTCAGAAAACACAAACCGGAAATCCAACCAGAAAGGTTTAGGTGAAATAGTGCCCTTTGCTCATCTATTCTAGGTCCAAGGTTAAAAAAAAAAATATATATATATATATATATGTATATATATAGCTTTGTCATAAACTAGGTATTAAAAGTGGGAAATGGGAAAAACTGCAATTACTTGTGCACCAACCTAATAAATTTGAATTATGCTGATTCAAGACACTGTCATATAACAATAACTAAAATATCATCTCAAAATTTGAAAAAATGAATTAAAAATCCATCAGCAGTTATACAATCCAAAGCTGGCAGAGTTCCTGATTCATAAACCGTATTGACAGTAATTCCGCATGGAAACATGTACAGTACTTAGCTTTTAAAAAGAGATTCTTTGTCAAGGTTTATCTCGAATTATGTGAGTTTGAATTGTGCTATATCTTCAAGACGTTACCCCTTTCATAAACTACACTGCCCTACACACACTTTCATTTTTTTCAGCTACAGATCAGATAGGTCTTGCCAAATTACTGTTTAGCAGTTATTTAGTGCACAGGTCTTGAAAGCAAATACACATTCTACCATTTATTGTTACTTTAGACAAATTGTTTAGCTTTGGAACTTCAGTTGCCTCTTCTGTATATTGAGCACAATCGTATTTTCCACACAAGTTTTATAAGAATTCACGATGACATACAGTTAGTACGGCGCGCTTGGCAAGCAGTGAGAGTTCTCAGCCCCTCGGCAATGGATAAGATAACTTGCTATCTCTGGCTGAGGCAGCCCCATTTCAGGAGCTTCTCTCAATGCAGCTTGAGGACTCGACAAAAGGGCGGGGCTTTGGAGTCTAACGCTCTCTGCTAAACTCTGTAAGTTTAATAGGCAGAGTTACACATGGCAAGGGGTCTGGGCGGGGTGGGAACTAGCGCGTCCTCCTGTCACCCTTGCGGCGGCCCCGACGCAGTTGCCGGACTGAAACCAGCAGGTCTGGCCCCAGCCGCGTTCGTTCCTCCCTCTCCCTCCCAGCTGGGCGGCTCCGGCAATGAAAACACCGCCACGTGGGCCTGCTGCCTTTGCGTCACGCGCCTTTGTCCAATGGAGAGCCGCGTTACGAAGCCAGGGGCGGGTCGCCAGCCGGGCGAGTCCGCCCACAGCTGCCACGGATTGGCCAAGGGGGGCGGTGCCTGCCAGCCGCGGCTTGGGCTCGTGGCCAATGGTGGCCGGAGGCAGGGGCCCCGCCCTGTCAGGTGCTCTGGTCCTCGGGACCCGCCGGACGGGCGAGGAGGGGCGGGGCGAAGCCGGGGACTGGGCGGGGACGGGGCGGGGTAGGGGCGGGGCAGGACCGGCGACCCGGCCCGTGGAGCCGGCGCGGGCGGGCTGCTGAGGTGGCTGTCGCCGGCTCCGAGCTGCGGCTTCCCTGGCCGAGCCCCCGATGGAGGCCGAGGCCGCGGACGCTCCCCCGGGCGGGGTTGAGTCGGCGCTCAGCTGCTTCTCTTTCAACCAGGACTGCACGTAAGCTGCAACTCGGCCCCTGCCAGGGAGGTGGGGGACAGAGTGTCAGGACCCAGGGGTGTCGTCCTGAGCGCAGCTTGTGGCCTGCGCCTCGAGGCGGCCTCGGCGGGAGGGCCGGTGGCTGCTTCGGACGCGTTGGGATCTTGTTATACCCGTATCCCTGCAGTGGGGTTTGCCCCACCCCACTCCCAGTGTCCTCCCAGAGCCAGAAGGTTGGGCCAAGGGTGAAAGCAGGGAGTTCGCAAAGGGAGTGGTGGGGCTGCGGGGGCCACGGAATATGGGGGGAGCAGGGCGGTGGGAAAGCCGGTGACCAAAGTGGGTGTCTGGGGAAGAGAGACAGTGGCCAAAACAAAGAGATGAGAAAGGAGAGGAAGTTGCAAGTTGACCCAGGACTCTGTAGTTGGGGCCCAGGAAGATGAGAGTACAGGAAAAACTTTCCCATTTGTCCTTGAGCATCTCAACGTGGCATCTGGGCAGGGCCTCGGACAAAGAGGCAGCCTATCCCTGCGGCCAGGCCAGCCCCTGTCCCATCCCAGGCGCAGGGCATCGTGCCTGCCCGCTCTGGATGGAAGAAATCTTTGGATTTCTTTGGCTGTTTTCACATCGCCCACCCAGCCAGGCAGGATCTCCTTCTCGGAGTCCAAGACTCTTTTCCCGGGCGCAGACTGCTTTCTCTCCAGGAAACAGGAGCTCCACCCTGTTGTTTTCTGAGTGGATTTTTAATGTTTTACTTTGATGTTCACATTTGGGCTTTGAGAGGGAGCTGGGATTTGCTAAAGTGTGTTTCAGGCATCTGCAGGATTCTGTGACTTACAGGCAAACGCCTGTTTCTTTCCCTATTTTCATGGAAGCGAGCCCTGGGGACCATATGGAATCATCTTTTTGGAATGCGCACCCTGAGCATCAGGCGGGGATGACCGATTCCCAGTTTCCCACTTCCTGCTGTACCAGTTTCTGTGCCTTGGCTGCTGGTGACTGAGCTATGCTAATATTGATCCTTCAGTGGTGTAATTAAGGCCATTATGTACCATTAGCCACCCTGGCTTCCATTCCCTTTATGTTTCTGTTTAAAAACACCCGGTGCTGAACAATATGCCTTTGTTTGAAAAAACCATTTGTGTAATCGTGTAATCGAGTAGCTCTACAGCTTGGTTGAGTGACTTTAAAGTTTTTCTTGACCACAATCCGCAATAAGAAATACGTATTGCAACATTACCCAATACCCATAACACATACACTATTCACAAAAATATCATGTGCAATTTTCTATCTCCTTTTTTTTCTAAGCTGCTTGTGACTCACTGAATTGCGTTTTAGGATTCATTCATGAGTTGAGACCTGCAGTTTATAAAAATGCTGGTATAGATAAAATCCTGATGTTTTGTAAGAAACATTTTGCAAGAGGGCATGGCTGTTGAAATGCCTGGGTGATGTTTTCCTTCCCAATTGAACACAAGTTAAGAAAGGGGGTTAGTTTGCTTATAAGTAGTAAATGTTCTAAATTCTGCTTTGTAACATTATTAGATTTGACAAAAAGGATGTTAATTTATACTCTAGTCATTAAATAACGCAAAATCCCAGCTTTCTACAGAAATTGAGTAAGAATGTTATTTTCAAAACTGTAGGGTGCTTTGAAAGTTAATTTCCTTACTCCCTACTGTTAGTTTTATTTTCTTGGATGGAGGCTCTGCTGGGCAGCTTTGCCTTGCCTATAAATAAAAGTTCTTGTCACAGTCAGTTGCTTTGAGCCACAAAGGGTATGACACTGGATTTTAAAATAAGTCAAGCCCCTTACTGAATACATTTAGGTGTATTGCCATGTCTTTTTCTATAAATGTAGGCTGAATTTGGGATCCAATATTTCCAAAGAAGGTAGGTGAAAACAGCAAACCCTTACCAGTCCCCTACGCTCATACTTCGTGCTTGGTACTTGTGCTATACACTTTGGGTACTTTTTTTTTTGAGACAGTCTTGCTCTGTCACCCAGGCTGGAGTGCAGTGGTGTGATCTTGGCTCAGTGCAGCCTCTGCCTTCCAGGGTTCAAGTAATTCTCCTGTCTCAGCCTCTCGAGTAGCTAGGATTACAAATGTGTACCACCACGCCCAGCTAATTTTTTGTATTTTTAGTAGAGACGGGGTTTTGCCACCTTGAAATCCTGACCTCAAGTGATCCACCCACCTCAGCCTCCCAAAATGCTGGGATTACAGATGTGACCCACTATGCCCAGCCTATTTTGGGTACATTTTAAATTTGATTAATGATAAATATTTGTCCCAAGCTCTGTTTCCATGAGTGGTGATTAGAATTTTGTTTCTACAGAAAGACCTTATGGATGAAATAAGGTCTAAGTCTAAACTCCTTGATTCAGAGTCTCTTGTGGCCATTGATCAATCATCTAAAACATCACATAAAACATCACTGTGTGATTTTCTCATATGTAGAATTCTTCTGGTCCAGGACCAGGGCTTATGTTTGAAAATTACTTTAAATTGCTATCACTTTGTATTAATGTTATAAGACTCTAGTTACAGTATTTCTTTCCTTACTTGCAAACTTTACAAACCTCAATTCGCAGCCAAACACATCTATATTTATGTGAAAAAGTTTATGTGAAGAAAATTTAAACACAATAACCACTACAAAATACATTTTGAAGTTTTAAGATGCTCTGGGCTTACTTTTCCAGTGGCTGTTTGTCATCATGAATACCTCAGTCTAGGTACTAAATGACAGTTCTAAGTGCACAGCTGCAAATGTCTAACCCACCAGTTTAGCTGCTTAGCAGGTTGGAGGGCTGCGAGACGTCACCAGCTACCTTGCAGATTAAAAGTTTACTGTAGTTGCCCTATCCCTGTGTCCCAGGGAAGAACAAATGTTTGGGTAGGGAAAAAAATTCCAGGGAAAATCATGTGACCTTCTCTTTTTTAGGCTAGTGAAACAAGAGCCTTGGCCATCCAGGCTTGTAGTAGTAAGTTACTTATTTTAGTATATGCTTCCATGTAAAGAGTGAATCTCACCTTGCCTTCCGGAGAAGCACACTTCTGTGAGTGTGCTCCGGGTCAGATTCTGTTCATCACTTAGGTGCGGAGGGCACAGCTGGAAAGAGCTGGGTGGAGATTCCCAGCTGCTGAACAAAGTTGACTTTGATGTTTACTTTCAACACAAGGCCAAGAAAATCTGGATTCACATCCTATCTTTATCTCCTCATTGAAAAATGAAAAATTAAGAGAACCAGTTTTTTTTTAAGAGGCATTTTGATTGTCCCAGATAAATGTTTAGTTTGTATTTTGTTTGTTGGTTGTGATGATTGCTTTGTAGGACATAGTAGAAAGCAGAGTTCTCCAACTTTGGCTGCTCATTAGAGTACTTGAACTTAAAAGAAAATCCAATTAAACTTCCCAGCTGAGTTTAATGTACATCCAGGTGTGAGAACTACTAGTATGAAGTATCAGCACATTTTTCTGGAAACTGATGAAAGGAAGCATCTATTAAATTTTACCTACTAATGACCTACTATGCCTACTATGAAAGTGTATTTCTTAGGCCAGGCACGGTGGCTCACACCTGTAATCCCAGCACTTTGGGAGGCTGAGGCAGGTGGATTACGTGAGGCCAGGAGTTCGAGACCAGCCTAGTCAACATGGTGAAACCCTGTCTCTACTAAAAATACAAAAATTAGCCAGGCGTGGTGGTGCATGCCTGTAATCCTCACTGCTGGGGAGGCTGAGGCAAGAGAATTGCTTGAACCCAGGAGGCAGAGGTTGTAGTGAGCTGTGATGGCACCACTGCACTCCAGCTCGGGTGACAGAGCAAGACTCCCTCTCAAAAAAAAAAGAAAAGAAAAGAAAAGCATGTTTCTTCTTATAAGCAACAAACAAAGTAATGAAGGAAAGAAAAACTGATTTATCTGCTAAAGTGCCTCTCAGACAACAAGAAGGCCCCCTCGTTGTGTTGGAGGTAGAGCTTTCAGCTATTATGAATATTCTTTTTTTTTTTTTTTTTTTTTTTTTTTTTTTTTTTTTTTTTTGAGACGGAGTCTTGCTCTTTCACCCAGGCTGGAGTGCAGTGGCGCGATCTCGGCTCACTGCAAGCTCCACCTCCCGGGTTCACGCCATTCTCCTGCCTCAGCCTCTCCGAGTAGCTGGGACTACAGGCGCCCGCCACCACGCCCGGCTAATTTTTTGTATTTTTAGTAGAGACGGGGTTTCACAGTGGTCTCGATCTCCTGACCTCGTGATCCGCCCGCCTCGGCCTCCCAAAGTGCTGGGATTACAAGCGTGAGCCACCGCGCCCAGCCGAATATTCTTAAATATTCAATTTTTCCTCTTTGCCCAGTGGGAAAAACATGTCTGGTAGATTTGACATTTTGTTGGTGACAGAGTTCATGCAGTTTCATGCCCCTGGATCATTTCACTTGTTTTTTTAAGTTGCCTTTGACTTTTTCTTCTTTTCTGTTACTCTTCCTGCCTGTCAAGGCATGCGTCGCCATTTAGGAAGTTATCAAGGATCTAAGCTCCTGCAGATGCTTGCTTACCTGTACTCCTGAGGCTAGGGGGCAAAAGGTATCTATTTGCAGACAGATCTGTTGTTAGAATACCTGTCGTCATTCCCATGCTGTCATTATCCTCCACAGATCCCTAGCAATTGGAACTAAAGCCGGGTATAAGCTGTTTTCTCTGAGTTCTGTGGAGCAGCTGGATCAAGTCCACGGAAGCAGTAAGTGTGTGTGAGAGAGACCTCAGGGATCTGCAGGAGAACTAGAGCCTCCTTCTAGGCTTTAATCTGCGGTGCTACCAAGCTGCCTATTTTTCCCTTCTTTAACCATCAGACTTAGGGAGTCAAGATTTTTCAGATTTAAATAGAAATCATTGCCACTACTTGCTTTAAAACCACAAGCACTTAGTAAGATCTGGCAACAGTTTAAGTAACATTTTCTTTTTATAGAAGAAATTATTTGTGTGAAATCATAGAGACTTTTTCACATGCTTATATGCACAGTCATTAATTTTTATACTTGTCAAACCTAAAGGACACCTGTGACATTTTCTTTCTTTTTTTTTTTTTCTTTTTGAGATGGAGTCTTGCTCTGTCACCCAGGCTGGAGTGCAGTGGCACGATCTTGGCTCACTGCAACCTCCACTTCCTGGGTTCAAGTGATTCTCCTGCCTCAGCCTCCCAAGTAGATGAGATTACAGGCGCACGCCACCAAACCCAGCTAATTTTTGTATTTTTAGTAGAGACGGGGTTTCACCATGTTGGCCAGGCTGGTCTCCAACTCCTGACCTCGAGTGATCTGCCCACTCTGGCCTCCCAAAGTCCTGGGATTACAGATGTGAGCCACCTCACCCAGCCACTTGTGACTTATTTTTGCCATTATATTGGCACCATAAGATACTGATAACATTCATTCAGTTATGGAAGTATTTGTTTGAAGAAGGCAACAGTATCCTATTTACATAGCCCATGTCAATGATGTTGAAGCACATCTAGTGAACACTGTAAATAATTCACTAGAAATGTGACTTCCTTATTTTCTCAGGGTGATAGTTTATGCCATCATAATAGCAAACAATATACAACCTTTCAGTTTCCTGGAAAGAAAGTGGTTCAGTAAATAATATTTTGGGCTCCTACTTTATTTGTAAGATGTTATCTTTATTATACCATTTTTGTGAATTTTTTGCTCTATGTCCCACATAGTTCCCTGTGGGCCTTTTCCAAGTGGAAGAAAGGCACACGTATGAAAAGAACATGCTCAGAAAGACATCAAAGCCATAACCTTTGAGCTCAGGAGGGTCATTAACTAACTTCTTCCTGAGTACAGAAGTACTTTCCTTGTCATAATACTGATGTCCAGATGGTTTTCAGCAGGAAAGAGATCCAGGGAGCACAGCAAGATGGGGGGTAGGGGGAGTACAGATTTAACTGTGTTACTGTCCCCTCCCATGTCGGCACCCCTCTAGCGGGACAAGAAGAATTCTGAAGCAGAGGTTCCCAACTGAGAAGTCACGCCTTTGAAATCTCTCAGGGAAAGGGTAGATGAAAATTGTTCGGATATTCCAAACATGTTTGACACAGCAAACAGTGGAGCCCTAGGGTCTGGAGGGGAGATTCTACTACTCAGGCAGCCTCAGAGGCAGCTGTCTGCCTTTGCTCTGACTTTGCAGTCTAGTCACTAGTGTTTTCTTTTTCTTTTCTTGAGATGGAGTCTTGCTTGTCGCCCAGGCTGGAGTGCAGTGGCATGATCTCGGCTCACTGCAATCTCTTCCTCCTGGGTTCAGGTGATTCTCCTGCCTCAGCCTCCTGAGTAGCTGGGATTACAGATGTGCACCACCATACCTGGCTAATTTTTAAAATATTTTTAGTAGAGATGCGGTTTTGCCATGTTAGCCAGGCTGGCCTCAAGTGATTCTCCTGCCTCAGCCTCCCAAAGTGCTGGGATTATAGGCGTGAGCCACCATGCCAGGCCACTAGTGTTTTCTTTACTTTAGATATTTGGAAAGGACTCTGAAAGTGCTCCCTGGGAGAGGGTAAAAAGCCACCTGGCAGGATGGGGGGCATGGTGGATCACTGTCAATGCAAGCTCAGAGAGGGCGCCTGGCCGGCAAGACCTGGAGAACCTTTGGAACCTGGCCTGCGCCGGGCCCAGTGTCATGGAGGCTGGAATCGTTTTTGGAAGTGATCCATCCATGTAACCTCCCGGCTGCTTTTCCTCCCAGATGAAATCCCGGACGTCTACATCGTGGAGCGCCTCTTCTCCAGCAGCCTGGTGGTGGTAGTCAGTCACACAAAACCACGGCAGATGAACGTGTATCACTTCAAGAAAGGCACAGAGATCTGTAATTACAGCTACTCCAGCAACATCTTGTCCATAAGGCTGAACCGGCAAGTAAGTGGGGGAAATCCCTCAGGGTTTCAAAGCTTCTGCTAATGGGAGCCAAAGAAAAAGATGGACATCTTTCAAGATCAATGTCTGTAAAACAAGCTTCCAATTCTAATGAGAATTTTAACACTCAGGCCCCGTGTCCTGGGGGTATTGTAAACAGAGTCTACTCCAGGTGCTGGTTGTAACGTTGTTTTCCCTAGACCTCTGGCTCATGTTTCCAGAACATTGGTTCCTGACTGGTAGGCTGCACTCTCTCCCTAGGGTACAGATTGGGCACTGCAGGGATGGGTCAGAGCTCTGGCTTGGACAGTCCCATGGGCCACCGCAGGAGCACCTTAAGTCAGAGGAGCGACTCTTCTGGTTTTGCCCTGGATAGTGGCATTCATTGCAGATGGTTGGGCAATACCACTTAGCAGGAGATGCCTGAGAGTGAAGTCGGGGCTCCCTGGGTCAGGAAAGATGCCCTTCTCCCACCACCTCCTCAGCTCTCCTGGAAGGCCTGCTATTCAGCCTTGGGTTCTCATTTTTCTTTTTCCCAGCTAACCCTTGAAGACTTTTTCTTTTTTGTAGCATTTTCTTTGTTGAAGGATTATTCTGATCTCAAATAGGCAATATGTTCTCTTTTAAAATATAAATTCTTGGCCGGGCGCGGTGGCTTACGCTTGTAATCCCAGCACTTTGGGAGGCCGAGGCGGGCGGATCACGAGGTCAGGAGATCGAGACCATGGTGAAACCCCGTCTCTACTAAAAAATACAAAAAATTAGCCGGGCGTGGTGGCGGGCGCCTGTAGTCCCAGCTACTCAGAGAGGCTGAGGCAGGAGAATGGCGTGAACCCGGGAGGCGGAGCTTGCAGTGAGCCAAGATTGCGCCACTGCACTCCAGCCTGGGCGACAGAGCGAGACTCAGTCTCAAAAAAAAAAAAAAAAACAAAAACAAACAAACAAACACAAAAAAATATATATATATATATAAATTCTTATTCAGTAAGTATTGGGGGTGTTAGCAGATTTCCTTTTGAATTGCTAAGTTTTCGTTTTGGGTTGTTGTTTCTGTTTTTGAGACAGGGTCTTTCTCTGTTGCCCAGGCTGGAGTGCAGTTGCACGATCTTGGCTCACTGCAGCCTCCATCTCCCAGGCTCAAACAATCCTCCCACCTCAACCTCCTGAGTAGCTGGGACTACAGGTGGGCACCACCATGCCTGGCTAATTTTTCTGTATTTTTTTATAGTGCAAGGGTGTATTCGTCTATTCTCACATTACTATAAAGAACTACCTGAGACTGGGTAATTTATAAAGAAAATAGGTTTCATTGGGTCAAGGTTCTGCAGCCTGTACAGGAAGCACGGCAGCATCTGCTTCTGGGGAGGGCTCAGGGAGCTTTGACTCATGGTGGAAGGCAAAGTGGGAGCAGGCGTCTTAACTGGCAGGAGCAGGACCAAGAGATGGGTGTGGGGTACTACCCACTATTAAACAACCAAGTCTCGTGAGAACTCACTCACTCTACAGTACCAAGGTGGGGGATGGTGCTAAACCATTCATAAGAACTCCGCCCCCCTCCTCCAACACTGAAGATTACAATTCGACATGAGATTTGGGGAGGGACATATGGATCTGAACCATATTACAGTGTTTCCCCATGTTGCCCAGTCTGGTCTCAAACTCCTGGGCTCAAGGATCCTCCTTGGCCTCGCAGAATGCTGGAATTACAGGCATGAGCCACCACGCTTGGCCAAATTACTGTGAAGGCAGGGACTGTGCTGGTGTGTTCATTATTATAAGACCTGGTAGAAAAGACAGTGCTTGGTAGATACGTGCTTATAAATATCTGTTTCCTGACTGAGTGTTAAATAAGTAAATAAACAAAGAGATTCTTTATGTGACCAGGCAGATTTATCTATTCAATTAAGTATTCCCAGAGAGGTTGCTGCATTCATTGAGGACAATATTTTCTTCTATCTTTGTCTAAACTCTTAAGTACTAATTAATTTTTTTTAACAAATGAGACAAATAAATGCTTTTTAAATTTATCAGAAGGAAGGGATTGTTTCTTTGAGTTGATCAACTCTTTCAAATGAAAATCCACTTAAGTGCATCTAAAGCAGTGCAGTGAAAAATAGCTGGAGAAAGAGAAGTGGGACCTTTTAAGTAGGGAGTAGCAGGAGTGAGAAAGAAAAGAAACCCGCATTCTTGGCAAGGGAGGGAAAGGCAGTTTGCGAGTTTTCTACTTGAAGGCTTTTAGATGAAATTCTTGACTCAAGTGTTTTCTTTGAAATCTGTTGGTAGCAGATTAAGTTTCGCTGCTAAACTTTTTATCCTTGCATATAGTAGTAATCTGTATACAAGGTTAAATGTCTGTTTTTGGCACCTGATGGTCTTTTTAAGATTGTTTAGGCAAATGGTCTGTAAAGACTGGAACCCTCAAATAGCATCTATTATATTTGCTTATATGATTTCTCTCTTTCTGTCTGGTATATTCATTACCAAATGGGACAAGGAAGGCCTATTTGAGTGTCCGAGTCTGTTAACCTTTAGGTGCCAGCCTCCCCTTAATATAATACTCATTAACTGTGAGGTTCTCCTCCCCCACCTTCTAAAGAACACTGATGCACCAGGAACTGTCAGCAATTCACGGCAAAGCCACGAACCAAGATCTAACAGTTCTCGGAACCAAAATCTAACATCGGAACCAAGATGAACATCGGTTCATTGGAACCAAGGTCTAACAGTTCTCCCTTCCTTTAGCATTTCTTCTCTGGCAAGAATGACTTGAAACAGATCTGGGAAGTATTAGGGGTTTGCTTTTCTTAAAACTTTCAGGTTTGGGACTTAACTTTTGGTTTAAGTAACTCAGCTGTTGCAGCCTCTCCTGCCAGGTAGGGATTCTGTGGTGTCTGGCAGGACTGCCCAAGGGCAGTATGTCCTGTTCTATAGCACTCAGTCTGCTACTTCCTCAGGCCTTCAGACAGCACCGTTTCTTTTTTGAAAAATGGAAAAAATTAAAGATTTGTATAAGGAGTCATAAGCATCCAAAATCCCTTTTATCTTTTTTTTTTTTTTTTTTTTGAGATGGAGTCTCACTCTGTTGCCCAGGCTGGAGTGCAGTCTCAGCTCACCTCAACCTCTACCTCCCATGTTCAAGTGATTCTCCTGCCTCGGCTTCCCAAGTAGCTGGGACTACAAGCACCTGCCACCATGCCTGGCTAATTTTTTGTATTTTTAGTAGAGATGGGATTTCACCACGTTAGCCAGGATGGTCTTGATCTCCTGACCTTGTGATCCACCCACCTCGGCCTCCCAAAGTGCAGAGATTACAGGTGTGAGCCACTGCACCCAGCCCCAAATCCCTTTTTTCTAAGTATATAGAAAGGAAAGGGCCGAGTGTGGTCCCAGCACTTCAGGAGGCTGAGGCAGGAGGACCGCTTGAGCCTAGGAGTTTGAGTCCAGCTTGGGCAATGTAATGAGACCTAGTCTTTACTAGGTCTTTACTATAAAAATAAGTTAGCTGGGCATGGTGGCACTTGCCCATAGGCCTAACTACTTGGGAGGCTGAGGCGGGAGGATTGTTTAAGCCCAAGAGTTGAAGGCTGCAGTGACCTATGATCACGCTGTTGCATTCCAGCCTGGGTGGCACAGCAAGACCCTGTCTCCATAAAAAATAAAAATTTAAAAATGTAAAAAAGGAAGAACACTTAGGAATTGTCATATGTTTCATTTTTAGTTAATGTTATTTCTCTTGTATTGAACTGAGGAAATATATTTTATGGAATAAAGACAATAAACCAGCTGTATGATGTATTTAGATTTGCACACTTTTACAGTTCTTTTCCAATCTGCTACCACGGGCCCTTGCTATCCAGGTGGAGGCTGATTGGCTGGAAGCCTCTGAGGCCAAATGTGCGGTGTTCTAGGGCAGATGCTATAAATATTTTGTAATTGATAAAAGGAGTTATTACTTATAAAACCTAGAAAAGTAGATGAAAGTCAAAGCAACAGACAAGGAGCTGAGTTGAAGGCAAGGCCATGGTTCTATGGGGGCTGAAAACTGATAGTTAAAAAAGCAATTAGCAGCATCGTGCCCACCCCAGAAGCATGCTGTCACACGAACTAAGAGTCCATCCTTGTTCCCTCCCAGTGTTTTCTCTCTGTTTCCCTCTGCGTTTAGTCTTATCTGCAGCCAGCATGAGGGTGACCTGAAATTCAGCTGAGTGGGCCGCAGAGCAGATGGTGCCGTCAGAGCTCTTGGGAAAAAAACGCAGATCAGATCAGATGGGCTAGATGTAGATGCTGTTCCTACAAGAGGCATATGTCAAGGCCCCGCTATCCCAGGGATTGGGTGTGGGGCTGGGAGGGGACACAAGAGGATATCAGAAACCTCTGAACCGAAGCAAGCATAGAACCGCATAGTTCTAACCATAGCATGTGCTGGCAAAAGGCACAGTGATTGGATAAGTCAGAGAATATTTCACGGAGGAACACTCATATTTATCATCAATTTTGAGACCCTGTTAGAATTTTTTAAACCCTCAGTTCCCAGTCTCAGACCTATGACAGAGCCTTAGGTAAAACTGAGAAAGGGCCGGGCACAGTAGCTCACGCTTGTAATCCCAGCACTTTGGGAGGCCGAGGCAGGAGGATCTCTTGAGCTCAAGAGGTAGAGACTAACCTGGACAACATAGTGAAACCCGGGTCTCTATAAAAAATACCAAAAAATTAGCCAGGCATGGTGGCGCACACCTGTAGTCCCAGCCACCCGAGAGGCTGGGGTGGGAAAATGGACTGAGCCCCAGAGGTTGAGGCTACAGTGATCTGTAATCCTGCCACTGCACTGCAGCCTGGGTGACAGAACGAGACCCTGTCTGAAAAAAAAAATTTTTTTGAGAAAGGTGTTTAAATGTTATTTTTCTGCTTGGTTAACACTGATGACCTTCATCATTCTGAATCATGGATAGTCTTCCTTGGGGAACAGCAGGGCAGGCTTTTCCCAGGAGCAGAGCCTGCCTCTTTTGTGTGGTATTTTTTGGTACCTTCCCTTCCAGCTGATGTTCCCTGAAATAAAAGGAGCTGGCTGAGAGCAGTGGTTCTTGAGCCTCCGTGTGCATCGCAATCACCTGGGTATTTGTCTAGAAACTTCCCAAACCAGAATCTCTGGGGAGAGCCCAGGGCTTGCTCCTTGGACAATTCTGGTGCTCATCCAGGTCTGAGAAACACTGGCCTGAGGGGAGCCAGGTCAGGCATGTGCAGGGGTGGTTGGCAGCTGCTCAGATGTGCAAGGAGCTGCCCGACCAGAAATGCCTTCCTGACACCTCCTCACCAGCACCGATGTCTGCCCTTGTACTGGGCTATGCGTTATATTCCTTTAAACGCCTGACACATCAACCCTGTGGCCTGTTTTCACTTAGCTGAGAGCACAGCCATTGGGAAGAGGCTCTGAACCTGACAAGCTTTCATTTGGAGAGGAAGAGAAGGGTCTGACAGCAGTGGGGAGAGGAAGCATCGGAGAGAGGAGCCCAGGGAGGAACAATGGGGACGTGGGGCACTGGGGTGTTCACATGAGGGCTGAAGCCCTTCTCCTTTTCCCTTTGCCAGGGCTGCAGATAGCGGCCCAAAAGCAGGCCTGGAGGAGAGTCTGAGTAGAAAGAAGTTAGAGGTGGTAATTATTCAGAGAGGGGTAAAACCTAAGATTTGGTAACGGAGAGAAAGCAAAGAAACCCATTTTTGTATAGGAGGGAGACCTGTGCTATAAACACTGAAAGGCAGCCTGCTAGATGGCAGGGGAAACTAGAGAGGGCACATGAAATTGTCTTACATGGCACAGGGGGTCTGATCAGAAAGTGTTCAGAAGTCCTGTCGAACGCAGTGGCTCAGGCCTATAATCCCAGCACTTTGGGAGGCCAAGGTGGGCAGATCACCTGAGGTCGGGAGTTCGAGACCAGCCTGACCAACATGGTGAAACCCCGTCTCTACTAAAAATACAAAATCAGCCAGGTGTGGTGGCACATGCATGTAATCCCAGCTACTCAGGAGGCTGACGCAGGAGAATCGTTTGAACCCTGGAGGCAGAGGTTGCAATGAGCTGAGATTGCGCCACTGCACTCCAGCCTGGGTGACAGAGTGAGACTCCATCTCAAAAAAAAAAAAAAAAAAAAAGTGTTCAGGATCCCTGTTCTAAGGAAAGAAGGAGAAGGAAGAGAGGGAGGGAGGAATGGAGGGAGGGAAGAAGGAAGGAGAGAAAAGTAAAAACAATCTTAATTTCTAATAAAATTTCTTAAATCTTGCATTTTATGCTTCTGTTCAGGTGGATAATTACGTGTCTATGTGTGTACATCCATAAACATAATCTTCAAAATGCGTCATCAAAATTCTGCTTTAGGCTTAGAATCAAGTTAGGACTCATATGAAAGATGAATGATTTGGATTTGGTCAGTGCCTTTGTAAGGAACGGTTCGGTAGACTGATAAGTCTGTGTGATTACAGAGGCTGCTGGTTTGCCTAGAAGAGTCCATTTATATTCACAACATTAAAGACATGAAGCTGTTGAAGACCCTCCTGGATATTCCTGCAAACCCAACAGGTGAGCTCCAAAAATGGAACAAATGTCCCTCAAATTTCATGTCCGGGTGCTTCTTTCCCAAGCTTTATTTTCCTCCAAATTGCAAACCTGAAGCAGTGTTTGCTTTTTGAGTCTGAGTGAGGTTTACCTTGAAGCTTTGTCTTAATGGTAGCAGATTCAAATTATGTCAGGCTATGTGTCCTGCAGGGGGGCTGTGTGCCCTTCATTGCAGTCCAAGAATAACAACACCCTTCGTCTGGGACCCATATCAGCAAATGTGTCAAGGCACGTAAGGTAGACATGTAAAAGATTTCAAGCATCTGATGTTGAAAAGTGTTTACCCCTAATTGTTTTTTGTGGTTCGTTCAGTACAGAGTAGGTGTGATAATTAGAAGCAGGTTTCAACTTGGCGTGTCTGCGTGGCCAGCAAAAAGACAATGTGAGCCATAAAGAATATGTTTTATTACATGACAAAGAAATGTCTACTTTGACGATATGCTAGGATATTAAACCTTACTGAATTCTCAGGATTTAACACTATTTAATACATTTCTGGTGTATAAGAAGAGGAATGGTTTGGATTTGTTGTGTTGAAATAGCAGATGACATTATATGAATTCATCGAGCTAGGAGTAAACAAGAAAGAATTCTTTCGTTGTGTGGTAGGGTGAGGAGGAGTCAGCACCCTGGAACAATTTGTACATTTAATGACTCCAGATTAATATTTGCAGATTATATTTCAGTTTGGTATCATTGAACAACTGCTTCTATTATATTTCAGTTTAGTATCATTGAACAACTGCTTCTATTTGCTGTTTCTGAGTTATTTGGCTTTCACTGAATTTCAAGATCTATCTGGGTGCCATCCAAGTCACCTGGACTTTTTGAACCTTGGTTCCCTTATGAATAATACCGATCTCCCAGGGTTGGCTGAGAATTAAACAAGGTAATGTTTGTGAAAGTGACCAGCACAGGAACTGCCATGCACGAAATACTTCCGATGCCTTCTCTTCATTCCAATTCTATAAATGGCCCTTGGCTGTTGATTTCAGTGCTTTCACATTTCAGCCATGGCAAAAGGATATTTTAAAAGAACAAAGCCAGCTGGGTGTGGTGGCTCATGCCTATAATTGCAGCACATTGGGAGGCCGAGGCGGGTGGATCACCTGAGGTCAGGAGTTCAAGACCAGCCTGACCAACATGAAGAAACCCTGTCTCTACCAAAAAAATACAAAAATTAGCTGGGCATGGTGGCGGGCGCCTGTAATCCCAGCTACTTGGGGGGCTGAGACAGGAAAAGTACTCGAACCCAGGAGGCGGAGGCTTCAGTGAGCTGAGATCGCACCACTGCACTCCAGCCTGGGCAACAGATCGAGACTGTCTCAAAAAACAATGAATAAATTAAAAACAAATAAATAAATGAAAGAACAAAGCCACTGAGGCCATTAAGGAGTTCTCTGAGATAATGACTTTGAAGCATATTTTCTGAAAAGGAAGATGGTACATGAAGAAGCTGTGGGTGGTAAGTTTTTCCCTTAGAAATAGAGGCTGAAATCATCTGGACAAGTATCTATTGCAGACATTCTTTGTGCTTGGCACCATAGTAGGCACCATTAGGCAACCTCATACCAGGAGCCCAAAATCTAGTTGTCATGAGTTCCCTTCAACAGTCTGTCTAAGGTGGTCTGAGACAGGTGCACCAGCAGCCTTTGGCAGGGGTGGAACTATGTTTAACTCTGGGGTGCGGACACAGTTGAAGGGAGCATGTGCTCTTCTGATGAGGAATGAGAGGCCCCTGAATCTGCACAGAGCTTGAGGCTGGCAGGGCCTGAGCTGGGCCTTCAGGGATTTGGGGAGGGACATCGGGCATGCAGAAAGCTAGAAGCTGCCTGTGGCTCTCAGTTTCTCTGAAGAGAGGGGAGTGGACAGTAAATGCCACTTACTCCTCACACCTGTTGCACACTTGACCCCCAGAGGACAGGGTTGCTTCAGGACTGAGCACCCTCCCTTGCAAACAGATGTTTCTCCTTTTTTTTTTTTTTTTTCTGAGACACAGTCTCACTCTGTTGCCCAGGCTGGAGTGAGGTGGTGCAATCTCAGCTCACTGCAACCTCCACCTCCCAGATTCAAGCGATTCTCATGCCTCAGCCTCCTGAGTAGCTGGGACTACAGGTGCCTACCACCACACCCAGCTAATTTTTTGTATTTTTAGTAGAGACAGGGTTTCACCATGTTGGCCAGGCTGGTCTTGAACTCCTGTCCTCAAGTGATCCGCCCGCCTTGGCCTCCCAAAGTGCTGGAATTACAGGCGTGAGCCAGCATACCCAGCCACCATTTACTCTTATTTTTTAGCAAATATAGTTGTTTTTCTGTAGTTCAGAAAACTAACTGGTTGCCTTACTTTCTGCAGCTTAAACAGAGAGAAAATAAGCTTTAAAAGTGCAGGGCTATTTGTGTTCCACGTTAGAGACAGTGTATATTGTTTGTAAAGGGAATCAGTTTTATCTCAAGAAAAATTAGAAGCAATGGCAGAGACTTCCTCTTTCTCAGATAAAAGAATACCTTTTATGAAAGGATCCAGGGATAGGTGGAGTATTTCTTCTGAAAGACCAGGAGCAGGTTGACCAAACTGTGTCTCTTTAGACCTCTGATGTTCTTTGGAGATACAGCCCAAGGTGTTTTAAATGCTCACGTTTATAATTATCACCTCAACTTCTCCTGAGCTCCCTTTCTACTGCAGTAAAATGGAGATGATCATTTTTAGCCCCCAGAGTTGCCATGGAGAGCGTTACCTGAGGTCATGGCCTGGGTGGGCAAAGGTGGGTCCGCCCTGTCCATGCGGGCAGTCAGACTCACTCCCCAGCCCTCTCCGTCCCGTAGGGCAGCCTTGCACAGGTCAGAGCTGTGCTTCAGTGACATGACCAGGTCCTCACTCGGGAACCTTCAGAGGACTCCGCACTGCCAAAATCATGAATACACACTCCCCAGAGGCCAGGAGTCGCCTTATCTGTTCTCATCCTCTAGTTTATTTTCTGAACAAAGGAATAAGATGGAAACTCTGACTGTTGATTTTATAAATCCTTGCTAGGTACAGAAGGAAGACAGAATCACTTGTCTAATTGTCTTCAGCACACAAATTCTGAATGCATTTTGACTTCATAAACTACAAGTAAATTAGCTATACAGAGTTCGCCTGTTGCCTCGCACTTGGTATCTAACGCAGCTGTAAATTTCCTTTTTTCTATCTGTTTGTGTCATGCCCATTCCTGTTGTGTCACAGATTGCAGGCTGTTTCCTTTAAAGAGCTTGGCCAGACAGGGGCTTGAAGTTAATTTCCTGCTAGCACAGCAGTCTGCTCTGAGCAGTCAAGGGTGGAAATCTCCCTGAAAGTCCTGCCAACAGCAGACTTCCCAGCGTGGAGGAGGTGGTCACAGAGCTGACCACCTTTTATGGGATATTGAGGGAGCGTTCTATACCACACAGCAATGCAGATCATTGAACAATTCATGGTTTCTTCCCCAGCAAGACCTCTTTCTTGCTTGAAAATGGTAATAAAAGTGGTATAAATGCTTCCCTTTTGTAGGAGCATAGGGCATTTGCTGTACAAAGAAGATTTCTTTCTGTTTTTGAAAATCGGAAAGCGTAACCTGAGACATTAATCAACTCAGAGGGAACTGCATTTTATTTTATTTTATTTTTTTATTTTATTTTTTTTTTTGAGACGGAGTCTCGCTCTGTCGCCCAGGCTGGAGTGCAGTGGCGGGATCTCGGCTCACTGCAAGCTCCGCCTCCCGGGTTCACGCCATTCTCCTGCCTCAGCCTCTCCGAGTAGCTGGGACTACAGGCGCCCGCCACCACGCCCGGCTAATTTTTTGTATTTTTAGTAGAGACGGGGTTTCACCGTGGTCTCGATCTCCTGACCTCGTGATCCGCCTGCCTCGGCCTCCCAAAGTGCTGGGATTACAAGCGTGAGCCACCGCGCCCGGCCGGGAACTGCATTTTATAAATCACTGTTAACTTACCTAAAGTTTGACATGCAATACTTTAAATACCAAGGTGAGAATCATTTAGAATCATGGGACTTCCTTTTAATTCCACTGATGATGCCATTGGTTCTTGAGTTGAGAGCAGGCACTTCTTTTCCAGCTGTAGAAGAATTACAGCCAAACAATTACAGTGGAATTATAGCTGCCAGTGACATGAAAATATGTGTCAAATCTATAACACGTCCAAAAGCCCCATCAGAACCTCATTCCTAGGTAGAAAAAAGACTGGAAGAAAATATGCTCAGATGTTCAGAACAGTGAAAAGTCTCTGGGTTTTAGAATTGTGGGTGATTTTTTTTCTCCTTATATTTTCTAGGCTTTGTGAATGTTCTACACCATCACTTTTATGTTATACAATAATATTTTTAAAGCCCATATCCTTCCTTAAAAAGGCTTTGTGTGACACCTGTAACAGAAAGAGGAGACTGGCGGAATGGCAATAGCCAAGCTAAGGAAAACTCTTCTTGCTTGCCTTGGGTGGTTCCCAGGATAGGAAGATACATTCATGTGGCTGGTTGGATTTTTCTGACACTTGGGCCATAGGGAAGTCACAGTAGGCTTTTCTGGGGGCCTTCATTAAGTCTGTAAGGCTAGGAAGGCAGGATTCCTTGTCTAAATTCAGATGGATTGGTAGAGGTGCGAGCCTGGAGGCAAAACTGTCAAATAAGTGGTATGTGTCAGAGTATGCCTGCCTTCACTCTTATCCTTTGTCCCTTTCTTGTTAGCATCTAGTGTCATCCAGTTCTATAATAGGTATTACAGCAAGTTCAATGTTAGCTTAGAAAGTTTAAACCTTTCTTCCCTTCTGGGAATATTTGTGTTTTAACATAAAACTCTGAAGCACAGCTGGAGGTATGCGTCCAAGGCTTCTGCTCCAAGACCGCTTAGCTCTCTCTGCCACAAAGACACGCCCAGTATTTTCAGAGGGAATAAGGAAGAAACAAAGGCTTGGCATCTTGGAGTGTTAAATCTGGAAAGACCTCTGTATCACGGTAGCCTTCATTTCACAGACAGGAAACAGGCCTGAAAGAGCCGCAAATAACTCGGCCAGAGTTTCACAGTACATAGCAGACCTCAGTCTTGAACTCATGTCCTCAGCCTGTCTCTAACCAGATAAATATTCCTGAAACATGCCTTCAAATAAAATTTGAAAGTCTTTTTTGAGATACAATTCACATCCTATACAATTCACCCATTTAAAATGCATGGTTCAATAGCTTTTGGTATATTCACGGAATTGTGTAACCATCACCACAATTAATTTTAGAGCATTTTCATTGCCCCAGAAAGAAACCTTGTACCTCTTAGCCATCACTCCCTATGCCCCCAGCCATAGGCAACCCCTAATCTACTTTCTGTCTCTATTAGATTATGGATTTCTCTATTCTGGACATTTTATATCAGGAGACTCATACAATATCGGTTCCTTTGTGACTGACTTCTTTCACGTAGCCTAATGTTTCCAAGGTTCATCTGGGTTGTAGCATGTATCAATACTTTATTTTTCTTGCTGGATAATATTCTATTATAAAAATATATCACATTTTCTTTATCCATTTATCAGTTGATAACATTTGGGTTATTTCCACTTTTTGACTTATGAGTAATGCTGCCATGAACATTCATATACAAGTTTTTGTGTGGACATATGTTATAATTTCTCTTGGGTATATATGTAGGAGTGGAATTTCTAGGTCACATGAGAACTTTATGTTTAGCTTTTGAAGAACTGCTAAACGTTCCAGAGCACTGCCCCATTTTATATTCCCACCAGCGGTGCATAAGATCCCAGTTTCTCCATATCCTCACCAACATTCATCTGTCTTTTTGACTACAGTCATCCTAGTGGTTGTACAGTGGTATCTCATCGTGTTTTTAACACAGCCTTTTAAAAAACATATGTGCTAGGCCAGACACGATGGCTCACACCTGTAATCCCAGCACTTTGGGAGGCCAAGGCAGATGGATCACCTGAGGTCAGGAGTTCGAGACAGCCTGGCCAACATGGTGAAACCCTGTCTCTACTAAAAATACTAAAATTAGCTGGGCATGGTGGCACATGCCTGTAATCCCAGCTACTCGGCAGGCTGAGACAGGAGAATCGCTTGAACCAAAGAGGCAGAGGTTGCAGTGAGCCGAGATTGCACCACTGCACTGCAGCTTGGGCAACAGAGTAAGACTCCATCTCAAAAAACAAAGCAAAACATATGTGCTGAGAAACCTTCAGCAGTTACACACTGCATTTTTAAGGCCTTAATTCTTTAGTTTGGTACTCTAGTCCTTGTAAGATTTCCACAGTCTTCACATCTTCTCTGCCAGCTGCCTCTATGGGAACCCAGCACACAAGACAACCAGATCTCCTGACTGCCTTCCCTCCCCAGTTTCACAAGACTAGAATCCCTTCTGCCTGCCTAGCTGTTCCTGAAATTTCATTTGGATAGCGAAGAACTCAGAAAGGATGAGGAATTGGGGTTTCCAGAGCAAAACTGGAAATGGACAAGTGGCCTCTTCTAAGGCTCGGGCCAGGAATGACCTTGTATCGCCAAAGGGGTGACAGGGCTGCCAGAACATGCAGTTAAAGGTTCCGGGGCTCGGCCACTTCCTCCCATAGCTATGCATGGCAAGTGATAAGAGGACAGCCCTGCTGTGGACTCAGCAAAGCCAGAGCAGGAAATGAGACCTAGGTTCCAACTCTAAATGTTTACTTTATTTTTCCTTTGCTCCCCTTCCTCAGCAGATTAGTTAAGGTATATTTCAGCCTGACCTAAAGTTTTTCTTATACTTTTAGAAGAAACCCACTTAATATACTGACTTGTAATAGACACCAGTCACCTTTTTTTTTTTTTTTTTTTTTTAGAAAGGTGTCTCTCTTGCGTGATCTTAAAGTTTCTGGTAACACTTTGGTTTCTATGGAATTGCTGGAATTCACTGCTGTCATGTGCACCTCTATTCATCTAAACCATTGTTTTGAAAATCCTTTACTTAAATGCTCCCTCCTTGAATCCCCTTATAAATAAAAACAGCTTATGTTGGTTCAGTGGTTTGATGGGCTGTTTACTGTTCCGGAATATTGTTAAAGCATCTTAAATCCAAAATGTCCTCTTTATTTAGTTTGTCTCAATGTCTAGGCACACCATCTTGACTGCAGACGCAGACCTCAAATAAACTCCCACCTCGGGAGATGCCCATTTCCCTTATCAAGGCAGGACATTTGGCTCAGAAATTGCTCAGTTTCTTTCTTTCTTTTCTTTTTTTTTTTTTTTTTTTTTTTTGAGACAGAGCTTCACTCTGTCACACAGGCTGGAGTGCAGCAGCACTATCTTCTCTCACTGCAACCTCCACCTCCAGGTTTAAGCAATTCTCCTGCCTCAGCCTCCCGAGTAGCTGGGACTACAGGCACATGCCATCACACCTGGCTAATTTTCGTATTTTTAATAAAGACAGGGTTTCACTATGTTGGGCAGCCTGGTCTGGAACTCCTGACCTCAGGTGATCCAGCTGCCTTGGCCTCCCAAAGTGCTGGGATTACAGGCGTGAGCCACCATATCTGGCCTGAAATTTCTCAGTTTCTAAATAGGTTCTTGGCGGCTCCTCTTCTCCAACTTGAAATTACTGGCCAACAGTATATAATCGTCTGCAGAAAGACCAATATATACTGACCTTTCACAATAGGAAGATTTATTTCAGTTTTGAGGAAATCTCTTGTAACCCTAGAGGATAATGGAATTGGAAGAGAAGTAGATACTGTTTCAGAGTCCTGGGGTAAAATGTAAAAATGAGCTAGATAGATAGATAGATAGATAGATAGATAGATAGATAGATATAGATATAGATATATATTTTTGTGTGTGTGTGACGGAGTCTCACTCTGTAGCCCAGGCTGGAGTGCAGTGGCACGATCTCCACTCACTGCAACCGTTGCCTCCCAGGTTCAAGCGATTCTCCTGCCTCAGCCTCCCAAGTAGCTGGGACTATAGGCACGCACCACCATGCCCAGCTAGTTTTTGTATTTTTAGTAGAGGTGGGGTTTCACCATGCTGGCCAGGCTTGTCTGGAACTCCTGACCTCAGGTGATCCTCCTGCCTCAAAGTGCTGGAATTACAGGCGTGAGCCACTGTGCCCGGTGAGTCTCATTGTTTCACTGTAGCAAGGACACAGCCAGTGTTAAATCAGGAGGTCTTCTCCTGTGAAGTTGCTTTATTGGAACCCTTAATCAGAAGAATCATCAGCGGAAAGCAGTTGTCTACAAAGCCATTCCTCCCCTTGCCAGTAGGTGGCACTGTAGCTGTACTGTTTTCAGATGCCCTCTCCAGCCGTGCAGTCTCTCCCTTGGCCCCAGGCTTCTCATGTCCTGTTTCTTCTTTGCCAGGTCTATGTGCTCTCTCTATCAACCATTCCAATTCTTACTTGGCCTATCCTGGAAGCCTGACTTCAGGGGAGATTGTGCTTTATGATGGAAACTCCCTGGTAAGTTGATGGTGACCTGGCTGAGCCAGCCCACCTGCCTTGGCTGTGTGGTCATGGAAGGAGATAGATAAGGACGCCCTGCCGTAGGGGGCTGGAGGCGGTGGGAGTAAGCAATACTGCGGTAGTCATTCAAGAGAAGGTGATACTATTTCCCCTCGGGCTTGCTGTCAGTCAACATCACCATAAGCCAGCTGGCCAGGCCAAGTCAGACATCTGCAGGATAATGAATACCACTTGCCAGCAGGGGGCCAGATGTCTGCCTGAATGTGTCACCCTGTCCCCTGCCACAGCCTGAGACAGTGTGCAGGTGTTTCATATTCCCTGCCCTCTGAGGCATCCCTGAGCGGGACAGGATTGCTGTGGGAAGTTCCCTAAAGATGTGTGCAGGGCGCGCCTGCGACGGCATCACACTGCATCGGGCGCTCAGTTCATGGCCACCTTCCCGAGGGCAGGAAAAGGGATGGAAATGGAGTGGCCCTTGAAGCCGAATCTTGATTCACTAGAAAATGACACACAGCTTACATGCAGATGGCCTGGGGGACAGAGGAAGAGACAGGGAGCTGGACAAAGGAGGGAGAAAGGAGAAAAGAGGAAGGGGAGGGAGGTGAAATCCATCTTCCCTCTTCCGCAGCATCAGTATCCATTTTTTCTTTTCACCAACAGAAAACGGTCTGCACTATTGCTGCCCATGAGGGGACACTAGCTGCCATCACCTTCAATGCCTCAGGCTCCAAACTAGCAAGTGCGTCTGAAAAAGTGAGTCCACTCCCACCAATGCCTCTGTCTGGGGTTCGCTGGATGGCTCCTGCCATGCCCAGGGACGGGATGGAACGAGCCTGGTGACATGAAGACTGACTGGTCTCTGGGCCCACTCAGAATTTGTTTCAGAGGGAGAATTTCTGGCCTCTGCATGTGTGGTATATTCATGCATTTGTTAATTCAATAGGCCAGGGGCCTGCACTATGCAAGATACAAGACACTTTGCATGAAAACTCGTGGTCTTATGAAGAAATGTACATGCACATCAGCCGTAGAGACAGACAGATGCTACACCTTATAAACACAGTACAGTGCAAACCAAATGCTTTACTTTGCTATTTAGAGAAATTGATATCTTCTGCCTGGAATAATCGGAGACAGTGATCCAATTTAATTTTTTTTTTTTTTTTTTGAGTCGGAGTCTAGCTCTGTCGCCCAGGCTGGAATGCAATGGCACAATCTTGGCTCACTGCAACCTCCACCTCCAAGGTTTAAGTGATTCTCCTGCCTCAGCCTCCCAAGTAGGCACATGCTGCCACACCTGGCTAATTTTTTGTATTTTAGGAGAGACAGGGTTTCACTGTGTTGCCCAGGCCGGTCTTGAATTCCTGAGCTCAGGCAGTCCACCCGCCTTGGCCTCCCAAAGTGCTACGATTACAGGTGTGAGCCACCACGTCTGGCCTCAAATTGAAATTCTAAGAAACCAGAGCAGTTGGGTGAACACACACACACACACACACACACACACACACACACACAGCCTTGGGCACAGGTGGAAAGGAAAAAGTAGACAGAGGGTGTTTAAAACATTTTCCAAGAATTGTTGATATGGCACATAAATATAAACGCCTCTATGCTCAACACGGTGTGCTTTCTCCTCAGAGACAGATGTTCAAAACCAATAAAACAAACTCCTCTCTAAAGGGACATCTCTGTGTGAAGCCATTAATGGTTATGAAATGTCCACCTGCTTTCTTTTCCAGGGCACAGTCATCCGGGTGTTCTCTGTCCCTGATGGGCAAAAGCTCTATGAGTTCCGGAGAGGGATGAAAAGGTCTGTGTTCAATGTCAAACCCATTTTAAAGTCCCCGCAGAAGTCCTGCAGGGGCCGCTGGCAGCTGTCTAGGGAGAGGACAGAGAGTGGTTCTGTGCCCTCCACTCACCTGGAGGAAGTGTAACTACTCTCCAGGTAATTGACTCCCAGGCTTTACTTAGGGCTCAGCAAAACTGAAAGCCGAGATGGCTGTTTTAACACAGTTCAGCCATGAGAGTCCGTTTTTGATGTGTGTGTGGGCGGCCGGCACAGGAGAAATGAGAGAGCCAGGGAGTCACAATCCAAAAATAATTTCTGATTTCCTTCCATGGAAATAAAGGACGACGTAAAGTGTGACTGTTTGGGATCTTATCGGATGTGGTTTGCAGCCAGATCAGTGCACAGAGCAACTGGAAGATTCCAAGATGCCAGGAAGTCACAGTTCCTCCCTTCTGCTGACAGAGGCAGGGCTATACCTTGTTTCTTCACACATAAATAAGGCTATGGGCCAGGCGTGGTGGTTCACGCCTGTAATCCCAGCACTCTGGGAGGCTGAGGCAGGTGGATCACCTGAGGACCAGCCTGGCCAACATGGTGAAACACCATCTCTACTAAAAATACAAAAATTAGCTGGGCGTGGTGGTGTGTGTCTGTAATCCCAGCTACTTGGGAGGCTGAGGCAGGAGAATCGCTTGAACCCAGGAGGTAGAGGTTGCAGTGAGTTGAGATCAAGTCACCGTACTCCAGCCTGGGCAACAGAGTGAGAGACTCTGTCTCAAAAAAAAAAAAAAAAAAAAAAGACTATGACCCTTTGTGAATCTTTCCGACATTAATTTCTAAATATGAGCACCACAATGTTTAAGGGATCTGGGGCTACCTAGGCTCTTCAGGATACATCTGATTTTCTTATAAAGCTGATCTCTAAGTTATAAGGCCATAACTCTCATTTCTCTTGCTCACTGACCCATGTGTTGCTGTGCTTGTAGGTATGTGACAATCAGCTCTCTAGTGTTCAGTATGGACTCACAATTCCTCTGCGCCTCCAGTAACACCGAGACGGTACACATCTTCAAGCTGGAACAAGTCACCAACAGGCAAGTACTGCACAGAGCACCAAATGCTCATTAAACGAAAGGAGTCAGGCCCAGGCTCTTCTACTGGCATGAATGATCTCTTTTCTTTCTGAACACCCGATCTTGGCTTTACTTGGGACTTCCCCTAAGTGATGGAGTGTGTGTTAGCAAAACTTTGGGGGCATGGTGCACAAAAGCAAAAAACTGGGAGCCACCCACATGAGTTCACATGCCAGCTCTGCCTCTTAGAAGCCAGGAGATCCTGGGAAGATAATTTAGATCTGTGTCTTTCAGTTTCCTCATCTGCAAAACAAACATAACAGTAGTATTAAATGAGTCTGCAGATCTGAAGTGTTCAGTATCGTGCCTGGCACATAGTAAGCACTAAGAAGTGTTAGCTGATGTAGCTGTAAATATAGCAATATATTTATTTATCATTGCTGCCAGCACCACCACTGAGTGCCTGGGAAGCACCTGCAATTTCTGAGGGCTTAAGAAGCTGGCTGAAAAGTGAAAGAAAAGCCTAAAAAGTGGATAAAATCTCCAAGGGAAGAGTAAAAAGAACTTCAGGGCAGACAATGAGCTTTGGGTTACACCTGTGCAGAATGGGGGTTGGAAAGTTCTGGAAAGACGGAGGAGTGAGAAGGGAGCAGCCCCCAGTGTTTCATACACCACAGCAGGGACAAGGATTCTAGAGAAAGAGTGCTTTGAAAACGTTACCCCAACCTGCAGGGAAAGGTAGCATCAGAACAGAAAGCCTACTGTATCTGGGGAATTTGTTGCTGGTACCCCTGGATGGAGTTTCAGAAGAGGAAGGTGTAGAGGCGGGGCACCATATCACACTGATACATGCTAACATATACGTAACAGAGGCCAGGCACCTTATCGCATTGATACATGCTAACACATATGTAATAGAGGCCGGGCACCTTATCACACTGATACACACACATACATGACAGAGGCTAAGCACCATATCACATGGATACATGCTAACACACACGTAACAGAGGCCAGGCACCTTATCACGCAGCTACATGATAACACATACACGACAGAGGCCAGGCACCTTATCAATGCTGATACATGCTAACACATACATGATGGAGACCGGGCCCTGTATCACACTGATACATGCTAACACATACATGACAGAGGCGGGCACCAATGCCCACTAGCGCAATGGAGGCAGCAGCGGAGTGAGGGCTGGCCATGTACAGAAGCCTGTGTTAGAGTGTAGCCAATGGTATGTGTCGTCGTTTCCCATTGCCACAGCAACAAATAACCACAACTTAAGGGCTTCAAACAGCCACATTTATTTATTTATTTATTTACTTATTTTGAGATGGAGTCTTGCTCTGTTGCCCAGACTGGAGTGCAGTGGCGCCAGCTCACTGCAACCTCCGCCTCTAAGGTTCAAGCAATTCTCTGCCTCAGCCTCTCGAGTAGCTGGGATTACAGGCACCTGCCACCACGCCCAGCTAATTTTTGTATTTTTAGTAGAGGTAGAGTTTCACAATGTTGGCCAGGCTGGTCTCTAACTCCTGACCTCATGATCCACCCGCCTCAGCCTGGGTGCTGGGACTACAGGCAAACAGCCACATTTATGATCTCATAGTTCTGCAGGCAGAAGCCCAGAATGGCAGGACTGCGTCTTCTTCGCAGCATGACACAAGGCTGAAAGGGAATTGTCAAGATTTTTCTGACTTGCCCTTCTGCCATCTTCTTCTGCCACCAGTTGGAGAAAGCTCTGTTTTTAAAGGCACGTGTGATTAGAGCAAGCCCACGCTGCCTGAGGTCACATGAGCCATGTCACATATCACAGCCATGGGACTGATGTCTCCTCATCTCTACAATCCTTGTCTCCCCTCACCCCCGGTGGTGTATGAAACACTGCGGGCTGCTCACTTCTCGCTCCTCCATCTTTCCAGAACTTTCCAACCCCCAACCTGCACAGGTGTAACCCAAAGCTCATTGTTTGCCCTGAGGTTCTTTCTACTCTTTCCCTGGAGATTATATCCACTTTTTAGGCTTTTCTTTCACTTTTCAGACAGCTTCTTAAGCCCTGATCTTTTTTGGAGCCTTAATTCATCATCTGTTGTCATGGGTTTGAGCACTGGAGGGGCGGCTGAGCTGTTAAGATGCCGTTCAACCCCAAGGTTCCATGAGTGAGTGATCCCAGTTGCTGCTGCAGCCCCGCCTCCACTGGGGATTATTATCAGAGATTCATTGCCCACTCCAGGCTCTCCCATTTCTGTCTGTGAGCACAGGTGACCAGGAGCAGAACCTCCAAGGTGTTCTGGGTTCTCCGCTCAACCTGTCCACGAGTGTTCACATGTCCCTGGTGGTTATGGCTCACATGGGCCTCCTCTCAGCCTGTCCACAGGGTGTTCATATGTCCCCGGCAGTTACGGCTCACACGTGCCTCTTCAGCCCTGCTTCACTGGCCAGGGCCCTTAGCTGTGTCTTTAGCACCTCGTGCTGGTCCAGCCATTACTCTTACATTTGGTCTGACTTTCCAGTCTCTTTCAACCAATACCAATCCATCCTATATCATCTTGCTGATTAATCTTCTGAAAATGTCCCTTTGAACATGACACCTCCTCCTCAGACACATTTATTCCCCTTTGACCTTGGGAATGAAGTCCCAGCTCCTCCCCGTCCCCCTGAGTCAGACCTGCTGCAGAGCCCAGCAGCCACCACCCCCAGAACCTCCTCATTTCCTCCAGCCGCAGAGACACCATCCCATAAAACAGCACGTGCCACGTGCCAGGCTCCATGCTCAGCCCCCAGCATCCTTAGTTCTCCCAGCAACCCTGTCAGGAAGGTCGTGATGATGATTCCTGCTTCCCAGATGAGGAAATCTGGACACGGAAACGTTAAGGAACCTCATCCGCCTCTCCCCTCCTCTGTGGTCCTGGACTAGCTCCTGCCTGGACCATCTGTGCAGCACCTCATATTAACTGCTCACGTTGTTTTTCTTTGTATACACCCGTGCTCTCTCAACCTGGAATGCAGGGTCTGGATCGTACCCCTCTTTGTAAACCCCAGCCCGGAGCACAGGGCTGTGGGACAGTCCATACAGGGATGTCTCAGGATGCTTCAGATCACAGAATCCTAGCAGTGCACTTAGCATAGTCACTTTCAGATGAGAACATGAAGGGCCCAGAGAGGTTTGTCCGAAGACCCCCTAGCCCATTGGTAGCATAGTAAAGAATACCTCCCGGAGCTCAGAGCTGCAGGGTGAGCTTCCCACCAGGAACTAATCCAACAGACAAACAGCCTCTCAGCAGTTGCCTGCTCCTGGGAACTCACATGGCAGCTCTGGTCCTCAATGTGCCACCCTCTGTGTGGGGGCTGTCTCTCACCAACAGAACAGTCACCCCCTTTGTCTGGCAGAGGCCTTGGGATGAAGTTCCATGACTGCAGGTGACATTCCAGGTCCCTTTGCATGATCTCTGTCACTACGCATGCTGGGCACCTGGGTGACTCCAGGGTTATCTACAATCAAACATCACCCAAAGTGTCTTGCCCGGAGGTTTGCTACCCACTCAGTCTGGCTCAGAGGGCCTTCACGTTGAGATCTGTCTGTTCTTCCATGAGCCTGGCACAGTCCCGAGCTTATCTAATGGTACCTGGGTATCGAGTCCATCTCACTCTCTACCCTAACTCTCTTCTGGAAATCTAGGAATCAGACTAGTCATCAGATAAACCTTCTTTAATAGGGGAAAGCAGTAGCATTGGGAACCTTTTAACAGCTGTACAATGGCTCTTCTGAAGAACAAACAAGCCCCCGATGCTCTTTAGTTATTGCCGGAATAATACGTCCTGGATTGTTCTCAGTGGGCAGAACATTATGCTAAGGCACAGTCTCTCCCTGCTGTGGGGAGTGTGGCTAATGACGCTTGGGTGTGGAGATTCCTGGGTGCATGTGGGGCCTGCAGCCCGGTCCCATCATTGCCTGTGCATTACTCCCTAGTCGACCAGAAGAGCCTTCGACCTGGAGTGGCTACATGGGAAAGATGTTCATGGCTGCTACCAACTACCTCCCCACCCAGGTGTCAGACATGATGCATCAGGACAGGGCTTTTGCCACCGCACGCTTGAACTTCTCCGGACAGAGGAACATCTGTACCCTCTCAACGTACGTACGATGCCACCCACTCTAAACAAGATCACACTTTCATCAGTTTGTTTTTCCAAAGCACAAAAATCCCCAAACCTGAAAAGAAAAAAAGAAAACTTGCCCCAGGCTGGGCACAGTGGCTCACATCTGTAATCCCAGCACTTTGGGAGGCCAAGGCAGGCGGATCACCTGAGGTCAGGAGTTTGAGACCAGCTTGGCCAACGTGGTGAAATCCCATCTCTACTAAGAATACAAAAATTAGCCGGGTGTGGTGGTGCGCGCCTGTAGTCCCAGCTACTCGGGAGGCTGAGGCAAGAAAATCACTTGAACCCAGGAGGCAGAGGTTGCAGTGAGCTGAGATTGTGCCACTGCACTCCAGTCTGGGTGACAGAGTAAGACTCCGTCTCAAAAAAAGAAAAAGAAAACTTGCCCCAAAGGAAGGGTCAGCAGAATCAAACCCCTGCTTTTCCTATCTGACTTCAATACGGATTCTCAGGGGGCAGCTAGAAGTTGGCGTGGGAATTTTAGCCTTCTGGTTATAACAACACTGTCTTAAAAACAATTCTTATTTTTATGTAATTATGTAAAAAGCCTCCAGGTCTGTTTTCTCGGTTCAGACTCCTATGGGGCTGACAGATGTTTTAAGAAGTTTAAAGGAGTTTATTCAAAAGTTGAACATTTTTAAAATTTCACAAAACTAACCAGCAAAGACAGTAAGCCAATCCTCCATTTACCCCCTTTCTGTCTTGGTTAAGGGCAGAGACGCATGTCAGAGGGAGACTGCGTCCCATGTAGGGAGCTAATGTGTTCGCTAGCTATTGCTTTTCGCAGGGTCGCAGCATCTACACTCACTTGCCTCATCCACACTATTACGTTCAAAGACAAGAAATAATCCTCAAAGTAGATCCCAAGGCCAGAATGCAAAGGAATAGCCAGAAGCCCAGACCAGATCAGTGGGCTAAGGGTTTGTCAAAGGCAGAATCTGGTGACAGCTAGGGTGAGGGGGGCTTTGTCATTGGAAGCGAATCCATCACCCATCTTCGTTGTCATCACGGTTTATGTTTTCCTTGGCCCTTAGGATCCAGAAATTGCCACGGCTGCTAGTTGCATCATCCAATGGACACCTTTATATCTACAATTTGGATCCTCAGGATGGAGGAGAGTGTGTCTTAATCAAAACCCACAGGTGAAGAGACTGCTTTTCAAAAGACAGCCTTTCGAGAGCTGGTTGTGTAGAGTTGTCCCTTCGCCAAGAGCAACGACAAGCTTCAGTGCCCTTGCTTTGATTTGTTCTTCACTGGCAGTCTCAGTGGCAAACCTCTAGTGGGCAGGCGCTCTGCACTGGGCTCTGTGTCAGGCGCCCTCAGCATGTGGTAATCATCTGGAAAAGTGCCAGGATTAATAACACACAAGATGGTCTCCCCTTCGGCCCGTGCTCCTGACATAGCCCTGAGCTCACAGTGGGTGTTCAAAAATATTCCCTGCCACCAGGCATGGTGGCTCACACCTGTAATCCCAGCACTTTCGGAGGCCAAAGCGGGCGGATGGCTTGAGTCCGGGAGTTCAAGACCAGCCTGGGCAACATGGTGAAACCCCATCTGTACCAAAAACAAATACAAAAGTTGGCCAGGTGTGGTGGCACACACCTGTAGTCCTAGCTACTGGGGAGGCTGAGGTGGGAGAATCACCTGAGCCTGGAGAGGTTGAGGCTGCAGTGAGCCATGATCACACCACTGCACTCCAGCCTGGGCAACAGAGTGAGACCCTGTCTCAAAAAAAAAAAAAAAAAAAACCTGTTCCCTGCATGGAATTGAAAAGTGCTCTACCAGGCACGTTGACTCACGCCTGTAATCCCAATACTTTGGGAGGCCAAGGAGGGCGGATGGCTTGAGCTCAGGAGTTTGAGACCAGCCTGAGAAACATGGTGAAGCCCCATCCTTACAAAAAGAAAAAATATAAAAATTAGCCAGGCATGGTGGCACATGCCTTGTAGTCCCAGCTAGTCGGGAGGCAGAGGTGGGAGGATCACCTGAGCCCAGGAAGGTCAAGACTGCGGTAAGCCGTGATCGCACCACTGCACTGCAGCCTGGGCAACAGAGTGAGACCCTGTCTCAAAAAAGAAAAGAAAACAAAAGAAAAGCACTCATGCCTTCTGTGAACGGGCACAGACTGAGCTCTCCTGCTGTGGCCAGGGCACCAGAGCTGCCACTGCCCCCCACCGATGGCCGCTCTCCTTGCTAGCATGTCCTCACTTGTGTGTACTGGGAAGAGCAGAGGACTAATCTTTGTTTAGCCAATATAAGAGAAAGGGGCCATTTTGATGGTGTGCGACTGCCCCTGGCAGTTTCAGGTCACTTCAGCTCATCCTGGCCCAGCAGCATGTGGGTAGGTCTATGATTTAAACCCACAGAGTTGGCGGGTGGATCACCTGAGGTTGGGAGTTCGAGACCAGCCTGGCCAACATAGTGAAACCCCGTCTCTACCAAAAATACAAAAATTAGCCAGGCGCTGTGGTGGGTGCCTGTAGTCCCAGCTACTCGGGAGGCTGAGGCAGGAGAATCACTTGAACCCGGGAGGCGGAGGTTGCAGTGAGCCGAGATTGTGCCACTGCACTCCAGCCTGGGCAATAGAGCAAGACCCTGTCTCAAAAATAAATAACTAACCCACAGAGCTGAGCACAGGCTTCCTCGTGCTTTTCCTTTGGAAGGTGTTCTAGATATATGATGATTTCTTTTTCCTTTCACCCCCTCTTGATTGTCACAAGTAGCTTGCTTGGCTTAGGAACAACAGAAGAGAATAAAGAAAATGACCTCAGACCTTCCTTACCTCAGTCTTATGCAGCAACCGTAGCCAGACCAAGTGCATCTTCAGCCTCCACAGTGCCAGGTGGGTGGACACGGGGCCAACAGGGGAGCATCTCTAACAGTGACCTCCATCCCCTTCTCCCTCCACCCTCCCTCCCCTTCTCCCTCCGCCCTCCTTCCTCTTCCCCCTTCACTGTTACCTGGGGGTGGAGGCCCTCCCTCGCTTCCCTCCCCCTCCGCTTCTCCCTCTGCCCTCCCTCCCTTTCTCCCTCGCCCTCCCTCCCCTTCTCCCTTCACCCTCCCTCCCCTTCCCCCTTCACTGTTACCTGGGGGTGGAGCACTGTCCTTGAATTTTTTATTTCCTCACAGGTGAGGCCATGGTAATAGCCTTTAAACCTGGGACCCTCAACCTGGCAGGGCATTGCATGATATGGTCTTTTTCCTAACAAGTGGTGTTAACCCTTTGCCTCTTCAAAAATTCCAATGGCTCACGCCTGTAATCCCAGCACTTTGGGAGGCTGAGGCGAGCGGATCACTGGAGGCCAAGGGTTTGAGACCAGCCTAGCCAACACGGTGAAACCCCGTCTCTACTTAAAAAATACAAAAATTAGCTGGGCATGTTGGCACACACTTGTAATCCCAGCTACTCGGGAGGCTGAGGCAGGAGAATTGCTTGAACCAGAGAGGCGGAGGTTGCAGTGAGCTGAGATCATACCACTGCACTCCAGCCTGGGTGACAGAGTGAGACTCCGTTTCAAAAAATAAAAACTAAACTAAAATTTCCAAAGAGCCTGTAGTCCCAGCCACTCAGGAAGTTAAATTGAGGCAGAAGGATCCCTTAGGCTCAGGAGTTCGAGACCAGCCTGGGCAACATAGTGAGACCCTACCTCAACAAAGAAAAATTCAAAGAGGTAGGATGCTTCAGGCATCTGAAGTGGAAAGGCAGGTCAGGCTTAAAGATGGCAGATGGTGAGGATTATGACTTGTCCTAGGCACGGTCCCTCCAGGGGGAAGACAGCCCCTTTGCTCCTTTGCCCTTTATTTGAGCCCCACCTGCCAGGTCATGGCATAAAAGCAGATCCCCAGGGCTTGTTTCATGTCTCTTTCTTGGTTTCCAGGTTATTCCGAGGACGGCGGGGCGCTGCGAGGAGAAGTTATTCCTGAACATGAGTTTGCGACGGGACCAGTGTGTCTTGATGATGAGAATGAGTTTCCTCCTGTGAGCATTAGGAACCCGTAACTGGGCGGCTCAGTCTGTGTGCTTAGAAGGAAACCTTCACCTCATACGAGAGGCGGAGTCCCTTTCCCTGTTTTCTAGTCTATAACAACTAATCCTCTGCTCTAGTATTTGGAAAGCCATAGGATATTTGTTGTACTGTGTGCTTCGAATCCTACAGAGTAGGCTTTAGGTGTCGAGCTAAACCCTGATGGCATTAGAGTCACCGAATACTAATCCAGGGAGTCTTGGTGGCCTCCCTCCAGCTAGAGGCCTGGGATCCCTTACTTTGCTTCTGTAGCACTGACTCTGCTGCCTGGAAGGTAGGAACACGTGCCTTGCGTAAAACTTGTTTTCCTGAGGCTCCCATGGATGCTTTTGCAGAATGCTGCCTTCCTTGTGCTGGAGGGAATGGTTTCGGAGGGCTGGGCTGTGTGTTCAGGACTCTGAGCTGAGTTGCTGCACTCTGCGGACCAGCTTGACCCTCACTTACCTGCAGCTCTGGCCGGCAGACCTGCACCTCCCCGGCAGTTGCAGACAATCATTAAGAAACAACTGGCCGGGTGCGGTGGCTCACACCTGTAATCCCAGCACTTTGGGAGGCCGAGGCCAGAGGATTGCTTGAGCCTGGGAGTTAGAGACCAGCCTGGGCAACACGGCAAAACCCCATCTCCACCAAAAAAAAAAAAAAGAAAAAAGAAAAGAAAAAATTAGCCGGGTGTGGTGGCATGTGCCTGTAGTCCCAGCTATTCGGGACGCTGAGATGGGAGGATCACCTGAGCCTGGGAGGTCGAGGCTGCACTGAGCTATGATTGTGCCACTGCACTGCAGCCTGGGTGAAAGAGTGAGACTCTATCTCAAAAAGAAAAGAAAAGCAATTGTGTGCTCTGTGGAGGGCAGGAGCTTGCCCGAGCACCTTTAGCTGGGCTTCCCAGCAACCTGCTCAGGCTGTTCCCACAGCTAGGGCCCTCAGGGCTGGCTGAGTGCTGGGCGTGGCATCTTCCACCACCTGCAACTGAAGACAAGATTCTCTCCTGAGAGCCTGCCGGGGCTTCCTTAACTTCTGATTCTTCAAGTTCCCATCTGGAGTAACATACAGACCGCTCTTGTGAGCTTCAGTCAAAACATCCCAGGCAGTCAACCTGAAATCATTTCAAGATGGAAGTACTGATCTGTTTTGTTTTGTTTTTGAGACGGAGTCTTGCTCTGTCACCCAGGCTGGAGTGCAGTGGTGTGATCTCGGATCGCTGCAACCTCTGCCTCCTGGGTTCAAGCAATTGTCCTGCCTCAGCCTCCTGAGTAGCTGGGACTACAGGCGTGCACCACCATGCCCAACTAATATTTTGTATTTTTAGTAGAGACGGGGTTTCACCATGTTGGTCACGCTGGTCTCAAACTCCTGACCTCAAGCGATCCACCCGTCTCGGCCTCCCAAAGTGCTGGGATTACAGGCGTGAACCACCGCTCCGGGCCGGAAGTAGTGTTTGGGCCATGACTTGGAGCATCAACTCCTAGCGCCAGAGAGGAGCCGCCACTTGGGCATTGAAGCAATGTCCATTAGGCTTTGTTACGGAAATTTCTCTTGATCATTATTTTGTGTCCGTTGAGATTCCAATTGTAAAAGGATGGAGTGCAGGTCTGGCTTCTTTCTCCCGCAGATCCCTGGAACCCTCTAGTGAGCACATTTGGCTTAGAAAACAAAGCTGCTGTGGGGCCCTGCATGCAGGGCTGGGAGCTGTTGTTTGTGATTTCTCACATGGGCTCTGCGGATCACAGCGTGAGCTTTTACATTTCTGGCTTTCAATAGGCAGGTTGAAAGAGACATGGCTGGCAAGTGAAGTTTATATCTTAGTGGCGGAAAGCAGTTGTTCTTAAAAATACTAATTATAAACTTCAAAACCTCTGTTGGCATGCTGCCTAACTATAAACCAGTTGTTTTACCTTTGGGTTCTCATGGCCCCAACTGGCCTTAAAGGGCGTTTTTCTGCACCCTCAAAAGGCGGTGGTTATTTACCTGAAGTTGAGGCTTCCAGGATCCAGAGCACTCTAGGTCACTGTGGGGACAAATGGGACCATTCTGCTCTGTCAGGGTTTACCGCATCCAGACACTCACTAGGTTCCATTTCACTAATTTTGGTAAAAGTCTGTAACTACTATAAAACATTATTAGATCCTTAATTGTAATCACAGTAAGCCTTGCAACCTCTTATAGTTACAGAATTGGGGTAATGTGGATATTAGCATCTAGGAGGTAGTTCCTTGCCAAAGAACCTGTATAAAATAATAGGTACCTTGTGCAGATCATTTGTTTGGGGTAAAAAGGAGGAGGGGAGGTGCTTAATTGAAGAACCAGTGAGAAAGTTTGTCCTGAGGCCTGTGTGCCCATTCAGTGCCAGGAAGCTGGGCGTGAGCCAGTTGTTTCTTCTCCCTCCTAAGGACCAAATGAGTGCAAGTTGGTTGAAATTGCATCAAGAATTCTTATTATACACAAGAAATACTTCCTGCCAGTGAGAGAAGTCACTGAACAAGGTCCCTAGAATGGGTGTTAGACCCTTGTGAGTGTCGGGCAGCCCCTGTGTGCAGGGCTAGATGTCATGGTAGCCACCAGCCTCTCAGCCTGCCCTCCAGCCTGCAGGTAGATGGTGATGAGGGGCAGTGCTCCCACTAAGGCACTGTCTCAGTAGCAGGCAGGCTTCTCCATCTCACCACATAAGGACCAGAGGCATGTGTGCTCCTGGGATGCTCTGTCAATATGGCCCATCTCAGTCATGCCTGAATTGGCAGAAATGTTCAATGAGGGATGCTGGGGAACTTCCTCTCTGTGTCCTTATTCTGAATTGTCATGCCTATCGCAAATCTCTGTGCAGAATTCGCATCTTTACTCACATTCCTTAAAATCTTCTAGGACCACAAAAGGCTCTTGGAGTCTCAGCTTGGTTAAAATCGCCTCTCGTAGCGACGAACATTGAGTAGTCTGCTGCAGGAGCTCTGTGAGCCGCTGCCTTAAGAACGCGGGTCATCACTAGTGATCTTTTTAGAACATATACTGACACTTCCCTGCATAGGATCATGCTTGCCTTCTTGGGATTTACTTTTGCTCTGAGAGCAGTGAAAGAAAAAAGACTTGATCATTTCTGGTCCTTACAAAGCTGCTACATTCAGGAGGATGAGAAGCTTTTGTTTCAGGAACAAGCCAACCTGTACAAGTCTCTGTATTTTGTGAGACTAGTCCCAGTCTTGTGAGCAAGAGTCAGGAAATCAGGCCCAATAGTATAAACTGACCTTCCCCCCCCCTTTTTTTTTTTTTTGAGATAGAGTCTCACTCTGTCCCTCAGGCTGGAATGTGTTGGCGTGATCTCCACTCACTGCAACCTCCACCTCCCAGGTCCAAGTGATTCTTCTGCCTCAGCCTCCCAAGTAGCTGGGATTTCAGGCATGCCACCATGCCCAGCTAATTTTTGTATTTTTAGTAGAGACAGAGTTTTACCATGTTGGCCAGGCTGGTCTCAAACTCCTGACCTCAGGTGATCACCCACCTCAGCCTCCTAAAGTGCTGGGATTATAGGTGTGAGCCACTGCGCCCAGCCTAAACTGACTTTTTTTTTTTTTGAGATGGAGTCTTGCTCCGTCGCCCAGGCTGGAGTGCAGTGGTGCAATCTCGGCTCACTGCAGCCTCCACCTCCCCGGTTCAAGCGATTCTCCTGCCTCAGCCTCCTGAGTAGCTGGGATTACAGGTGAGCGCCACCATGTCCGGCTGATTTTTGTATTTTTTAGTAGCGATGGTGTTTCACCATGTTGGCCAGGCTGGTCTCAAACTCCCGGCCTAGTGATCCACCCACCTCAGCCTCCCAAAGTTCTGGGATTACAGGCATGAGCCACTGCGCCCAGCCTAAACTGACTTTTTAATAGTGATTGAGCAGTCCATGTTTACAAGTAAGATGAGCCTTTAAAAAATATATACATATACACATACATATACATATAAATACATACACACACACACACACACACATATTTTTATACAGTCAGTATTTTCTAGAACTGTGTCATACTTGTCTACACCTAAATAAGCTGGGTGACTGTTCTGTGGCCATGAGCGGGGTCAGACAGAAAAATTCCGCAGTGCCCAGCCTCTCCCTGCTCACTCTGCGTGGGCACAGACCTGTTGATAATTCACCTGCCTACCAGCCTTCTTCCTGAGAAGAGTAAGGCCATTCTGTTTTGATTTTGGTAGATAATCTTGTGCCGTGGAAATCAGAAGGGCAAAACGAAGCAATCATGATGAGAAGCACACCTCAGAAATCAGGACATCCCCCCTATCAGGTGGTTTTGGAGAAAACAAGGAAGGTGGAAGAATGGAGTGCAATTGTGTGAGCAGAAAGGGGGGACAGGAATCCCAGGTGCTGCACTGCTTAAACCACAGGACCTGGTTAACTCCTCACCAAGCTTCCCGCGACCCTGGTTGCCAATGGGCGCGGGAGACATTGTATACACGTCATGCTATTTAAAATATGTTCAAACCATAGTGTAAATGCTAATTAACCATATTGGTATATAACCGGAATTTTATATTAAAAGGGGCCTCCTTTTTAAATATATGCCGTGTAAAAAATGTACTTATAGGAACATCTCTTTGAATTGTATTTCTTGTATATTACATACTTAGAGAGAGAGACTATTTTAGCCAGGCAAAGTCTTTTTTGGCTGTGACTGGAATAAATCATTTATTACTTGGGAGTCCCATTTTGGACACTAATAATAAAATCATGGCAATGCATTTTTGAGGTTTTTATATGTTTTTTTTTATTTCCTTGTGGTTATAGGGGACAGGAGGAACTCTTTAACATCTTTTAAATACAATCATTTCACCCTTAAAAGGAGAGGAAGGGGATTGGGCCACAGACTTATCCATGGACTCGTCTGCTCTGAGATCTGGAAAACGACCTAACTTTGGTCTAAATCTGTGCTCCTCAAGGCATTGTTTGCCAGAAATGTAGGATTTCAGGCTCCACTCGAGACCTACTGAGACAGAATCCGGATTCTCACAAGATCCCAGGTGATTTGTTTGCATATTAAAGATGGAGACCGGTGAGTACACTGGTTTATGGAAGGAAAAAAAAAAGAGAGAGAGAGAAGCTCTGCCCCAGATACTAATTAGAATGGATTTACGCCAAAATGACCAGAGAAACTGGGAACCAGAGAAACAAGGAAACTAAAACGTATTGAATATCTGCTCTTTGTCAGGTAACGTGCCAGGCATTTTCATGTATGCCTTTATTTAACCCTCAAAATCAACTTCCAGGTTAGGTTAAACAATTGCCCAACTTCAAAAGCTGGAGCTGGCACCTGTGCCTGAGTCCAAAGCCCATGTGCTTCCCATTAAGGCACACTCCCTGCCCAGAGCCAGCACGGCCCAGCGGCTCTCAGGCCGGTGTGGAGGAGGGACAGGCTACAGAAGGGATATGCGAGGCTAACTCCAAAACCAAATTCCAAGACTAAACTAAAGCGTGTGTTTGTAAAGAGGGTAAAAATAAAGTTTGGAAGCAACTTGCCTGTCTAATTCCCAGATATTCCTCCTCATGAAATAAAAATTGGTCTGTTATGCGGCTTGACAGCGGCAGGCAATTTGGTAGGGATTACAGCAGGGAGTTACTGAGGGGTCCTGAGTGTAATCTGTGCTGGAGATATTGTCATTGGCAATGTCTTGAAGGACGTCTGCAAGAACCTTTCTGACCTCAGGCAGCACAGCCTGGTACTCCACACCACCTCTTTCTAGAGGCACAGCTTCTGCGATATTGTCTTCCAGGTTGAAAATCAGAGGAAACTTATGCTGCAGCTCAGGCCCGGTGCTCCCATCACATGCTCTGGCTCCACCTAGAGAGGGAATAACAACAAATACCTCGCTAACCCTGACAGTTGCCCTGTGTTGTAAAGACGTGAGCTGCAAGTGATTATACATTAATTCAAACATACCAGATAACCAAATGTTCCAATGATGGCTGTCTCTGTCAAAGAAATATTACCTTGAGAATCTATTTGCTCCTTCCAGTGATGATCCTGTGGTCCAAAATGTTTTGCTTCTTTCATTTCTGTTTTCGTTTTTTGAGGCAGGGTCTGGCTTTGTTGCCCAGGCTGGAATGCAGTAGCATGATCCTAGCTCACTGCAGCCTCAGTCTTTTTGGGCTCAAGTGATCCTCCCACTTCAGCCTCCCAAGTAGATGGGGCTGCAAGCATGCACCATCATGCCCAGTTTTTTTTTTTTTTCCAGAGACAGGGTCCCCCTATGTTGCTCGAGCTAGTCTCGAACTCCTGGCCTCAAGCAATCCTCCTGTCCCAGCCTTCCAAAATGCTGGGATTATCAGCAGGAACCACTGCACCCAGACTAAAATGATTTGGAAGTTCTCCTTGAACTTGCCTTCAGGGCCAGTAGAACATTCATTCAAGTATCTTTATTGACACAAAATCAGGATATAATTATTTTTTCAAGTTAGAGTCTCGCTCTGTCGCCCAGGCTGGAGTGCAATGGCGCAATCTTCAGCTCACTGCAACCTCTGCCTCCCAGGTTCAAGCAATTCTCCTGCCTCAGCCTCCTGAGTAGCTGGGATCACAGGCACCTGCCACCACACCCGGCTAATTTTTGTATTTGTAGTAGAGATGGTGTTTCACCATATTGGCCAAGCTGGTCTGTTGGCCAGGCTGGTCTCGAACCCCTAACCTCACGATCTGCCCACCTCGGCCTCCCAAAGTGCTGGGATTACAGATGTGAGCCAGCACACCAGCCAGGATTTAATTTTTTTTAAGTATCTTTAACCCCTCCCCCTTAGGAGTAAATTTGATTTTTTTGAAAATCGATTTCTTGACTACCAACTGGTGAATCAAGTAGAAAGGCAGGTGAGCAATTTCACTTTGGGTTGAAGATGACAGTCTTACGTGGATTCAAATCTGGCTGTGAAAGCCATCCAGAAGAGGAACGACAAAAATGTTTGGAATGATAGCAGCTTCCTTGGCTGTTCATGATTCCGGTGACTTTTTTTTTTTTTTTTTTTTTTGCCTTTGCTATAGAAAAAGTAGTTAAGGGTCTGATGGAAATAAATATAACATAATTAAACAAAGGGAATTAAAGAAAAAGATAGCCCTCAAAATTACAAGAGTTCCTAAACACTGACTTTGCTTCTGAGCTTATCAGCAGCCAAACATTAATGAGGTAGAAACTTATCAGTTACTCAGGAGAAGCAGAGCTTTTTCTGGCACTAAAATCTGAGAGAAATTCTTCCAGTGGCTCCCTCTCCTACAGGGAACCCTGTAGGATAGAATGCTCACTGGCATTCTTATGAAAAATAAAACTGAGATTAGGATGGTTCCACTGATGACTTCTTATCACATCCTTTACTATATGATGAGGGCAGGCGCCAACATGCAACTCAATACAAGGAAGTCTGTAGGGGCAATGCCATACCACCTAAGGATTCAGCCTTCTGGTCCAGTCTGGCCAGAAATAAAATTTGAAATATTTAGGAGAATAGGTAGATCTCAAAGCCTTTAGACAACCCTTTTTTATTACTGGTTTTCCTTCTGTGGCTGAGAGTCAAGTTGATCTGTAGAGATTAATAGTTGTTGTCTTTGCTTAGAGTTTGGAGTAATTTGATTATTCCTCATTGCCAGTAAAGGGCAGTGACATGAGCTTTGAAAAACACTTCATGCTAGGAGTAGAGACTGTGTCCCAGGACTGAGGGATCTGCCTAAGATCAAAGGAAAAATCTGAAAGACTTGTCCTAACAAAGTGTAAAACTAAGGCTTTATAAGTTCAAGGGAACTGACTACTGATTAACTGCCAGTGAAAACAAAAATCAACACTCTCAGATAACAGAAATCAGAATTGCTACAATGCATCACCAATGATGTCCAGCTTACAACTTTTAAGGACGACTAAGTAGGAGGCTCCCAGTTTCTAGTCTGGCACGTAAGGAGGTCGGCAGTCATCACTTCATTCTAACAAGTAAAAAGCTGAACAAACTAGAAAATCAACAACTCGGCCAGGCGCAGTGGCTCACGCCTGTAACCCCAACACTTTGGGAGGCTGAGGCAGGCGGATCACAAGGTCAGGAGTTCGAGACCAGTCTGGCCAACATGGTGAAACCCTGTCTCTACTAAAAATACAAAAAATTAGCTGGGCATGGTGGCGGGCACCTGTAATCCCAGCTACCCAGGAGGCTGAGGCAGGAGAATCACATGAACCCAGGAGGCAGAGGTTGCAGCGAGCTGAGATCATGCCACTGCACTCCAGCCCAGGCAACAATGTGAGACTCTATCTCAAAAAAAAAAAATCAACAACTCTTATTAGGTCTTTCGGAGAAGTGAAGTCACAGGGCAAACTACTGCCCCCAAAATTAGAGAGACAGACAAGCAAATAGAAAGAATCACAACTTAACAGAACAGAAACCCACAAGCAGAAACATCTGCAAGAACCAGTGCCAGGAGTAGGGAAACCCTGAACTGTAATTGACAAATTGCTGGAGACTCAGTGTGAACAAGTCTGAGAGATGAAAATCTCCAGTGGGTCCCAGTTATCAAGCGCCACCCCCAACCCCCCCCCCCCGGCACCCAAAACACACACACTTTTGTGATTTTTACCTCCAGGAGCTCAACCAAGTTCTTACAGTAAATATTGGAGAAAAATCTCTTCATCCTTCCAAAAGGGGTAGGAGAAAAGTAATTTTTAAATATATCAAAACGTTCTAGTTTTCTTAACAAGGCCTGCCCTCAGGAGAAACTATTTTACCAGAGCTTAAATTACTTAGGTTTTTCTCACAGCTTAACTGACCTACGGGTTGGGAGATACCCAGCTGTAGCCACTCTAGCTGTTCCACCTAAGAGGAGGGAAGGGAAAGACTAAGAAGCACTTGTGAAGTTCACAGTCCAAGGGCACAGGCTCACCAAAACTAATAAGACTTAATAATAACCTACCCAAATGAGAAGGAACCAGAAAACCAACTCTGGTAATATGACAAAACAAGGCTCTTTGACACTCCCCAAAAAATCACACTAGCTCACCAGCAACGGATCCAAACCAAGAAAGAAATCCCTGATTTGCCTGAAAAAGAATTCAGGAGGTTAGTTATTAAGCTAATTAGGGAGGCACCAGAGAAAGGTGAAGCCCAATGCAAGGAAATCCAAAAATCAATACAAGAAGTGAAGGGAGAAATATTCAAGGAAATAGGTAGCATAAAGAAAAAACAATTAAAACGTCAGGAAACATTGGACATAACTTATAGAAATGCAAAATGCTCTGGAAAGTCTCAGCAATAGAATTGAACAAGTAGAAGAAAGAAATTCAGAGCTCGAAGACAAGGGCTTTGACTTAACCCAATCCAACAAAGACAAAGGAAAAAGAATAAGAAAATATGAACAAAGCCTTCAAGAAGCCTGGGATTATGTTAAACGACCAAATCTCAGAATAATTGGTGTTCCTGAGGAAGAAGAGAAATCTAAAAGTTTGGAAAACATTTGGGGGAATAATCAAGGAAAACTTCCCTGGCCTTGCTAAGACCTAGACATCCAAATACAAGAAGCTCAAAGAACACCTGGGAAATTCATTGCAAAAACATCACCAGGTAACCTATAAAAAAAAAAACATGAGACAAAAATACCAGGTATCCTGTAAAGGAAAACCTATCAGGATTAACAGCAGATACCCTACAAGCTAGAAAGGACTGGGGCCATATCTTCAGCCTCCTCCATCAAAACAAATATCAGCCAAGAATTTTGTATCCAGAAAAACTAAGCATCATATATGAAAGAAGGATACAGTCTTTTTCAGACAAACAGATGCTGAGAAAATTCACCACTACCAAGCCACCACTACAAGAACTGCTAAAAGGAGCTCCAAATCTTGAATCAAATCCTGGAAACACATCAAAATGGAACCTCTTTAAAGCATAAAGCTCACAGGACCTATAAAACAAAAGTACAATTTAAAAAGCAAAAACAAAAAACCAAGGTACATGGGCAACAAATAGCACGACGAATGGAATGGTACTTCATATCTCAATATTAACACTGAATGTAAATGGTCTAAATGCTCCACTTAAAAGATACAGAACAGCAGAATGGATAAAATCACCAGCCAACTATCTGCTGCCTTCAGGAGTCTCACCTAACACATAAGGACTCACATACATTTAAAGTAAAGGGGTAGAAAAAGACATTTCATGCAAATGAACACCAAAAGTAAGCAGGGGTAGCTATTCCTATATCAGACAAAACAAACTTTAAAGCAACAGCAGTTAAAAAAGACAAAGAGAGACATTATACAATGGTAAAGGCCGTGTCCAACAGGAAAACATCACAATCCTAAACATATATGCTCCTAACACTGGAGCTCCCGAATTTATAAAACAATTACTAATAGACATAAGAGATGAGAGAGATGGCAACACAATAATAGTGGGGGACTTCAATACTCCACTGACAGCACTAGACAGGTCATCAAGAAAGAAAGTCAACAAAGAAACAATGGATTTAAACTATACCTTGGAACAAATGGACTTAACAGATACATACAGAACATTCCAACCAACAACTGCAGAATACACATTCTATTCAACAGTGCATGGAACTTTCTCCAAGACAGACCATATGATAGGCCACAAAATGAGCCTCAATAAATTTAAGAAAATTGAAATTATATCAAGCACTCTCTCAGATCACAGTGGAATAAAACTGGAAATCCATTCCAAAAGAACCTTCAGAACCATGCAAATACATGGAAATTATATAACCTGCTCCTGAATGATCACTGGGTCAAAAATGAAATCAAGATGGAAATTTAAAAATTCTTCACGCTGAACAGTAGTGACACAACCTATCAAAACCTCTGGGATACAGCAAAGGAGGTGCTAAGGGGAAAGTTCATAGCCCTAAACGCCTACATCAAAAAGACTGAAAGAGCACAAACTGACATTCTAAGTTCACACCTCAAGGAACTAGAGAAACAAGAACAAACAAAACCCAGCAGACAGAAGGAAATAACCAAGATCAGAGCAGAACTAAATGAAATTGAAACAAAAAAATAAAAAAGATCCATGAAACACAAAGCTGGTTCTTTGAAAAGATAAATAAAATTCATACACTGTTAGCAAGACTAACCAAGAAAAGAAGAGAGAAAATCCAAATAACCTCAATAAGAAACAAAATGGGAGATATTACAACAGACATCACAAAAACACAAAAGATCATTCAAGGCTACTATGAACACCTTTGCATTTAAACTAAAAAACATAGAAAAGATTGATAAATTCCTGGAAAAATACAACCCTCCTAGCTTAAATCAGGAAGAATTAGATACCCTGAACAGACCAATAACAAGCAGTGAGATTAAAATGGTAATTTTTAATTTACCAACAACAACAACAAAAGTCTAGGACCAGATGGATCCACAGCAGAATTCCACCAGACATTCAAAGAAGAATTGGTACCAACCCTTTTGACACTATTCCACATGACAAAGAGGGAACCCTCCCTAATTCATTCTATGAAGCCTGAATCACCCTAATACCAAAACCAGGAAAGGACATAACCAAAAAAGAAAACTACAGACCAATATCCCTAATGAAAATAGATGCTAAAATCCTTAATAAAATGCTAGCTAACTGAATCCAACAACATATCAAAAAGATAATTCACCATAATAAAGTGGGTTTCATACCAGGGATGCAAGGATGGTTTAACATATACCAATAAATGTGATATGTCAATAAATGTGATACACCACATAAACAATTAAAAACAAAAATCACATGATCATCTCAATAGATGCAGTAAAAGCATTTGACAAAATCCAGCATCGCTTTATGATTGAAACTCTCAGCAAAATCAGCATACAAGGGACATACCTCAATGTAATAAAAGCCATCTATAACAAACCCACAGCCAACATAATACTGAATGGGGAAAAGCTAGTATGCTTCCCTCTGAGAACTGAAACAAGAAAAGGATGCCCACTGTCACCACTCCTCTTCAACATGCTACTGGAAGTCCTAACCAGAGCAATCAGACAAGATAAAGAAATAAAGGGCATTCAAATCAGTAAAGAAGAAGTCAAACTCTCACTGTTTGCTGACAATATGATTGTTTACCTCGAAAACCCTAAAGACTCCTCCGGAAAGCTCCTAGAACTGATAACAGAATTCAGCTAAGTTTCCAGAAACAAGATTAATGTACACAAATCAGTAGCTCTTCTATACACCAACAGTGACCAAGTGGAGAGTCAAATCAAGAAGTCAACCCCTTTTACAATAGCTGCAAAAAAAAAGATACTTAGGAATATACCTAACCAAGGAGGTGAAAGACCTCTGCAAGGAAAACTACAAAATGCTGCTGAAAGAAATCATAGATGACACAAACAAATGGAAACACATCTCATGCTCATGGATGGGTAGAATCAATATTGTGAAAATGACCATACAGCTAAAAACAATCTACAAATTCAACACAATCCCCATCAAAATACCACCATCATTCTTCACAGAATTGGACAAATTCATATGAAAAAAAGGAGCCCGCATAGCCAAAGCAAGACTAAGCAAAAAGAACAAATCTGGAGGCATCACACTACCTGATTTCAAACTATACTATAAAGCCATAATCACCAAAACAGCATAGTACTGGTATAAAAATAGGCACATAGACCAATGGAACAGAACAGAGAACCCAGAAATAAACCCAAATAATTACAGCCAACTGATCTTCGACAAAGCCAACGCAAACATAACGCAGGGAAAGGACACCCTTTTCAACAAATGGTGCTGGGATAATTGGCTAGCCACATGTAGGACAATAAAACTGGATCCTCATCTCTCATCTTATACAAAAATCAACTCAAGATGGATTAAGAACTTAAATCTAAGACCTGAAACTATAAAATTTCTAGAAGATAACATTGGAAAAACCCTTCTAGACATAGGCTTAGGCAAGGATTTCATGAACAAGAACCCAAAAGCAAATGCAGTAAGAACAAGTATCAATAAATAGGTAGGACATAATTAAACTAAAGATCTTTTGCACAGCAAAAGGAACAGTCAGCAGAGTAAACAGCCCACAGAGTGGGAGAAAATCTTCACAATCTATACATCTGACAAAGGACTAATATCCAGAACCTACAATGAACTCAAACAAATCAGCAAGAAAAAAACAATACCATCAAAAAGTGAGCTAAGCACATGAATAGACAAGCCTCAAAAGAAGTATACAAATGGCCAACAAACATGAAAAAATGCTCAGCATCACTAATGATCAGGGAAATGCAAATCAAAACCACAATATGATACCACCTCATTCCTGCAAGAATAGCCATAATCAAAAAATCAAAAAACAGTAGATGTTGGCATGGATGCGGTGAACAGGGAACACTTCTACACTGCTGGTGGGAATGTAAACTAGTATAGCCGCTATGGAAAACAGATTCCTTAAAGAACTAAAAGCTGAACTACCATTTGATCCAGCAATCCCGCTACTGGGTATCTACCCAGATGAATAGAAGTCATTGTACAAAAAAGATACTTGCACACACATATTTATAGCAGTACAATTTGCAATTACAAAAATGTAGAACCAGCCCAAATGTCCATCAATCAACGAGTGGATAAAGAAATGAGTGTGATATATATATAATGTGTGATATATATATAATCAATGAGTGTGATATATATATAATGGAATACTGCTCAGCCATGAAAAGGAATGAATCAACAGCATTTGCAGCAACCTGGGTGAGATTGGAGGCTATTATTCTAAGTGAAGTAATTCAGAAATGAAAAATCAAACATCGTATGTTCTCACTGATATGTGGGAGCTAAGTCATGAGGAGGACATAAAAGCATAAGAATGACACAATGGACTTTGGGGACTTGGGGGTAAAGTGGGAGGGGGGCAAGGGATGAAAGACTGTAAATAGGGTGCAGTGTATACTGCTTGGGTGATGGGTGCACCAAAATTTCACAAATCACCACTAAAGAACTTACTCATGTAACCAAACACCATGTGTACCCCAATAACCCATGGAAAAATAAAAAATAAATAAAGTGAAATGGTAGGAAAAGATTTTCCATGCAAATAGTAACCAAAAGATAGCAAGAGTGGTTATACTAATATACAAAATAGACTTTAAATTTTAAAAAGGTTATAAGAGACAAAGAGAAGGACATAATATATTAATAAAAGTTTCAATGCCATTTTTGCCATTTCTGTTCTACATAGTACTGGACATTCCAGCCAGAGCAATTAGGCAAGAAAAAGAAATAAAAAGCATCCAAATTGGAATAAGAGTAAAATGACCTCCTTCAGATATGATATAATCTTATATGTAGAAAACCTAAAGATTCCACATAAAAACAGAACTAATAAAGGAATTCAGCAAAATGGCAGGATTGAAATTCAGAACACAAAACCAGTTATATTTCTATACACTAACAGTGAGCAATCTGAAAAGGAAATTGCGAAAACAATTTCATTTACAATGGCACCAAAAAGAGTAAAATAGGAATTAACACAAAAAAGTGAAAGACTTGCATAATGAAAACCATAAAATATAGCTGAAAGACATTAAAGAAAACATAAATAAATGGTTACATCCCATGTTCATGGATTGGAAGACTTAATATTGTTCAAATGTCAATACTACCCAAAGTGATCTACAGGTTCAGTACAATCCTTATCAAAATCCCGATGATGTTTTTTGCAGAAATAGAAAAAGCCATCCTAAAATTCACACGGAATCTCAGAGGACCCAGAATAGTCAAAACAGTCTAAAAAAAAAAAAAAAAAAGCCCAAAGCTGGAGGACTCGCACTCCTGATTTCAAAACTACAACAAGTCTACAGTAATTAAAACAGTGTGGTACTGGCATAAACATAGACATATAACTAATGAAATAGAATAGACAGTGGAAATTATCCCTCGCATGTATGATCAAATGATTTTTAACAAGGGTGCCAAGACCATTCAATGGGGAAAGGACAGTGTTTTCAATAAATGGGGCTGGGAAAACAGGATGTCAACATGTAAAACAATGAAGTTGGACCCTTACCTTATGCCACATACAAAAATTAACTGGAAATGGATCAGAGATCTAAATATAAGACCTAAAATACTAATACTCTTTTTAAAAATATGACAAAATCTTCACAACAATGAATATGGAAAATCATTTCACAGATGAATTCAATCAAACATGAAAGAAATAATACTGATCTTACACAAACCCTTTCAGAAAATAGAGAAGGGAATATTTCTCAACTCGTTTTATAAGGCCAGCAAAATCCTGATACCAAACCTTGACACAGACAAGAAAGGAAAATTATAGACAAAATCTTACCAAATCAAAATCAGCAAGATATAAAAAGTATGATACATCATTACTAAATGGGATTTATCGAGGAATGTAAAGTTGGCTTAACACTTGAAAATCAATCAATGGAAAAAGAAAAAGAATCAATGGAATTCACACCATTAAAAGGGTATATATACAGGTATCTACATTTATAAAACCTCACCAAATTATACATTATAGATCTGGGCCTTTCACTTTGTGTACAGGTTGCCTTAACTGGAGAAATAGGAACACTTTTACACTGTTGGTGGGACTGTAAACTAGTTCAACCATTGTGGAAGACAGTGTGGCAATTCCTCAAGGATCTAGAACTAGAAATACCATTTGACCCAGCCATCCCATTACTGGGTATATACCCCAAGGATTAGAAATCATGCTGCTATAAAGACACATGCACACGTATATTTATTGTGGCACTATTCACAATAGCAAAGACTTGGACCCAGCCCAAATGTCCATCAATGATAGACTGGATTAAGAAAATGTGGCACATATACACCATGGAATACTATGCAGCCATAAAAAAGGATGAGTTCATGTCCTTGGTAGGGACATGGATGAAGCTGGAAGCCATCACTCTCAGCAAACTGTCGCAAGAACAAAAAAACAAACACCACATGTTCTCACTCATAGGTGGGAATCGAACAATGAGAACACCTGGACACAGGAAGGGGACCATCACACACCGGGGCCTGTCTTGGGATGGGGGTAGGGGGAGGGAAAGCATTAGGAGATATAACCAATGTAAATGACGAGTTAATGGGTGCAGCACACCAACATGGCACATGTATACATATGTAACAAACCTGCACGTTGTGCACATGTACCCTAGAACTTAAAGTATAATAATAAAAAAAAGAAAAACAATAAGGTACACCTTAATTCTAGGCCACATACCAAAACAGACTGGTTATCTTTTCAAGGCCACTCCCATTGCGTGACCATAACATCATATCCTAATCATAGACGAACACATCTTTCTCTAATCTAATGTGGTAGATGTCAATCCACCTAGCTTATCCAAAAGCAGTTGTAAGTAACTGGAATGCAAATATTAGAAGCAAGAGGAAGAGGGAATCAGAACATGCCCCTGTTTCATCCTATTCCCGGTTTTCACTGATGGATTAAAAGTTCAGTGCTCCCTACCCAGACTCTCTTGGGAGTTTGGTGACTCCTTAGAAGAGCAGACCTCCCTTGGGTGTTATAGTTCCTATCTCATTGTGATCATTTAAATAGCCCTATTACTTCATGGTAACATGTATGATTCCAACATTGTGGTGCCAAGGGCTTTCTGGCGGGACTTTTACTTGTGAAATTAACTCAGCCTGGAGGTCCCATACCTCTTAGATAATGTAATATAAGGACTCTAATCTAGAAACTTTTCAACTGAAAACCTAACAAATATCTGACTGTTTTGAGTTTTAGGTTTTAGAGAATCAAAGATTTTTGCGACATTTTTAATACTCCTCAAGTCATGTTTTGTTTTTATGCCACATTTTCTTCAGGATCACTTATTTACACTCAGGGAAAATAATTTTTTATCATATAATTTGAAAAGCTCCAACATTAAATAACTGAATCAAGTTGGAATCTGCATTAGGTCACAGGTTTTCCTTTTTTTGTTTTTTGTTTTTCATTTATTTAAAAAAAATTGTAGTGTTCCTACTAAGTGTGCTAAGCACTTCAAGACAACAAAGATTAAAGTGCTGAAAGAGTTCTGAATTTGGAAAGCTTAAAACTAGTACAGGATCAGGCTGGACAAGGTGGCTCACGCCTGTAATCCCAGCACTTTGGGAGGCCTAGGCAGGTGGATCACGAGGTCAGGAGATCGAGACCATCCTGGCTAACATGGTGAAACCCTGTCTCTACTAAAAATACAAAAAAATTAGGTGGGCGTGGTGGCGGGTGCCTGTAGTCCCAGCTACTCAGGAGGCTGAGGCAGGAGAATGGCGTGGACCCAGGAGGCAGAGCTTGCAGTGAGCCGAGATCATGCCACTGCACTCCAGCCTGGGTGGCAGGGCGAGACTCCATCTCAAAAAAAAACAAAAAACAAACAAAAAAAACTAGTACAGGATTGGGAGGCTGAGAAGCAGGCAGATCACGAGGTCAGGAGTTCAAGACCAGCCTGACCAATATGATGAAATACAGTCTCTACTAAAAATAAAAAAATTAGCTGGGCATGGTGGTGCACACCTGTAGTCTCAGCTACTCAGAAGGCTGAGGCAGGAGAATCACTTGAACCCGAGAGGCGGAGGTTGCAGTGAGCCAAGATTGCGCCACTGCACTCCATCCTGGGCTACAGAGAAAGACTCTGTCTCAAAACAAACAAACAACAACAACAAAAACAAACAACAACAACAAAAACACACAACAAAAAAACTAGTACAGGAAATAAAACGTGTACCTAAATGACTGGCATGCATGGCAGAAAGTGAGAGATAAGAGAGATCACCAGAATTCCTACCCAGCTGGGAAGATTAGAGAGTTTTATGAAAGTGGCATTTGACTTGGGCCATAAAAGCTTAAAAGGATTTTAATATGGAGACCAAGGAAGAGGAGACTTGTTCTTGGAAAACTAAGGGTGGAAAGACAGAAGGACTTGGGATTGAGAGTCTGAATTCAATTGACAGCAAGAAGCCATTGGAAGACCCTGAAGACCATCCTGATCCAGTATGACACTTCTAAAATATACATCTAAGAGACAGATAGTCACAGTGAACCAAGAAGCAGAGAGACTTCTGTCAGTTTGCTAACTAGTCCTCTAAAATCTATTTTCTGAAACAGTCTATTGTCAAGTAAATTATACTTTAAAATATCTCTAGGCTTCCATTTAATGTTCATCCAAACTGGCATTTAAAGCACGACAATAGGGAACGCTCTGTATGTGAAAAGGAGCTGAATAAACGTGCTGAGAGCTCCCAGCTCGCTAGAAATTCAGGTGAACAGCACAAAGACCTTATTTGCATATGGGGGATCCAGAGAGCCTGTGCAGGGACCCTGGGTTTGGAGGAGATGCTTGTCAAGAGGTGCTAAGAACCCCCCCAAAGCAGGGGCTCACACTCATTCCCAGAGGCCTGGGTGAGAGTCCCTGGGGGTCCCCATGGGGGTCCCCGTGCAGCTGTGCCTGTGGGAGGCAGGGCTAAGTGGACCCTCACTCACCGGTAATGTAGAAGGCCTTGTAACGCTCCAGGCGGACAGTCTGCAGGGCTCCAAACTCTCCAGCTGCCCCACTGTTGGGGTGGAACAGCACCTGCGAAAGGGTGGCAGAGCTTACTAATAGAAAAATTGGCAGAACTTGGTGACTCATGCCGGTAATCCCAATACCTTGGGAGGTCGAGGCAGGAGGATCGCTTGAGCCTAGGAGTTTGAAACCAGCCTGGGCAACACGGCAAGACCCCTCCCTACAAAAAAAATACAAAAATTAACCAGGCATGGTGGTGCACACCTGTGGTCCTAGCTACTTGGAGGCTGAGGTGAGAGGATTGCTTGAGCCTGGGAGGTCAACACTGCAGTGAGCTATGATCATACCACTGCACTCCAGCCTGGGTGATAGAGCAAGATCCTGTCTCGAAACAGCAAAAGAAAATAAAACATGCTAGATGCTCCCTGGAAAATATTACTGTCTTTTTCAGGGTCTGGTCTCCCTATCCCTGTGCCCAAACACACACTGACAGATACAAGCCTGGAGTCCACACCAGCCAGCTCCAGGGAGCCTGTGAAGTTGTTATTTTGCTGGTTAATTGATGGCAATGGGTTATAACTCTGGAAGAGTAGGCAAAAGGTCCACTAGGTAGGTCAGATTTCTAGTCCTGACACCTGCTATGTAATTTGCAAAGTCCACAACAAAAGGCAAATCAGGGATACCTTGTTCACAAACTTAAAATTTCATGATGACCACGGCAGAGCTTTAAACCAAGCGCAGGGTCCCTCCAAGTGCAGGGCTCTGTGTGGGGGGCACCAGTCACAGGCCCACAAGGCCACCCTGCCTGAGTTCCAACCCCTCAGGGTCAGGATGGGCCCTGGGGACTTACTTGTTTTACAAGTATTTCCAGGGGTTCTGATGCAGGTGACCCTCAGATCTCTTTGAAGAAAGGCTTCTTTAGCATCAAGTCATTTTCCAACTCTCCCTTGAGCAAGGATGGTACAAAAGAAGGCATCCTTGATTTCCGCAGAATCGGGCACAGCCCAGACTCTGGTCACAGACGCCCACAGCTATGACTCAACCCGACTATATTTGGATGGAGGAAATCTTTCCTCATCAGGTCACAAATAAAAGAATTACCCTACAGAATGGAAACACCTAAATCAGGGTTCTCGAGGGAAGGATGTGAAAGAAAATAAAAGGCCAGTGTCCTTGGTAGGCTGGTGGGTCTGGGCTAAAAGCATGAGACTGCCTTGGTATGAATCACAACCGTATATAGGGCTGGAAAGGCACTTACATGATTCAAGGTTTCCACGAGACTTAAAAAAAAAATGAGAAACATCTGTTGGAGCAGTAAACAGCTGTCCCCCCGAGTTTCACAGCTCTGAGAGGATGCCGCCGAGGTGGGGCTTCTCCCCACACCTGCGGCTTCCAGGTTCTCGTGACAACCCCTGCACAAACCCAGGGCGCGCATGATGACAGCAGGTTCCTTCCAAACAGGAAAAGAAGTCGTAACTGAAAACCCTCACTTCTTCCATCCCTGCAGAAAGCCAAGCCTCTTCACCACAGGAGACTGTTTTGTTTCCTTCTTGAGACAGCAGGAAGTGGGAGACTTGGAAAATCTATTGTCAACTGATATACGATGCACCCGGACATGCAGAAGATGGGAGTGAAGGCTTGCTGCTTCAGATCAGTCACAGTACTTGGGTCTCAGTCACAGAAGTCCCATGAGGGTGGGCTGCTATATTCCCACTATTTATGTGGCGTTACCAGAGGCAACTTCCAAAATCCACGAGGAAGCAAAACTGTGGGATGGCTCATTCTCAGAAACATAGATGGACTTTGGAGAACTTGTCTATGCATTTTTTTTGTTTGAGCAGACCCATTATGGCTTTCTTGTTTATATCAACATAGGAAGGAAGTTGTCAAAAGTACACATGAATCACAGCTCTCTAGATGCCTGGTTCAAATTTCAAAGATGACTTTATCTTCTGCAAACTTGTTTTGCCTTCCTGGTGGCCTTTCTTGCTCTATTTTATCTTGTTTTGTTTTTTAAGCACGAGAGCATTCCTTTACCTTAGGTCCTACAGGGTGCTGATATAGCATCCCCTGAAGGTGGGCTTCTTCTCCATTCAGGTGGGGATGCACAGCTCACAGCCTCCAAAGGGGGTGGATGGGGGTGGTCAGTTTGCCAGCCACTCCAGATGAGGTCTCTCACCACTAGGGGCCTCCCTAAGAGAAGTGATCGGCATTCTGGACATTAAAACTCAGCTTGTTTCCTCAATGTATGGCCTCCAGGGGCGTGTCAAGCATTTGATGACCCACAGCAGCCCCAGACTGTGTTAGGCTGGGCAGATGCAGAGCTGTTAGGGGAAACATTCCTTCGTTGACAATTTCTGGACCTGATCATGACAACCTGGGGCTAAGATACGACCTGACCAGTGATGATGTTACCACCTTCAGCTTCCATCTGGGAGTCAGGAAAGCACAAAGTGGGACCTTTGGTTCTAGGCTGTGCAGCCCTCCCCTTCCTGGCCCTCATCTCTCTCCTGGTGCCCCTCACTGCCTAGACACAGACCCATCAAGATCAGAAGCAGGAGGTTGAGCTGATGCAAGAACATGCAGCATGGTGTCAGCTGCTGTGGTTTTGAACATCACAGAGACAACGTCCCTAGAGGTTGACGGAGTGGGTTGTGAGAAGACCATCCAGTGTGGAACCGGAGCTCATTATGCGCATGACGCCTCTCAACTCTCTTGCTTCTCTCCTTAACTCTTGGTTACTTAGTTTGCAAGAGGGAAGGACTGGATTGCTGAGAAGCATTGGCATGTTGTTTCCAGCTGAATATCCAGGAGTTACTTTGAGCTTCTAGAACTGAAACTGTTTCTAAACCAACTCATATTGGAATCCTTGTAAGCCCAGGATGTTTCTGAGGGTGAACACAAATTGGGCTTATTTTAAAATACATATGTACACGTGTATGCATGTTTTACAGACGTATGCATCTGTGTACACCTATGTATGTGTATATCGATATATGCATATATATACGTATATATACATGTGCCACACATTAATATAAATATGTGTGTATACCTCTATGTATGTACCTGGACATATGCATATGTATACATGTATGTGCGTGCATGCATGTGTATACATATATGTGCATAGACATGCATATGCATACATATGTACACATGTATAGTGTATGAACATAAGCATATGTATATATGTTTATATAGACATGCATATGCAAACGTGTATGCATGTGTGGTATAAGCATGCATATGCATACATATGTATACATGTATGTATACAGATGTGGATATGCATACATGTATATACATACATGGTATATAAACACGCATATGCAGGCCAGGCACAGTGGCTCACGCCTGTAATCCCAGCACTTTGGGAAGCTGAGGCAGGCAGATCACCTGAGGTCAGGAGTTTGACACCAGCCTGGCCAACATGGTGAAACCCTGTCTCTACTAAAAATACAAAAATTAGCTGGGCGTGGTGGCATGCGCCTGTAATACCAGCTACTTGGGAGGCTGAGGCAGGAGAATCACTTGAACCCAGGAGGCGGAGGTTGCAGTGAGCCAAGATTGTGCCGCTGCACTCCAGCCTGGGCGACAGAGTGAGACTCCATCTCGTAAAATAAAATAAAATAAAATAAAATAAAATAAAATAAAATAAGCATACACATGTCTAGAATATGCATGCACATGTATAATACACATGTATAGACATATGCACACATATGCATACATGTAAGTATGTATAGCATATTGTGTGTGTGTGTGTGTGTGTGTCTGTGTATATATAATTCCTCATATTCTTACCTTCTAGCCTCCCCCATAGCTATTCCAAATTTGAGACAATTTACTCTTATTTCTTTAGGCCTATTACTTTGCTTTGATAGAGAGGACTGACTAGAGAAGTTCAGGTCCAGCAACTACCCACGTTGTCCTCCAACTTCAGAATCTTATCTCAAGTGTCTTCACTGACACTGCAGGCCTGCTCTGGGAGACTGAGTGTGACCCACAGGTGCCAGCCCCATGTGCTCTTAACCTTGAAGATACCATCAGCTGCTTCCCACAAGCAGTAAGCATGGCTGTTTCTTTCTGGGCCATGGGGTGTGGTTAGGGGGCAAATCAGTCCTGACTCCAGCTGCATTGACCACGCCATCATACATCCCCACGATGATGCTGTGACTTGTATCTGATTTTCCAATCTGGTTCCTGGGCCTAAACCTGCTGGGCACTAGCTAGGATGGGGTCTCTACAAGCCTGCGCAAAACTCCAGTTAGAGCAAGAGCAGAGCTCTCCCGTCTGAGAAAGGAAGTTAGTGCATGAAGGAGCTGGCTCCCACAGGCAGTACCGACAACGTCAAGGAGACCACAGTCCTTGAAGCACTTCCTGATGACCCCAATTATTCCTAGCAGCCATGGTAATAAACACTCCGGAGCACCTCTCCGATGACGTCTGTGACAACCCTCCAGGGTCACATATTGCTAACTTCCAACCTCAAGGCGGAAACCATCTTCCTGCCTGGCTGCTCCTGCTTAGGGAGAAGGGCTCGGCCTGGAAGGGTCTGCAGCTCTAGGGGGCAGATATTCTGGGGAGAAGCAGGACTTCAGAACACCTCTCAGGCCTCATCCAACAACCCCTAAAAACTGCATTAATGTGCACAGAAGCGCTGATGGCCCATTGAAGATCCATGTTCTGGTTTGCTGGGGGAGGCTGGGTGGGAAGGGCAGCTTTGGTAACTACCAGCCACAGGACACTTGTGTACATTTGAGTCACTTCCATGTGACCCTTAGCAAAGACATAAATAGACCCTTTGATGTGTGGGTCCCTCACCAAGAAGCTATGCATTTGCAGAGGGGACCCTGTGCTCCTTCCGCCTCCTTGCCTCCTCCTGCTTCCTCTTCCTTTTGGTGAAAGGAAAACATAGGGAAATGACAAGGAAAGGCCATGAGGCCTGACATTTCCTGGCTGTCACTGCCAATGAGTGCTTCAGAGTGCAAAGAGGGGACATTGAGGAGGTGACGCTGGGAAGTGGAAGCCCAAAGCCATTGCCAAGGACTGCTTGGTCAAGAACATGCTGCAGGTCGGATACAGTGGCTCACACCTGTAATCCCAGCACTTTGGGAGACCAAGGCGGGCTGATCACTTGAGGTCAGGAGTTCAAGACCAGCCTGGTCAAGAAGGTGAAACCTCACCTATACTAAAGATACAAAAATTAGCTGAGCATGGTGGCATGGGCCTGTAGTGCCAGCTACTTGGGAGGCTGAGGCAGCAGAATCGCTTGAACCCAGGAGGTGGGGGTTGCAGTGAGCTGAGATCACACCACTGCACTCCAGCCTCGGTGACAGAGCAAGACTCCATCTCAAAAAAACAAACAAACAAAAAAAAACAGGCTGCCAAGAGTGTGCTGAGCCCTCTGGAGCTGGGAGAATGTTGGATGTAAGGCCCTTGCTGGACCTGCTGTCTAAAGGGTCTTTCACTCATTTGTTCATTTGTTCCTTCATTGGTTCATCCAGTTTGCATGGACTGAATGCTGGCTGACTGCAGGCAGTGAGAACTTGGAGCTCAACTTGACGGCTCAGATTCTTGCCCTCAAGAAGCTTCCATTCTAGAGGGAGGGGCTCACAATAAACAAGTTGCAGACACTAGTCAGTCATCTCATCTAACAAAACATACTGGGTAGCTATGTTATTAAATTAAATACATGCAGGAAAAGAAATTGCCCATTATAGGGAATGAGAACCTTTATACACCCACCCTAAGCCAAATTGTTAAATATAAATCTGGGCTGGGGGTTGGGGGTAGAAAGAGGCTCATCTCAAATGCTTCACCTTTTGGGGTCTGAACCAGCCACTTGCTTGCATCTTCTGAGGATGGTTCTGTCTGCACAGAGGTGAGAGGCAGCAGACCAGCCTCCTAAAGAGCCTACGTGTGGGCAAGTACCTCCTCCACTTACCCTGTGCCCAGGCTGTGACCGGCCAAAGAGCACCTCGGAGACGTCCACACCATCAAAGCGCCGTCCTTGAGGTAAGCTGGCCTGGGCCAGGGCTACCACAGTCGGAAAAATGTCCAGCACGCTGCAGAAATAACAAAACTGAGTTGGCCCCAGCTCTTCTGACTCGCTCCCTGACCCTGCCGTGTCAACACCCACCTGAACCAGCCCAGAGCAAGCACCGACAGCCTCTCCTATGGCCTGGCTTACCTTCTCTACCTGCTCGTTTTTCCTTTCAGTTCCACCTGGATTTCTGCTCCTACAAGAGGCAGAATGGTGCAGCGGTTCAGCACCCAGGCCCTGCAGCCAGGTGTTGCCCGGGCTCAGATCCCAGCTCTGCCACGTATCTAGCTTCTCAATGCCTCAGTTTTCAATTCTCTAAAATGGGTATGATATTTTAATAATATAGTAGTACCCCCTTATCAGAGACACATTCTAAGGGCCCCAGTGAATGCCTGGAACCTTGGATTGTACCGAACCTAACGGCCATAAATCAAACATGTTTATTCATTATTTTTTTAGAGACAGGGTCTTGCTCTGTCATCCAGGCTGGAGTGCAGTGGTGTGATCATAACTCACTGTAACCTCGAACTCCTGGGCTGAAGTAATTCTTGTCTGCCTCCAAGAGTAGCTGGGACTACAAGCATGTACCACCACACCTACAAAATTTCTTTGTTGTTTTATTGATATTTATTTATTTATTTATCTATTTATTTATTTATTTATTTATGTTTTGTAGAGACAAGGTCTTGCTATGTTGCCTAGGCTGGTTTCAAACTCCTGGCTTCAGGTGATTCTCCTGCCTCAGCCTCTCAAAGTGTTGGGATTGCAGACGCGAGCCACTGCGCCCGATCAGAACACATTTCTGTTCATGTCTTCCATTCACAAATGTAATGACTTTTCCATCTTAACTAAGTACTTACCGTGAACTGTGGCCATAACTTTTGCAGTTTGAGGTGCAACAGCAAAATTAGCACAAATTTCTTTTTCCTTCTTTACAATTTCATGAATAGGAAATTCATTCTTGGTGGCTTATGCCTGTAATCTCAGCACTTTGGGAGGTCAAGGTGGGCGGATCAGTTGATTTTGTTCTGACATGAACAAAATCCACCAAAATGTGAATAAAGGCTGAACAATGGCCATGTGAACAATGGCCAGTTTGAGACCAGCCTGGGCAATAAGGCAAAAAATCCCATCTCTACCAAAAAAAACAAAAAGAAAAAACAAAAAAAAATAGAAGATTCATTCTCACCAAAGATCTTAACAACCTCAGCATATAATTTCTTTTTCTTTCCCCTTTTTTTTTTTTTTTTTGAGATGGAGTCTTGCTCTGTTGCCCAGGCTGGAGGTGCAGTGGTGCAACCTTGGCTCACTGCAGCCCCTGCCTCCAGGGTTCAAGTGATTCTCCTGCATCAGCCTCCTAAGTAGTTAGATCTACAGGTGCATGCCAACACACCCAGCTGATTTTTGTATTTTTAGTAGAGATGGAGTTTGGACATGTTGGCCAGGTTGGTCTCAAACTCCTGACCTCAGGTGATCCACCTGCCTCAGTCTCCCAAAGGGCTGAGATTACAGGCAGGAGCCACTGTGTTCAGCCTTCTTTCCTTATTCAGTCAAGAGCTTCACCTTTCACTTAAAGGAAGCACATTTCAGCTTCTCTTTGGCATATTCAAATTGCCCGCATCTTGCACGTTGGGGCCATTAGTAAGTAAAAATAAGGGTGACTGGAACACAAGCCCTGCTATATCTCGACAATCAGTCTGATAACTGAGATGGCTACTAAGTGACTACCAGGCAGGTAGCGTATACAGCGTGGATCCACCGAACAAAGGGCTGACTCGTCCTGGACGTTACGGGGTGGGATGGTGCCAGACTTCACCACACTCCTCAGAATGTGCACAATTTAAAACTTAGATTCATTTCTATAATTTTGCATTTAATATTTTTAGACCATGGTTGATCACAGGTAACTAAAACTGCAGAAAGCGAAACCGTCGATAAAGGAGGACTGCTGTATTGGTGCCAGGTCACAGGTGGTTGTGTGCATGAAACACACATGTAAGGCACATAGAAGAAGATCTGGCACTCAGAAAGTACTCACTGGATGTTTGTGTCTTAATGATTCACAAGGGTAATCCCTGTGAGCCCACCTAAGAACTGAGGGGTTCTACCTGTCACCAGCTTGGTGACAGCCATTTGCTTAGAGGAAACAGTGTGGGACAGGTGTCCACAAGAGAATATTCACTGCATTTTCCACTGGGCGGGTCTCTGTGTTATAAAAGATTTAGTTTTTGTTCAAAATGCCATGATATGTGAAACATTCCATCTGCTTTATTTTAGCTCTTTTAGTCCATTACGAAGTAGTGAATGCGGCCAGGTGCGGTGCCTCACGCCTGTTATCCCAACACTTTGGGAGGCTGGGGTGGGTGGATCACCTGAGGCCAGAAGTTTGAGACCAGTCTGGCCAACATGGCGAAACCCTGTCTCTACTAAAAATACAAAAATTAGCTGGTTGTGGTGGCACACACCTGTAATCCCACCTACTTGAGAGGCTGAGGCAGGTGAATGGCTTGAACCTGGGAGGTGGAGGTTGCAGTGAGCCGGGACTGCACCACTGCACTCCAGCCTAGGTAAAACAGTAAGACTCTGTCTCCAAAAATAAATAAATAAATAAAAGTAGCGAATGTTTACGGTAGAAAAAATGACAGCATCCGGAAATATAAAAGAACAACACACACTTAGTCCATCGCCCAAAGGCAGCCATTGTTCATATTTTAGTGGATTTTGTTCATGTGACTTTTTAAAGCCATATGGTGCAAGGTTACTCTACCTACGGCACATCTTCCTCCAGCCTGTTGTGCTCATGTTGCGGGGGGAAAAAAGTCTTCCGCAAGAACAGAGAGGCTGCCCCTTCAACAGAGCCGTTTATATGATGGCCAGGCCAACTGGAAGTCAGCGGGGCTTACTGGGACCAGGAGGACTGAGCTAATGGGAAGCTGGACTTTCCCAAGAAAGAGGCCCTGGTAGCCCTGAGGCTGGGCGCAGCAGCAGACTTCAGGCTTTTGCATGCACCATTCACTGGGAAGCCTCCAGGGCCACAGATCCCCACTTTCCCCAATCTGATATCTGAGGGCTGGGGGGATATCCGCCTTCTAAGGGGGCTGCAGAAAGGACCTGCTCTGAGGCTCCGTCTCCTGTTGGCCATCTCCTTCTCCTCTCCAGGGCTCTACCTACAACCCCAGGCACAATCTCTCTATTGACTACAGTACAGAGTGTTTCTGTTTGCCTTTGGCTCCCACAGTCCATGGAGCTGGTGGCTTATCTCTTAAGAAACAAGCTACAGGACCTGGCATCCCATTCTGATGCAAAGTCAAGAATGCAGAGTCAGCACTCGCAGAGCACGGAACAGTCCAGAAACCTGTCCAGAGTCCAAGGTTCCTGCCACAAACCGGAAAGCCAAGAGGACCACAAAGCAGTCTGAAAAGGCCGCGGTGGTTTGGAGCTGTTTGCTCGAGTTTTCTCTAAATTGTGCCCCTAAGAGAGATCAGCGTCACAGATGGGTCAAATCAGTCAGCAAGAGAAACAGGATCTGCGTTCGATTTTGGAAAGTATTGTGTACTTTCTTTTTCCGTCTGATTTCCCCCCACTACTCTCTCCTGAGGTTTAGCATCCTAATTATATAGCACTAAGTCTAATGTTCACGGAATCCTAATGTCTCAGACTTTGGCAAGATCTTCAGAGGTACCTAGTCCACCCGGAGCACAAAGAAAGCTTCTCACCCATGAGAAAAGCTTCAACATGTCCAGTGACTCAGGCCACTCAAGGCAGCCCCATCCCGATTTGGCAAGCTTGGGCTGTCAAATAGTCCTTCCTTAAGTAAAAGAAAAAGCCAAGCCCCTGAGCTTAGCCCTGGAAGAGGGAGATGGTCCCTGGCACACGCAGCCCAATGTCATCCCAGGGCTGGGCCCCCAGCCTACATGAGGACTTGAAGAAAGCATCCGCCCTACTAAGGCTACCAAGGGCACCCCAGCTACTCTAAACCTCAAACCCCACCAGTGAAACTGGGCCTGGGAGTCTTTAAAACCTCGGAGAAAGAGGCAAAATAAATACAAACCTATACTTTAAAGTTTCCCTTGTTCGTTTCGATGCCCGGCTTTTGGCAGAGCCACATTGCAGCTTTCATGGGACCTGGGCACTTCTGCCTTCGTGGGTCTCTTCCTTCATTAAAAAACAAACAAACAAAAAAGGACCTGGCACAGTGGCTCACAGTTGTAATCTCAGCCCTTTGGGAGGCCAAGGAGGGTGAATCACCTGAGGTCAGGAGTTCGAGACCAGCCTGGCCAACATGGTGAATCCCTGTCTCTACTAAAAATACAAAACAAATTAGCCAGGCACGGTGGCAGGCACCTGTAATCCCAGCTACCCGGGAGGCTGAGGTAGGAGAATCGCTTGAACCCAGGAGGTGGAGGTTGCAGTGATCCGAGATCATGCCATTGCACTCCAGCCTGAGTGACAAGAGGGAAACTCCATCTCAAAAAAAAAAAAAAAAATTCCAAAATTCCATGGAGTCGCACTATGCCTCATGGGTCTGATGGAGAAGTGGTTCCCGGCCTCTGACGGGATGAAACCCCACTTCAGTAGGCCTTTTGGTTGTGACAAGGGCAGTCATGAACCCATTTGTGATGACAGGAGAGGGCTGAGACTGCTCTGCACCATGGCACAAAAGGCTGTCCTCAGAGTGGGCAGGGTGACATCTTTGCAGGTTGCATTGCCCTTATGAAAATATGTGCTTTTTCTTTCCCTGTGGCTCTGGCCAGCCCAGGCTCTGCAGGTTGTTCGTAGGAAGGGTGCATATTTGTGTTCTTATCCAAGGGGTTGCTGAAGGAACCTAGGAGTGGAGATGGGGCAGTGGTGGCGAGGAGGATGCAGAAAGGCCTGGCCTGCTGGGCAGATCATTTGAGGTCAGGAGTTCGAGACCAGCCTGGCCAACATGATAAAACCCTGTCTCTACTAAAAAGACAAAAATTAGCCAGGCGTGGTGGCGCACGCCTGTAGTCCCAGCTACTGGGGAGACAGAGGCAGAAGAATCACTTGAACCCGGGAAGCAGAGGTTGCAGTGAGCCGAGATCACGTCATTGCACTCCAGCCTGGGCGAGAAGAGTGAAGGTCCATCTCGAAAGAAAGAAAGAGAGACAGAGAGAGAGAAAGAAAAGAAAAGAAAAGAAAAGAAAAGAAAAGAAAAGAAAAGAAAAGAAAAGAAAAGAAAGGCAGGCCTGGCCTGCTGGACCCCAAGGTGTGCAGGTGGAGGGTGGGGAAAGGGGAGTGGAAGGCCAACTGGGGGGCTCGTTCCAGGAGGAACCACATGGACTTCAGGATGCATAGTATGGGAACTGAGGTGCTACGCTGGGCAACCCTGGGGTGGAAGGCATCCCAGGATGAAGGTGGGGGACAGAGAAGCTGAGAATATTTTATCTGGAAAAAAGGTGGATCTGATCTAAGGACAGGAAGCGAGAGGCAGGAGGGGTTTGCTTGGGGATGGATTGGAGGTGCTTGGACCTGGACAGAGACAGAGGCTTTGTGTTCATCTCTCCCGAGTGAGGGCACAAAGAGAACTTCCTCTGAAGAAGAGGAAGGGACAGGGAACAGTAGGGATCATCCCTAGACTGTGGGAGCAGTTCTTTCTTAGCACTAAGTTGTAAATTTCTTTCTGCATTTAGTTTTAAGTTTTCTCCTGCATTGTTCTTCCCTGTCATTATCCCTGAGAAAAGTGAGGTGCCCACCCCTTCCTGGTCTCAGCCGTGGAGATATGAGGGGTGAGCCTATGCTCACATTTGATGGGCAGCTTCCCTGGCACCCTCATCCACACATGGGTCCCTCTTAGAAGCCAGCATAGCCCCAACCACACCGATTTCAGGGAGAACCGGGGTCGCAGGGGTCCCAGAGCATCAGGGGATGCCCCCCAGCAAACCAAGCACTTCTTACAGACTAAAGAGAGCTGCCAAGAGTGGGGGTGGGGGTGAGACCACCTCCACCAACCGCCACCACCCACTGCCAGATCCAGGGAGGAGGAGAGGACTTGGAAAGGGGACATGTGGTTAGGCCCTGCCTGGAGGTGACAGCTAAACCACAAGACACTGATGTGAGCACAGCCTCCTTGTAGCTTTTACTTCCAAGACCTGTGCCTTGAGACAGGCCAGAACCAGCTGAATCCCTCTTCCACACACCTGTCTTTCAGAGCCACGAGGTAGCCCAGGGAATTACCTGTTCTGGCTACACAGCAGCTTTAGCTGTTTCTCTCTCTCTCTCTCTCTCTCTTTTTTTTTTTTTTTTTAGACAGAGTCTCACCGTCACCCAGGCTGGAGAGCAATGGTGCAATCTCGGCTCACTGCAACCTCTGCCTCTTGGGTTCAAGCAATTCTCCTGCCTCAGGCTCCTGAGTAGCTGGGATTACAGGCACGCGCCACCACGCTCGGCTAATTTTTGTATTTTTAGTAGAGATGGGGTTTCACCATGTTGGTCAGGCTGGTCTCGAACTCCTGACCTCGTGATCCACCCGCATCGGCCTCCCAAAGTGCTGGGATTACAGGCGTGAGCCACCGCATCCGGCCTTAGCTGTTTTTCAAATAAGATTGTTTCAAGTCCTTTTTGCCATTCTGGTCACCTCATACTTGCCCTTCTTGTATATGGCTAAGAGAGCTTCCGCTAAAGCCGTAGTTCTCAGCCAGAGTGAGTTCATTCTCCCCGGGGACATTTGGCACTGTCTGGAAACATTTTAATTGTACAACTTAGGGGATGGGGTGGGGACACGATTGGCATCTAATGGGTAGAAGCCAGGGCTGCTGCTAAACATCCTATAAAGCACACAGGACAGTCCTCCAAAACAAAGAGTGATCCAGCCCAAAATGCCGACCACGCCACGGTTGGGAAAGCCTGCAGCACAGTTTTAGGTTAAAACTACTGAAACTTTTTCCCACGTGCTGCCAAAGCCCTGCCCTCCTGAAGGTAAGGTAGCCCCTAAACAAAGAGCTTTCTGTCTGGTCTGCTCATGACTGCTACCTCCCCAGTCCCTGGAGTAATGATTGACCCATAGTTGGACATGGCAATAAATATCTGTGGAATAAATGCATTTTCCCCATTCTGTACTTGTGTCTGTGGAGGCAGGTCACGTGCAAGACCCTTCTTTCATCTTATGACATCACCCAGGTACACACCGATATTAACATTGGTTATCTCTAAAACCAATGGGATCCATGTGAATGGATCCCCCGCCCCCTCTCCCACACATTCTCTTTTACTTCTCTGTATTCATATTTATATAAACTTGACCACTCTCTGATGCTCATAATTCCTCAGGGCCTCAAGGATATAGGTTTAAGGGACTCTGGCTTTAGCTCTTAGTGGCTTAAGGGAGTTATCTCTGATCTGGAAGATCTATATTCCTCAAGCAATAAAACAAGAGTAGGCGATATGCAGTCTGGGTGGAGGGTGCTGGGCTGGGATCCCAACAACATGAAGCATTAGCATCAATGTCTTGAATTTGGATCATAGTACCATTCTCTGTCAAGCTGACCCTGAGGTGTCAAGGGAAAGAGAAACACACACACACAGCCTGTCCAGGCAGTAGGAAACTCCGCCCAAATTTGCTTAACATGGATTCACATGGGAAACAGCAAGAGGGTAAATCTATAGAGGTAAAACTGGCTGGCTGAAATCCAGCCTAATTTAACACCAAAAACTAGCCTTGGCTGGGTGTGATGGCTCATGCCTGTAATCCCAGTGCTTTGGGAGGCCCAGGAGGGAAGAGTGCTTGGGACCAGGAGTTCAGCACCAGCCTGGGCAACATTAAGAGATCCCATCCCTACAAAAAATTAAAAAATTAGCCAGGCATAGTGGCGCATGCCTGTAGTCCCAGCTACTCGGGAGGCTGAGATGGGAGGATTACACAAAACCCAGGAGTTCAAGGCTGCAGTGAGCTATGATCTCAGCACTGCACTTCAGCCTGGGCGACAGAGTGAGATCCTGTCTCTTAAAAATAAATAAATAAATAAATAAAATAAAATAAAATGTATGTATATATGTGTGTGTGATACACTATATATTAGGTTGGTGCGAAAGTCATTGCGGTTTTTGCTACTAAAAGTAATGGCAAAAACCACAATGAATTTTGCACCAACCTAATGTATCTCCTAGGAGGTACCGATACAGCGTATTGGTATTGTCCTGGTACAATTCTAGGGGCCCTCAGGCAGACACTGCCTTGTACCAAGAACTCGCTGCCTTGGGTCACCAAACCATCCCGTCAGTCAGTTGTCTCTTCTAAGGCCCTACATTAACGAGATGAGGCAGTCTTATTATGGTTGACTGGAGGTGCAAACGCTGTTCTCCGATGAGAAGCCACTGCCTGGTTTTCTGTGAAGCAACTTGAGAGATGGCTGAGTTACTTGTCCATGTGCAGCGAGGCCCGTGAACACTTGGCCCCTCTTGATAAGCACTTTGACTACACCAAGTCAGCCCTATAAAAGCAGCCTGCCTGGCCCTTTTCCCAGGCAGCCTGACATCACAGATTCCAGGCTCTGCTGTTGTTGTCACACCTGCTGGTACCCGCTGACAGCACACTGCCCCCTCCTGATTGTATAGGGCTGACCCGGAATTCCTGGGGGCCCCACAGGCTGCCAGGGGTGATGCCCACCCACCCCATACTTTGGCCCTGAAAGCTGTTTACCCTTTTCCCCTGGACTTTGAGTTTCTCCCCTCCTCCCCATTGGATCTAGGGAAGTCAGAGGGTGCCAATCAAGCTTGCCTGCCTCTACTCAGCTGTGTTCTTTACGCCAGAACTCACTGGGCTAATGGCAAAGAACTTTTGGAATTAGGAAATCGGTCTTTAACCAGCAGTTTTCTGGGCACATGAATGAGCACAGTGTTCTACGGAGGGTTCCCCTTGTTAGTGAACACAGGGCAGAACCACAGAGAGGAAGGTCTTGTCTGAATTAGTGAAACATCCCCAGGATAAGTCATGGTTCCATAGCTGGGAAGACGTTGTTTTCACATAGATGCTGCACAGCCAAGTTCTTTGCCATGGAGATGGCCTCCTGGATCTGCCGTAATGCGGCGATAAGAGTAATGGTGAGACATCACATTTACCTGATGTGATGGGTCTGCAGTGAGCCACGCAGTGAGCTTCCTTCTAATAAAGGAAGCACCCAGACACTCAGCTCATTAAGAAGCTTCAGGGCCAGAGGCAGGAGGAATGTCTTCACCTAAGGATTCATTATTTCCCTAATGGCCTGGCGGGGCCACCTTTCTTCTCCACCCTCCTCCAGGGAAAGTGGACATCTGGACTCCTTTCTTGGGGCCATCGGATTGCTAGAGACTAGCCGGCTTCTCACAGCCACCCCTAAGACACCTGCCTTAACCCCAAGGATGGAACAATCAGGGCTCAAAGGATCTATTGCCTCGGTCAGCTTGGCCCAGGCTGAGAGGGGAGATACTGCTGCTGCCGCCTTTTCTGCACTCTCTCCAGCAGACACAGCCAGGACCCAACGCTGATGTACGTGAAACCAACCAATCCCTTCTTCACTCAGGCGTTATTCCCAGAAGACGGCTCGAGTCCCACTCCACTGTTTCTCCCTCCCCTCCCCTCCTCTCCCCTCCCCTCTTCTCCCCTTCCCTCCCCTCCCCTCCCTTCTCTTCCCTTCCCTTCTTTTTAGAGATAGGGTCTTGCTATGTTGACCAGGGTAGTCTCACACTCCTGGCCTCAGCAATCCTCCTGCCTCAGCCTCCCAAAGTGCTAGGATTACAGAAGCGAGCCCCCACACGTGGCCCCACTTCACTATTACTTTCATCACTTCTACAATCAGAGTCTTGGAAGTGTCTGGAAACACCCAGCAAAGGCAAGTGGTGAACGACCTTCCTGAGGCCTCTAGCCACCCATGCCTCCATCTAGCCACCCATGCCTCCATGACTTTTCTTGCTCTGGGCCCCAACATCTCAAGGTAGTTTGGGTCTCATACCTTAACAAGGCAGTGCTGGTGACATTAACTGGAACTCTGCCAGGCCAGTAAGCCAGTGCCGGGACCCGGTGCCCTCCTTCCCAGGTCGTCTGCTTGGCTGGACTTCCCCCTGTGAGAGGAGGGGAGGCAGCTGGTTCATCCATGGTGATAACTCGAGACTTCTTTTCAGCTAAGAGCTAGTCTCTGGGAGAACCCCTCTCTGAGTTTCCAATAACCCCAACAAAGGACTGACTTTTTTGGTAACCAGCTATTTCCCTCAACTAGCCGGTGTCTTTCAAAATATGCTTTTTATTTTACTGGACTTCAGATGTAAAAAGTTGCCTCACTCTACTGAATCATCTCATTTTATTTTCTTCATGAGACCTTCTCCACTGTAAATTATTTTTTCATTTATTGATTTGCTTGTTGTGTGTCTCAACACCATGAGACTTCATGAGTCTCATGCACCTAAGACACAGTGGGGCTTAACAAATCTTTGTTGAGTAAGTGAATTTCTCTTCCTGGTGATCATAATGTGACTGTCTGTTTAGGATGAAGAAATACAACTATTAAAGAAGAGAGAAAGAAGGAAACTTCTGCAGCTATTTGATCTGCTCAACGTCCAAGAACCGATCTGGCATGGATTTTATGGCTTTATTTTGTTTTGCTTAGCTTTGTTTTTCCTTGAATTAATGAGTTGTTCTGATGTTATGGAGACAGTGTCAGTAATAGCTCTAACCTCTTGCCTCCTGGGGGAGGTAAGAACCAACTACGTGCAATCTATGAATTTCCACTTTGGTTATTAAAAGAATTATTTTTGTAACCATTAAGTCAAAAGTGACCACCAGTATAATGATGGCTAGCGGGCTGGAAGAGATGAGGTCATGTTTGATGGAAACATCCTGAATACATGTTGGGTTGCATTAACCACGACCATCCCACCACCCCCACACACACCCCACCCTCATCCTGGTTGAGCCAAGGGCCAAGGATCCCACAAAGTTAGCGTGTGCACAGCCTTTCCAAGGCAAGTGCTGTGTGTGGCTCACACACACTGTGGTCATGCAATTTCCCTTTGTTTGGCTGGTGTGAATAATAAAAGCAATTATGTGGGGAGGAGCGTGGGGAGGAACAAGATGAAGGCTTCTGTCACCCTGTACTAGCACTGTTGCAAACGGAACCTTTGATGTCCCTGGCCCAGCACACCACACGGGAAATTCTCAGCATTCTTAGGACTCTTTCATAATCAGCTTTGGAGTCCCTCAAGTTTTGAAGTAAGAAACAAAACACAAAATAACTTACGTCCTATGGACTGTTTATGTTTAAGGGTGTGGGGTTCAAAAATCCAGTTGGAGTCTCTGCAGGCTGAATCAGATGCTCTTTGATCTAGCCCAGCATTTCCCAAATACATCCTTCCTATCGAGAGCCACGTCTCCCATAAATACATATAGCTCCCTCCAATTTATTCATGCACTTGGAACAAAGAATCCAGAACTCCAGCAAGCATAAAACGCATTTCCACGTGGCTTTGGAATGTATGACTTATGCGTCAGCTTAGGGCCAAAGGGCAGGGAGGAAGCATCCGCTCAAAGGCATGTGCCAGGGCTTTGTGGATACTTCCACCCCCGTGGGGGCATCTTTGTGGAAGCTTGGGGTATGGATGGGTGAAAACAGGGAGCCTGTTTATCTGCATGTCCACGGTGTACACTATTCAAATAGTCTTGCTTAACCTTTGAGGCCAGATACTAAGGAAAGATCAAGGCTGTAGTTCCAGGAAACAAGCTATTAGCTCTATTGGTCAACCAGAAGGCACTGGGGTGGGCAATGGCACCAGGGTTGAACACAGGATTTGGTCTCTGCCTCCAGGATGTTTCCAGAAGGGTAAACTGACCTTTAATTAATAAATTTGCTAATCGGTCTTCACCACTAGGGATGCTTCTCGTTTGCCAAAACCTTTTGTGTTGCTCTCTTGTAGGTGACTGACTTTCCTAATATGCTCTTCAGAGAAAAACTTTTCAATGTGCTTGTCTTATTTCAGCAAAGGATTGAAAGCTAGAGGGGTTTGGAGGAATCCAGCTAGTTATAAAACAGGTGTAGTCAACAAAGCAGACAATCTCCTTGCAAAAGATTCAGGAATTAGGAGAAAGATTGGCTGAGAGAAGCCCCTTCGTGTGGCCACTTAAGGAGCAATCCCCTCTTTCTGTTGTAGAGACTAGTTGGCTAGTGCAGGCTACACCCTGGGTTCTGGCTCTAACAGGAAGACACAATTATATATGCCAGCCACGCAAAGGATCACGGGTCCACAGACCTTGTATTCTAAAGGGATTTATCTTAAAAGGGTCTAGAGTGTGAACAAGCAATTGTAAAATATTTATAAAATATTTATGTATCACCGACAACGCAGATACTGTCTTGCTATAAATCTCAACTTCTCACTGGTACTGCTAGGAGTGGACAAAACTTACAAAGATCTGACTGGCATTCTATCGGCCACTAGGGTTGTGTACTCTAATTATGAGATGCACATGCTTGTATCAAACAGGTGTGTTGTTTTTTTATCTGCACCGGCAAAGGCTGAATTCTAGGATAGCTACTCCTGAACCCCCAATATTCTTCAGTAATACCTGCTCCCACTAATGGATAGTTATTCTAAGTTAAACATAATACTAATAACAACAATAACATCTCCTATTTATTGAGCCCTTACTAAGTACCAAGTTAAGTGCTCCTCAGCATAATGATACATGCTTCCTGGCATTATCTCATTGAATCCTTATGACAACCTCTCAAGTTAGCCACTATTGTCCCCATTTTTCAGACGGGGAAACTAAAGCTCAGAGAGGCTAAGTAATTTGCCCCCAAGTCACATAGCTGGAAAATGATACAGCCGGCCGGGTGCAGTGGCTGACGCCTGTAATCCCAGCACTTTGGGAGGCTGAGGTGGGTGGATCACGAGGTCAGGAGTTCCAGACCAGCCTGACCAACATGGTGAAACCCCATCTCTACCAAAAATACAAAACTTAGCAGGCGTGGTGGCGCATGCCTGTAATCCCAGCTACTCAGGAGGCTGAGGCAGGAGAATCACTTGAACCTGGGAGGCGAAGTTTGCAATGAGCCAGGATTGAGCCACTTCACTCCAGCCTGCATGACAGAGTGAGACTCTGTCTAAAAAAAATAAAGAAAGAAAGAAAATGATAGAGCCAAGATCTAAATGCTGGTCTGACTACACAGCCAGCACCCTCACTCACTAAACCTAGAGCAATGGTTCCCATTTTGAATATGTATTAGAATCACTGGGGATCTTTTAAAAAATACCCATATCAGCCAGGCGCGGTGGCTCACGCCTGTAATCCCAGCACTTTGGGAGGCCAAAGTGGGCAGATCACCTGAGGTCAGGAGTTCAAGACCAGCCTCAACATGAAGAAACCCCATCTCTACTAAAAATACAAAATTAGCCGGGCGTGGTGGTGCATGCCTACAATCCCAGCTACTCGGAGGCTGAGGCAGGAGAATTGCTTGAACCTGGGAGGTGGAGGTTGCGGTGAACCAAGATCACGACACTGTACTCCAGCCTGGACAACAAGAGCGAAACTCCGTCTCAAAAAAAAAAAAAAAAAAAAAAAACCCATGCCAAAGTCTCTTTCCCAGAGATTGTGATTTAATCGGCCTGCAGTGAGGCTCTGACATCAATATCTTCTAAAACTCTCCTGGGGATTTAGTGTGGAGAGCACCCATTCCCAGGGAAGGAGGGCGAGGGGCAAGATCAGGAAGAGAACACAGCACATTTCAAAGTTAAATGTAGCTAATAATCGTCATCACTGCAGGTTTTCTGTTGCCCGCGCCTTTATACCTCTATGCCATAGCATCATAAATATGACCTTATAAGTCACAGTAAGAACAATAGATAATCCATAAATGAAACTTCTAATCACTGTTTAATTTCAAGCACTATTCATTCATTTAGATAAGCCTCCATACTTTGATCAGGCACTGGCACATTAAAATTGTTAGTTGCCTTCGGCTTTCTGTCGAGAAATGCATGTCTTATGGCCATGAGAATGCATTTCTACGCACTCGTGGTTACTTGTGACTCTAATTAAAGCAGAATCTCTTAAAGCAATAAATATTTAGCCACAGCAACCAAAATATAAACAAAACCATGATTCATGAATTTGCTTATTTGTGCTTCTCTGGTTACGGAAGTGAAGTGGCATTTTATGATGCATCAAGACAGGGGCAGGCTGAGGAAGACTCACCACTGCCCACACGGAGGAACAGTGGTCCTTCTTGGCTGGGACCCAAGGGCCATGTTTCACTGAGTCAGAAAGGCAATGCAGCGAACAAGGAAATTTGCAAATTTCTCCATACAAAAGAATCACCAGAAGAGATCCCATCTAAGACATGGATTTCTGGGTCCTATTCCCAGGAATTCTAATTTAATAAGTCTGGGGTGGGGCTCTGATTCTAGGTAATTCTGATGTCAGTGGTCTGAAAACCAGAGTTGAAGAAGTATTCAAAGAATAATTAGGACGATGCCTTTGGGGGCAGGCAGGTCTCCAGTGCCACCCCTGCCAACCAAGTGGCCTTGGGCAGAATTCATAACCTCCCTCAGTCTCAATCATCTCAGCCAGGAAGCAGGGAAATGATTGTACAGTTGACCTTTGAATAACACAAGAGTTAGGGCACTGACTCCCAAGCAGTTGAAAATCTGGGCATAACCTTTGACTCTCCCAAAACGTAACTACTAATAGCCTTATGTTGACCAGGAAGCCGTACCAATAACATAAACAATTAAGACACATTTAGTATGTTATATGTATTATATACTGTAGACTTATAATAAAATGAGCTAGAGAAAAGAAAATGTTAGTAAGAAAATCCTGGCCAGGCACAGTAGCTCAAACCTGTAATCCCACCACTTTGGGAGGCCAAGGCAGGAGGATGGCTTGAGCCCAGGAGTCCGAGACCAGACTGGGCAACATTGTGAGACCTGTGTCTCTACAAAATAAATAAATAAATAAATAAATAAATAAATAGCTAAGTGTGGTAGTCCCAGCTACTAGGGAGTCCTTGCTGGTAGTCCAAGTTACTTGGGAGGCTGAGGTGGGAGGATCGCTTGAGCCCAGGAGGTTGAGGCAGCAGTGAGCTCTGATTACATCACTGCCCTCTAGCCTGGGCAACACAGCAAGATTCTGTCAAAAAAAAAAGAGTAAAGAGAGAAAGAGAGAAAGGAAGGAAGGAAGGAAGGAAGGAAGGAAGGAAGGAAGGAAGGAAGAAGAAGGAAGGAGGAAGGAAGGAAGGAGAAGGAAGGAAGGAGGAAGGAAGGAAGGAAAAAGAAAATTGGAGAAAAGGCAAAACATTTTCTATTCATTAAGTGGAAGTGGATCATCATAAAGGGCTTCATCCTCATTGTCTTCATGTTGAGTAGGCTAAGGAAGAGGAGGAGGAGGAAGAGGAAAGGTTGGTCTTGCTGTCTTGGGGTGGCAGCGGCAGAAGAAAATTCATGTATTAAGTGGACCCACGCAGTTCAAATCTGTGTCGCTCAAGGGTCAGTTGTATTTATCTCACAGGGTTGTGGGAACAGTTATATAAGATAGTGTACATAAAGCTTTAAGCAAGGTACTTTTGCATAATGCCTGCCAGAGAAGTGCCAACCAAATTACCTGTAGGGAGAAAATAGCAGAGATCACAACCTCCGACAGTTTGGTTTGGCATGCATAGTGTTTTTCTTTTAACTAATGCTGAATGTCATTTGACAGGGTCCTCTCTCCAGTTTATTGAATTCCTAACACTGCCCATGACTGACAAAAACAAACATGTGTTCCCTTATATCACCTGCCTGGCCCACAAAGGCATTAGCATTTGTGACTGGGTACAGTGCCTGTTCTGAGGAGTGCACATCCTAATAACCTTCTAAAGAAGCAGGCTTTCAGCCCAATGCAGTGGCTCGCACTTGTAACACCAACACTCTGGGAGGCCGACGCAAGGAAGATCACTTGAAGCCAGGAGTTCGAAACCAGCCTGGGCAACAAGCAAGACCCCTCTGCCCCATCTCTGTAAAAAAAAAAAAAAAAAAAAAAAATTCTAATGTTCCAGGCATGGTGGCACACACCTGCAGCCCCAGCTACTAAGCTACTAGGGAGGCTGAAGAAGGAGGATTGCTTGAGCCCAGGAGGTCAAGGCTGCAGTGAGCCATGACCACACCACTGCACTGCAGCCCGGGCAACAGAGTGAGACCCTGTCTCTACAAAAATAAAATAAAAATAAAATAAAGAAGCAGACTTTGTTTCTAAGTGTAGTATGTCCCCTTGCCAAGGATGCCTACAGTGTACTCGTTTTCTAGAAACACAGGGCAGCCTGGCCTCTATTCAGACCCAGGACTCCGGCTGGCCTGGGGTGGCCCTGAGTATGGGATGAGGACATTCCACCAAGCCTGGTGGCCAAAGGCCCAGAAAGAGACACAGTTTGACTTCCTCTGGGTCCCTATCAGCAGGCCCTGTCCCCAGCCAGGGCCAACAGCCAGAGTCCCTTATCCCTTGCTCTGTCACCTCACAGCACCTCTGACTTTTCCCTGCCCCACCCCCTACCCCAAACTGGTCAGAAGGCCCAGGATGCAGAGACTGCTTCCCAGTGGGAAAGGTTATGCAACAACCTGATAGCATCAAATTACAAACAACCAAGGTCTCCTAGGAGCCTGGATGCCAAATTCAACAGAATGTTTCCTCATCACTAAGGGGGAGGAAGGAACAGTTCTGCTCTTCAAATAAAACAAGAAAAGATTTTCCAGACAGAGGCGCAGTCAGTTAGGGGAAAAACAAGGTGTTGGTTCTGTCCTGGGTAGGAAACAGATCTGGCATGGAGAAGGGAAGGCGGCTGCTGGGAGAGCCAGGCCTCCTGGACCAGGCTGTGGGCTCAGAGACAGCAGGGGTGTCTAACTCGTGCCCTTCTTCTTCGGGAGAAGGCAGGGCTGCTTTGCTCTGCCCCCGCCCCAGTTCCGTTTCTCCTCGCCCCTGCAGAGTAGAAGCCAAGTGGAGCATTCTCAGTCCACACGCACGGGGTGAAAAGATGACTCCAGGAGACGCTGCCTCATCCCATCAGCTGAGCTGGGCGGCTCGGCCAGGAAAGGAAAGGGAAGACAAGCAGGGGGGCCTGGGGGCCCTGAGAACAGGGGAAGACAGCGCGTGGCCTGACGCAGCAGCCTGGCTTCAGGCAGAAAGTTGCACGACTCTGGGTACTGTTTGTCCTACTCCGTTGCGAAAACATTGACCGCCTTCTCTCTTTCATCTGCTCTTGAGTCTGGCCCCTGTACAGTGAGCCGTGCAGACGTCCCACTGATGGGGAACTGGGTGAGGAGGAGCAGGTGACCAGAGGGACCCCAGACCCCTTGACTCACAGGACATGGCCACCTGCCGAGCAGGGCGCTGCCTGGCTTCCCAGAGCCCCAGCAGCATTCCAGGCAGAGAGGAAGAAGGAGGCTGTGGAATAGTTAGTTGACAGGAAGCTGCTTTGGAGAATGAGGAAGAAGAAGTATTTACCCCCAGGCAGCAGCCTTTCAGGCAAAGTTCACTTTCAGACTCCCAAGAAAAGAAGGGAATGACATCCAGCTCTAGCCCAATCATGAGTTCAAGTGCTGTCACCCACCGATCCCATGTCAAGCCACAGAGTTAGTGGGAAGGCCTTGCCCCAAAAAAGAATGTTATCTTGAGGTGCCTGAAATTCAGCTTCAGAACAAAGTTTCCCAAGAGATCCTGAACACTTTTAAAGTTATCTGTATGCAATTTAAGTTGCCTGATCCTTTTGTGGGGGAATCTTTTTCAGGGTGTTTGCCAATCCCCTTCTAATGCTTCTATGGGTGGGGTCCTGCCAGGTTGTTTCAGCCAGGAATGAAGAAATTGAGTCTAATGGGGGTTATCATTAGAGGCCAGGCGCAAGGCTGGGAACCTCCTGTGCAGTACCCCCACTGAGTCTCCCAACAGTCCATGGAGAATGGTCCACAACCCCACCTAACGAGAAGAGGATGCTGAGCCCTGAGCTGAGTCAAGATTCAAGCCCAGCCTGAGCCTCCAAACCCTCTCTGCCTCCCACAGATGTAGAAAGATTCAGACTGTTGCAAGGGCTAAATAAAGACTTTTTCCTTGAAAATTCCTAGGTTCAAAGAGCAAGATAGGATTTTCCAGGTGGCTGAGCAGTCGGGTATAACAAGGTGTGCGTGAGAGCAGTCACGTGACTTGGAGAATGAGCCAGTTAGTCATGATGGTCAGAGGACATGGACCCCTCCATTGCTGGCTGGCTTCGGGGATGTCTTCCATTCTCCTTGGCCTCAGTTTCCTCATTTGTCCAATAAGGTGGTTGGAATAAAGATTGCTGAGGTCGGCCAGGCATGGTGGCTCACGCCCGTAATGCCAGCACTTTGGGAGGCCAAGGTGGGCGGATCACCGGAGGTCAGGAGTTCAAGACCATCCTGGCCAACACGGTGAAACCCCGTCTCTACTAAAAATACCGGACATGGTGGCAGGTGTGGTGGCACACGTCTGTAATCCCAGCTACTCAGGAAGCTGAAGCAGGAGAATCGCTTGAACCTGGGAGGTGGAGTTTGCAACGAGCTGAGATCGCACCACTGCACTCCAGCCTGGGCGACAGAGCAAGACTTTGTCTCAAAAAAAAAAAAAAAAAGAAAAGAAAAAAAAGATGACTGAGGTCTTTTCCAGCTTTGGCATTCTTTGAACTTGGGGATATTCCTGGAGATTTTGTCACTGGCTTCTCTCATTGGTCATTTTTGGATCAGTGGAAATGAGACTGGTACTTGCCCTTCTCCTTGTTCTCAGCTCCCCTGATATAAGAGGGATCTTTTTAAAAAAAAGTGAATAGTATGCTGGAGGGGGAGTGTGAAAGGGTGAGCAACTGTTTAAAGGATATGGGGTTAAATAAAATAAATATATACATTTTAAAAGCTAGGCATAGGCCAGGCAGAGTGGCTCATACCTATAATCCCAACATTTTGGGAGGCTAAAGTGAGAAGATTGCTTGAGCCCAGGAGTTTCAGACCAGCCTGGGCAACATAGCAAGATCCCATCTCTACAAAAAAAATTTAAAAAGGTAAAGAAATATTAGCTGGGTATGGTGGTGCATGCCTGTGGTCCCAGCTACTTGGGAGGCTGAGATGGAGGATTGCTTGAATCCAGGAGGTTGAGGCTGCAGTGAGCTGTAATGATGCCACTGCATTCTAGCCTGGGCAACAGAGCAAGACCCTATCTCAGAAAAAAAAATGCAGGGGGCGCAGTGGCACACTCCTGTAGTCCAAGGTACTCAGGAGAATGAGGTAGGGGGATCCCTTGAGCTCAGGAGTTTGAGGCTGCAATAAGCTATGATCGCGCCATTGCACTCCAGCCTGGGAGACAGAGCAAGACTATATCTCTAAAATATTAATAAATAAATTAATTAAAGGATATAGGGTTTTCTTTTAGGGTGATAAAAGTGTTTTGGAACTAGACAGACGTGGTCGTTGCACAACATTGGGAAGGTGCTAAGTGCTACTTAACCGAACAATTTAAAATGTTAATTTTATGTGATGTAAATTTCACCTCTATATTTAACACTAAATAATGTCCCTCCCACTCTTAAAATCTTCCCATGGTTCCACATTTCCTTAGAATAAAAGCCAAACTGAAAAGATCGTTGAACGCTGGCCCCATCTCTCGCTATTCTCCTTGGTCGCCACAAACTCCAGACTCACAGACACAGGGGCAGCTCCAGGGAGCGTCTCCTACTCCCCAGTGTTCCCACCCCTGCCCGGGCTGCTGCCCTCGCCCAGAGCCTCTTCTCCTGCCAATCCCTGGCTGTCTCCTACTCATTCTTCAAAATGTGAACCACCCCCAGGGAAGCCTATTTGCTACCTAATATAGTAGCCACTAGAAACATACGGCTACTGAGCCCTGGAAGTGTGGCTGGTGTGACCAAGGAATTGAATTTTGATTGAATTGTATTAATTTTAATTTAAATAGCCATATGTGGCTAGTGCCTGACATACCAGACTGTGTAGCTCTAGACAGGTGGTTCTCAAATTTTAACCTGCATTATCGCCCAAAGGACTTGTTCAAACACGGATTCCTGGGACCCATCCCGAGTGTTTCTGATTCTTTTGGCCTGGGGTAAAGCCCTAAAATTTGTACTGTTAACAATTTCTCAGGTGGTGCTAATGATGCTGGTTAGGGACCACACTTTGATAACCACTGGTCTAAAGTTGAAAGTTCTACACTCAGATGATTCTAGACTCATGGTCTAGATGTAGATGTTCTGGACTGGTGGTTCTCAAAGTTCGGTCCCTGGACCAGCCGCATCAGTGTCACCTAGGAGCGCCTTAGAAATGCAAAACTCCCATCAGCAACTCAGCCCTCTTGGGTCAGAACTGCATGTTAGCAAGATCCCCAGGGGACTGTCTGCACATTAAAATCAAAGAAACACTATTCTAGACTGTCATTTCTTGCGGTCGGGGCTTTGTTATCTTTGTAGCACCAGCACTGAGCATAGTTTCTGGCACACAGTAGGTGCTCAACAAATAGGAAGAATAGAAAACAGTAGGCACTCAACAAATGCTTGCAGGAGGAAGGAAGGAAAGGAGAGATGGAGGTTGCCCAGCCAGTAAATGTATTTTATTTTTCTGTTTTCTTTTTCTTTTTTTTTTTTTGAGACAGAGTCTCACTCTGTTGCCCAGGCTGGAGTGCAGTGGTGCAATCTCGGCTCACTGCAACCTCCTCCACCTCCCAGGTTCAAGTGATTCTCCTGCCTCAGCCTCCCGAGTAGCTGGGATTACAGGTGCCCGCCACCATACCTGGCTAATTTTTGTATTTTTAGTAGAGACGGGGTTTCACCATGTTGGCCAGACTGGTCTTGAACTCCTGACCTCAAACTATCTTCTTGCCTCAGCCTCCCAAAGTGTTAGGACTACAGGCATGAGCCACTGCACCTGGCCAGCTAGTAAATGTATTTCTCATCATTCCCTCAAAGAATGGGGTCCCAGTCCACATCCTTAAGCCTGACTCACTATTTCAAAACTGCCTCATAAAGGGAGAAGAGATCAACAAGGCGAGTCCTCAGATAGGAGATCAGTAGGTCAATTCTTCTGCCCACGGAGAAGCCACTTACTTATGGATCCTTCCCCCTACATCCATGGTCTCCACATCTTCTGGACTCTTAACCTTGGGGCTTCCGACACCAGGCTCTTCCAGGCTATCTGAACACTGAAGATGACAGCCTGGCCCAAGGGTGTTCCAGGTACAGAAAGGAGGAATTGTAATCAGCTAATGCAACAAACCACTCCCATTTATGCTGTATTTCTCTAGGCTCTTGTTTCTTTTTTCTTTTTTTGGTGACGGAGTCTCACTCTGTCACTCAGGCTGGAGTGCAGTGGTGTGATCTCGGCTCACTGCAAGCTCCACCTCCCGGGTTCACGCCATTCTCCTGCCTCAGCCTCCCGAGTAGCTGGGACTACAGGCGTCCGCCACCACGCCCGGCTAATTTTTTGTATTTTTAGTAGAGACGGGGTTTCACCGTGTTAATCAGGATGGTCTCGATCTCCTGACCTCGTGATCCGCCCGCCTCGGCCTCCCAAAGTGCTGGGATTACAGGTGTGAGCCACTGTGCCCGGCTGGCTCCTGTTTCTTGACACACCTCCATCCACCTCCAGTCCTCCTTAGCATCCTCTCTTGACCCAACTCTCCAGAAATCACAACTAAATCACAGCATTTTTTAACTGAAGAGGACCAAAAAGATCTATACATATACATATATAGAGAGAGTGAGAGTGAGAAACACCAATACTACAAGAGATAAAATAATCTGGTCAGTGAGAAGGTTAGTGGGAGGTGGTACTCAGCCCTCCTGACCCCAACTCAAATTTCCAGACACAAGATATGGCCACAGTCCTGCAGCCACTTGCTCCTAAAGTTCTCAAGATATCTGATCCAAGGGACACCAGGTTAAAATTGAAAAATAGGCCGGGCATGGTGGCTCACACCTGTAATCCCAGCACTTTGGGAGGCCGAGGTGGGTGGATCACCTGAGGTCAGGAGCTCAAGACCAGCCTGGCCAACATGCAGAAACCCCGTCTCAACTAAAAATACAAAATCAGCCAGGTGTGGTGGCGGGTGCCTGTAATCGCAGCTACTAGGAAGGCTGAGGCAGGAGAATCACTTGAACCCAGGAGGCGGAGGTTGCAGTGAGCCGAGATCGTGCCATTGCACTCCAGCCCGGGGAACAAGAGTGAAACTCCATCTCAAAAAAAAAAAAAAAATGAAAAATAAAAATGATCATGGCCAGGCACGGTGGCTCACACCTGTAATCCCAGCACTTTGGGAGGCCAAGGCAGGTGAATCACTTGAGGTCAGGAATTCAAAACCAACCTGGCCACCATGGTGAAACCCTGTCTCTACTAAAAATACAAAAACAAAAACAAACAAACAAAAAATTAGCTGAGCGTGGTGGCACGCACCTGTAATCCCAGCTACTTGGGAGGCTGAGGTAGGAGAATCACTTGAGCCCAGGAGGTGGAGGTTGCAGTGAGCCAAGATCGTGCCACTGCACTCTAGCCTGGGTGACAGAGTGGGACTCTGTCTCAAAAAAAAAAAAAAAAAAAAAAAAATCAGCATTTCCTTCTCTGCACCAGAATCGAGGTGCACAATGCTTCAGTTTCTAGGTAACTGCAATTATCCTGCCAGACTAATACGATGATGGGAGTGCTAGTGGAGACCACCTGGAGACAGCGGAGGGCCGTAGGTCAGGATTGAGTTTGACAGCAGGGAAAACAGCCTGATATGGTTTGGCCCTGTGTCCCCACCCAAATCTCACAATGAATTGTAATCCCCAGTGTTGGAGGAGGGGCCTGGTGGAAGGCGACTGGGTCATGAGAGCGGATTTCCCCTTTGCTATTCTCATGATGGTGAGTGACTTCTCATTAGCCTTGGCTGTTTAAAAGTGTGTGGCACCTTCCCCTTCGCTCTCTTCCTCCTGCTCCAAACATGTAGGACATACACGCTTCCCCTTCGCCTTCTGCCGTGATTGTAAGTTTCCTGAGACCTCCCTAGCCATGCTTCCTGTACAGCCTGTGGAACTGTGAGTCAATTAAACCTCTTTTCTTTACAAATTACCCTGTCTCAGGTAGTTCTTTATAGCAATGTGAGTTTATTTTATCTCTTGGAGTATTGGTGTTTCGATAGATTAGATAGATAGATAGATATATAGATAGATAGATAGATAGATAGATAGATAGATAGATAGATGACAGATAGATGACAGATAGATAGACAGAACAGGCAGACAGACAGACATATACACCTTTTTCGTTCCCTCTAATTCAAGAACGGTGCGATTGTGTGTATTAGTCTGTGGACTAATACACAGTCCCAGATCTAAAATTCTGCCCCACACATTCCTCAATGGGGGTAAACTTGCCAGGTCCACCTCTGAACCCCTTGGACACAAATACCTCCTAAACATTTAATTTATATGAAACAAACAATACCAGTTTATTGTGGGGGGAAATTCACCCCTTCAACTCTCCCTCTGCTGCCCAGAGGTAACTACTGCTAATGTTTTGTTACCCTTTATTGACTCTTTCAAGATTTTTTTGAGTCTACGTATGATTATTTTTATATAATAAAATCATACTCTACATATTGTTCCATATTGGAACCTACTTACTTTATTCATTAAAAAATATTTCATGTAAATGTCTCCAAGTCAATAAATATGAATTATTTTAGTGGTTCTTTGTTATTCCTTTTAATGGCGGTATAATAAATTCTTTAAGCACTATCTTCTTGCTAGACACTTGGGTTATGTCCAACTATGAAAAAAAATTCACTGCAATGAGCATCCTTTTTCATATGTCATTGAGTATGTGCCTAATTATTTCCTTAAGACAAATTCTTACAGGAGGAATTGATGCATCAAAAGATATGCGTATTTTTCAAGCATTTGGTCCATATGTCAAATTGTCCCCAGCATGGCTGCAGTCTCAGAAAGTGAAGTCCTTGTGGCAAAGCTCTCCCAGAGCAGATGGGAGCTGAGTTGGAAGTTGAAAGATGTTGAAATAGAGACAGAGGCAGCTGTGAAAAGCAGTATGGTACGGCAGGGTGAGTACCAACTTTAACTTCAATGGAAAACCTGGCTCCCTCCTCACAAACTGCGTGACATGAGCAAATTACTTACCCTCTCTGAGCCTCTCTCTTTCTTTCTTTTTTTTTTTATTGAGACAGAGTCTCACACTCTCATCCAGGCTGGAGCGCAGTGGCGCGATCTTGGCTCACTGCAAGCTCCGCCTCCCAGGTTCATGCCATTCTCCTACCTCAGCCTCCCGAGTAGCTGGGACTACAGGTGCCTGCCACCACGCCCAGCTAATTTTTTGTATTTTTAGTAGAGATGGGGTTTCACCGTGTTAGCCAGGATGGTCTCCATCTCCTGACCTTGTGATCTGCCCGCCTCGGCCTCCCAAAGTGCTGGGATTACAGGCGTGAGCCACCGCACCTGGCCTAGCCTCTCTTTTTCTTCATCTGTAAATAGAGCTATGACTGCCACCCTCTCACTCTTGTAAGAACTGGAGACAATGTACATTAAAAACCTTGCACAGTTGTGCACTAAGTATTTTTTGAATGGATTAAATAAATTAATGGTTGGATGGATGGAGGGATGAATTTTTAAAAAGGAAGGAGGAACAGCAAGGGAACGGGATGAAAGTAAAGACAAAGCACATTTGTTGGAATGTTCATAGACTGGCTTGTTGGGTGGAGGGCTGGTCGCCTTTGGGAAGTTCTAGGAGGAAAGGAGAGACAGGGATGGTCCAAACTGAGCAGTCATTTTCTCCATCACTACTTGTTCTTTCTTCTCTGGGTGCTGGTGGCTGGTAAGCAAATGTGTCCCTGTTTCACGATGATGACCCCAAGGCCCAGATATAAGTTGTCCGCCACCCAGAGGCAGAATCCCACACCCCAGCCTGGGCTCAGCATTGCAGTGGGATCCACCAACCCCAGCTGAGCCCCTTACCTCGACGAGTTTGCCACAATCCAGTGAAGGGACCCACACTGCCTGCTAGCTCACACTTCTGAGCCCATGGGCCATTGTCTCCTAGAAACCGGAAAAAGCATAATGGTCACCAAGCTGGTTGGACACTTTCGCTCACCCTCCCACTCTGGCCCTATATCCCCATGCAGAGCAGGAACTAGATAGAAAAAGGACTTATAAAGACAAACATGGGCCTAGTGCAGTGGCTCGTGCTTGTAATCCAGCACTTTGGGAGGCAGAGGCAAGCAGATCGCTTGAGGTCAGGAGTTCCAGACCAGCCTGGCCAACATGGTGAAACCCCTTCTCTACTAAAGATACAAAAATTAGCCGGGCGTGGTGGCGGGTGCCTATAATCCCAGCTACTCTGGAGGCTGAGCTGCAAAAGATGCTTGAACTCAGGAGGCGGAGGTTGCAGTGACCCGAGATCGCGCCACTGCACTCCAGCCTGGGTGACGGAGTGAGACTCCATTTCAAAAAATAAATAAATATAAATAAATAAAGACAAATATGATTCCCACCCATGAGGAACAACCCTTGATGTGAGGCCTGTCTCTACTGGGCTTTCAGAGACAGGTGGCCTTTTCCTGCCCCAACCCAGTCCCATCGTGAGCCTCTCGCCTTCCTTGCCTTTCCTCCTCTTCCTTCCTCTTTCCTCCCTTGTCTTTTCGTAAGGTTTCAGCAATCTCGTTGCCACCGTCATCAGCTTCAGCCCGGCGACTGTTTATTGAGCATCTATTATGCACCCAGTGTTTCACATACATCATCTTGTAATCCTCCAGCATGTTATGGAGCAGATTCTGTTATTAGCTTAATTTTGCAGATGAGGAAAAGGAGGCTTGGAGAGATTAAGGGAATTCCCCCAATAGTAGAGTATAGATTCAAACCCTATAGGAGTTTATAACACCTTCGCTGCATGGTAGAGAGTATAGGTCTCTACTTGACCCAAAAGCAGTGCTTTTTTTTTTTTTTCTTTGAGACAGAGTCTTGCTCTGTCTCCCAGGATGGAGTGCAGTGACGTGATCTCAGCTCACTGCAACTTCCGCCTCCCAGGTTTAAGCGATTCTCCTGCCTCAGCCTCCCAAGTAGCTGGGACTACAGGCGTGTGCCAATATGCCCAGATAATTTTTCTATTTTTAGTGGAGACAGGGTTTTGCCATGTTGGCCAGGCTGGTCTCGAACTCCTGACCTCAGGTGACCCACCTGCCTCAGCCTCCCAAAGTGCTGGGATTATAGGTGTGAGTCACCACACCTGGCCGAAAGCAGTGCTTATAACCTCTGCAGTTGCTCCAGACAGAAACTAAAACAGACGATGCATGTGTGAGGCCTTTAAAGAGGCCACTAGTTCAGCTCACTAAAGCCACTCAGCCAAAAGACGTGACACGGGGAATGGCAGCAAGTGGATTCTTTGGGACCAGGGAAGATGGAGAAGAGGGAAATCTTAGAACTACACAAGAACAACACAGCTCACGATGTCAGTGTCATTCAATGGCAATTAAGAGCAATACCCAGATAGCCTGAATCGACACACAAGGGGCCAGCAAGGTGCCTGCTCTGTGTGTGCAAACCTTTCCAGGGACTTGGCCTTGGAGGCCCCAATGGACAGGTGCTCAGCATTCAGACGGCAAGCCTTATCTGGGCCTCAAGTTCAAAGCAAGCCCCCTGACCTATGAAAGGGGATCACAGGGCCAGACTCTGCTCTTCACAGGTAATGTGCCAGGTTATCTATTAAATGGCAGTTAGGCTGGCTGGCTTTTATTACTTTACCTGTAAACCAGAGGAATGTGTTTTCCTTCGCTGTGCGGTCGACTTTGTCCTTGATCTGACCCACCAGACCGTCCATCTCCTGGAGCCCTGCACCATACAGGCTTCTGCCCCGTGGGGCTGCTGGTAGCTGAGTCACGGGTAAGGGCACGTGCATGTGGGCCAGAGCCACATAGAGCAAGAAGGGCCTCCCGCTGGTGCTGAAACAGGAGAACCAAGAGGTGCCTCTTCAGAAGGCTCTCCTGGCTCGTCTGGTGCCTCAGGGATCCTCCCTCTCCTCCAGGAAAATCCCCAAAGCTCCTTCTGCCCCACAACCTCAGGAAGGACACATTTATCCATCACCTTCCAAGGAAACGTGAAAGCAATCTGGTTAGCCAATTAAAAATGAGAATTGTAATAATAGCTACTATCCCTTATCATTTACTGAGAGCTTATTATATGGGACTCACGTTGTCTAGGTTCATCCTCGTCATAGCCCTCTTTATCAGATGAAGAATCAGAAGCTTAGAGATTAAAAGACTTGCCCAGGATATGCAATTAGTTACATGTCTGAATCTTGCTCTTAACTGCCGCGCTGTAAAGTCTACGGCGCACACACACCCCTTTAAATTTTATTTTGCAGCATCCAGACTATCCTGTCCATTCTCAGCCCCTCATTCCTTTCTTTCTTTTTTTTTTGAGACAGAGTCTCACTCTTGTCGCCCAGGCTGGAGTGCAGTGGCGCAATATTGTCACGCTGCAACCTCCGCCTCCTGGGTTCAAGCGATTCTCCCGCCTCAGCCTCCTGAGTAACTGGGATTACAGGCGCCCACCACCACGCCCGTCTAATTTTGTATTTTTAGGAGAGACGGGGTTTTGCTATGTTGGCTAGGTTGGTCTCAAACTCCTGACCTCAGGTGATCTGCCCTCCTTGGCCTCCCAAAGTGCTGAGATTATAGGCATGAGCCACTGTTCCTGGCCAGCCTTGTTCCTTTCTAAGAGATAAATGGTTGTCTCGAGTTGATCACAGGAATTTCAAGGACACATATGACCACCAGGTAACATCTAGATCAGGGCTCTGTCAGAGGCCCTGTTGTTCTGCTGCCTCTGTACTAATCCTGATTCCCCTGGAAAGTGCAGAATGAAAGGCTTGGAGGGAGCTGGCGTGGCCTCCAAGCAAAGGTCCCAGCCCTACTCCCAGCCAAGAGCAGCTGCAGAATCACAACGGTGGCAGGGACCTTCAGGGGGCCCCTCTCCCACAGATCCATCCATGGGGGGTCTTTCAGAGGACACCAAGCAAGGGTATTGGGAGAGTACAAAGTCAACAACATTCCGGTGGGGGTAGATGCATGGCCCTTTCATACTAGTTCACCCAGAGATTCAGTTGGCCCCAGGGTTCTCCTTAGCTCACCCTGGTTTACACCACCTCACAGCCTTGCTCTATAGCCAACTGTGCCCTCAAATCCCCCTGCATCCTGGCTTCCAGGGTCTGCCGCCCGGGACTGTGCTTGCACTCAGTTCTCCTTGCTATGCATAAAACCCTGGACACAAGTCCCAAGACAGGGGCCTCTGCCTTCCCCATTATAATCCACACTTTCTCTGCAACATTGCTAGGGTTGTGTTGTTCAGGGCAGCAGCCACAAGTCACATGTAGCTATTTAGATTTAAATTAATGAAAATTAAATCATATTAAAAGTTCCATGGCTCACACGCTAGCACATGGGTGGACCTGGAAAATATTATGCTAAGTGAAATAATCCAGTCACCAAGAAACAAATAATTGTATGATTCCACTTGTGTGAGGTACCCAGAATAGTCAAATTCAGAGAGAGAAGGTAGGATGGTGAGTGGCAGGGCATTGCAGGGAAGAGAAACTGGGCAGTTAATGTTTCATGGGTACAGTTTCAGTTAGAAAAAATGAAAAAGTTCTGAAGATGGATAGTGGTAATGGTTGCAAAACAAAGTGAATGTTTAATGGCACAGAACTTTACATTTAAAATGGTTAAGATGGTAACATTTTATGATTATGTATATCTGTATATATACATACCCACAATAAAATACACACACACATACACATACACACACACACATAAATTCCTAGCCACATTTCAAATGCTCAGCAGCAGCAGGTGGCTAGAGGCTAGCAGCTTGGACAGTGCAGACAGAAAACATCTCCATTCTTCCCTAGTTTTTTCATACAGCACTGATTTGCAGTGCCTGATGCCCACTCTCCCAGGGATGGTCATGTACAGTTGTGCAGGTTGTGGCCTGCATCAGGACATCCTGCTGAGGGAATGGGTCCTTATTTCCAGCTTACAATCTACTGGCTGGGTACCCTGCACAGGGCAGTGCCTGGCTAGAGGGGGTGTCTTTTTTTAATTTTCAGGTAAATTCCATATTGCAGTGGTGCCTAGACCTGGCTCAAATTTCAAGAATCTTGCAAACCAGTTGTTAAACATGGCCATTGCTAAAGACTGAATTATGTAAGTTCACAATTAAATAAATTTTATTTTTTTGCCAGGCGTGGTGGCTCACACCTGTAATCCCAGCACTTTGGGAGGCTGAGGAGGGCAGATCACTTGAGGTCAGGAGTTTGAGACCAGCTGGGCCAACAGAGTGAAACCCTGCCTCTACTAAAAAAATACAAAAATTAGCCAGGCGTGGTGGCAGGCGCCTGTAATCCCAGCTACTCGGGAGGCTGAGGCAGGGACAACTGCTTGAAACCAGGAGGCAGAGGTTGCAGTGAGCCAAGATTGTGCACTGCACTCCAGCCTGGGCGACAAAGCAAGACTCTGTCTCAAAAAAAATAAATTAAATAAATACATTTTTTTTTTACAGGTAGTACATTCTCACCATTTAGCATTTCCTAATTACTACATCCTACTATGATGTATGCTCATGGGGTTATTTACATCTATTGTATCTGTGTGGTGGAAATAACACACAATGGCTTGCTACTGCCCATCATTTCTCAATGCCACATTCAGTGACATCTCCATAACTGGAAATCAGCCATGGAGAGATTGAGTATTTACACCTCAGGAATTGGCAAATGCTACAGATTACAGCTGTTTTCTTAGAAATCAACTCACCATGTGTATGGGCGAGGGGTGGTCCTGCTGTCCACCCTTCGTCATCCATCATCATCTTCCAAACTCTCACCCATTATCAAAGTCACATTAGCACCCTGAGCCAGAGGCATACAGAGATGGGCAGTTATGAGAGATGGCAGAGCACAGGCTGATGAAGAGCACAGGCTTGAGAATCCTGCATCCAAACCTCCAGATTTGTTATTTCATGACTGTGTAGCCCTGGACAATTAACTTAACCTCTGTCATCTATAAAATGGGGACAATCAGACCTCCCCAGCAAAGTTGTTGTGTAACTTCCCACATTAAGCGTCTAATAAATGGTAGCTTATTTTGTTGTTGTTTTTTTGTTTCTGAGACAGAGTTTCGCTCTGTCTCCCAAGCTGGAGTGCAGTGGCACCATCTTGGCTCACTACAACCTCCACCTCCCAGGTTCAAGCAATTCTTCTGCCTCAGCCTCCCGAGTAGCTGGGACTACAGGCATGTACCACCATACCTGGCTATTTTTTGTATTTTTAGTAGAGACGAGGTCTCGCCATGTTGGCCAGGCTGGTCTCAAACCCCTGACCTCAAGTAATCAGCCTACCTTGGCCTCCCAAAGTGCTGAGGTTACAGGCATGAGCCACTGCGTCCGACCGCTTCCTTGTTAATAATGTTGAATACATGCCAGCAGTAGTAAGTATAAACGATGCCCAAGGATGTACCTCTTTCCCTGCATCCTGATGCCAGGCTAGATTCCAAAACATGGCATCAGGCAGAGCCCACACAGACTAGTCCCTTGGGGGCATCTGTCCCACAAGCCACCTCTTCATTATGCACCTGAGCTGAATGGAAAATAGAGTGGGGGCCACCTGGTGCTTTAAGAAAATACTGATTATATCACAGTGTGACTCCACTTCTGTTTTCTAAAATACATTCATTTCAACTATACCTTAATAAAACCAGGAAACATACGTTTATGCACCAGCATAGAATGAGGCTAGAAGAACATACTCAGAGCTATTAAAACAGGTTATCCTCACACCTGTAATCCCAGCACTTTTGGGAGGCCAGCCTGGCCAACATGGTGAAACCCTGTCTCTACTAAAAACACAAAAATTAGCCGGGCATGGTGACACATGCCTGTAATCCCAGCTACTCAGGAGGCTGAGGCAGGAGAATGGCTTGAACCCAGGAGGCGGAGGTTGCAGTGAGCCCAGATTGTGCCACTGCACTCCAGCCTAGGCAACAAAGCAAGACTCTGCCTCAAATAAACAAATAACAACAACAAAAAAAACCAGGTTATCTCTGGGGTGGAACTCAGCGTGATTTTTTTTTGTTTGCTTGTCTCAGTTTTCCGATATTCCTAAAGGGAACACATGTTATTTTTGTGGGAAAACAAGTGGAATGGTGAGTAGAGAAGGAAAAAAAACCAAATAAGATGACAGAGGGAACATTCCAGCAGAGCAAGAGGATGGGGCAGGGTGTGGAGACAGGGTGTGGAGAAGATTATGGTGCAGGGACAGCTAAGGCTGGGGAAAATCATCTGACCCAAAATGGAAAAGGGCAGGTGAGAGGCACCCATCTCTCAAGAAATGTCCCCAGATGGTGCCTGGGTGGAGGGAGGCAGGCCTGGAGGTGAAGGTAGGGCTTCCCTCATGCAGGGGGAAATGAACACCTGCAGCTCTCAGCCCACTGGCCTCTCTGGTGGTGGCTCCCTGGGGATGGATGGGCAAGGGGTCTTTCTGAAATGGACTGCTGCAATAACCACTTGTCCCCTGCCCCACCATTTTGCCATCTTCCACTAGACCCTGGCATCACAGACAACCTTCTCTAACCCAGACTTGATCTGGCAGATCCCTATTTAGAAACGTACTAGGGCTCGGCCAGGCACGATGGCTCACGCGTGTAATCCCAGCACTTTGGGAGGCCGAGGCAGTTGGATCACCTAAGGTCAGGAGTTCGAGACCAGCCTGACCAACATGAAGAAACCCCATCTCTACTAAAACTACAAAATTAGCCGGGCATGGTGGCACATGCCTGTAATCCCAGCTACTCAGGAGGCTGAGGCAAGAGAATCACTTGAACCTGGGAGGCAGAGGTTGCAGTGAGCCGAGATCGTGCCATTGCACTCCAGCCTGGGCAACAAGAGCAAAACTCCATCTCAAAAAAGAAAAAAAAGAAATGTACTAGGGCTCATTGCAGCCTGCAGGGTCAATCCAAACTCCTCACCCAGACTTTGCAGCTTTCCCTATCTCGGTCCCTTCCAGCCTGACCTTCCTTCCTCCTCAAAGACTCTTTCTATATGCCAGTGTCCCAAGCACCTCACCTACTTCCTGTGCCTCGTCTATGTTATTCCTCTCTCAGCAGTATTCTCCCTGTTATCTTGCCTAAAAACAATCAGTTCTTAAGATCCAACTCCAAAGCCACCAATAGTCTTCCTCCTTTGCTCCCAGGTCATAGATGGCTGCCTCCTCTCTGCCCCCATCCTTGCCATAGCCCTTTTCCCTGCTTCTTGCAGTATTAATAAGATACAACCTGCATTTAAGCCATGTTTTAACATATCTGTTTCCCCACTAGCCTGGGAATCACTCAGAGACTGGACATGTCTAATTCACGTTTGAATCCCTGGCACAACACCAGCACATCACTGGGGCTGGATAAAGTAACTCACTCATTTATTCACTCATTCATTAAATATTTACTAAGCTCTAACTGGGCACTGGGGACACAGCAATGAGCATAATAGATATGATTTCCACCCTCTTGGAGCTTAACATCTAATTGAGACCAGGAAAGAGAAAAAGGCAACTAAAATATAAATGATTATTTAAAAATTTAGTGTAGGTAGCGCATCCCAAATCCGAAAATCCAAAATACTCCAAACTCTGAAACTGTTTGAGTGCTGACCTGACACTCAAAGGAAATACTCATGGGAGGATTAGGGATGCTCAGCCGGTTAAGTATAATGCAAATAGTCCAAAATCTTTAAAAATCCAAAATCTGAAATACTTCTGGTCCCAAGCATTCCAGATAAGGAATACTCAGCCCATAGGAGTGATGGAAGAGAAATACAAGGTGCTGTGGAAGGTGTAACAGGGGAACCAAATGGGGTTTGGGGTGTGGAGGGCAGGGAAAGTTCCCTGAGACAGTAGGACCTGGAGGACGCTGTGTGGTGACCACACAAAGCGGACAGCACAGCCCCGGGGGAGACGTTTGATATGATTGCCTCGCTAGTCATTAGTTTATTCTGTCACTCACTAGAGATTCATCTCCACATTCAAACAGGAGAAAGGAGAAAGAGGGGTTGGGGGTGGGTATGGTCTTTGGATCTGAACCTGGATCCCTGACACAGGTTGGTGTCAGTGGGAGTTGGGTGAGAGGAAAGATGCTGAGGGGGCAGCACCACAGCAGGGGCACTTAGGCAAGCACGGGGGCCAGCAATGAAGAGGGGTAGTGAGTCAAGGAAAACGGAGAATTCTGCAGATCCCAGGCATGAGCTCATGAAGGTTGGAACATGTCTTTCACCTCTGCAACCTGAGGACCTAGTTCCAAAAGATGCGTGTCCTGTGTCTTAGCCTGCTTGGGCTGCTATAACAAAATACCACTCCCTGGGGGTGGCTTAGTATACAACCATCGACTTCTCCCAATTCTGTTTTTTGGGTTTTTGTTGTTGTTGTTGTTTTTGTTTGTTTGTTTGTTTTTGAGACAGAGTTTCGCTCTTGTTGCCCAGGCTGGAGTGTAATGGCATGATCTCGGCTCACTGCAACCTCCGTCTGCTGGGTTCAAGCATTCTCCTACCTCAGCCTCTCAAGTAGCTGGGATTACAGGCATGTGCCACCATGCCCGGCTAATTTTTGTATTTTTAATAGAGACGGGGTTTCACCATGTTGGCCAGGCTGATCTCGAACTTCTTCTGACTGCATGTGATCCACCCGCCTCAGCCTCCCAAAATGCTGGGATTACAGGCATGAGCCATCGTGCCTGGCCTCTTTTTTTCTTTTTCCAGGTTCTAGAATGCAGAAGGAACTTTCTATTTGTTTGTTTGTTTGTTTGTTTTGTTGTGGTTTTTGTAGAGATGGGGGGCATCTCACTATGTTGTGCAGGCTGGTCTTGAACTCCTGAGCTCAAGCAATCTCCTACCCTTGGCCTCCCAAAGTGTTGGGATTACAGGCATGAGCCACCACGCCTGACTTGAGGTCTCCCAGTTCTAGAGGCTGGGAAGTCCATTGTCTGGTAAGGGGCTGATTCTTGGCTTCTTAACAGACAGCTGCCTTCCCACTGTATCCTCACATGGCCAGGACAGAGCACACCATAGTCTCTTTCTCTTCTTTTAATACAAACACTAATCCCGACATGGGGGCTTCACTCTCATGACCTTATCTAAACCTAATTTCCTCCTAATGGCCCCAGCTCCTAATACCATCCCATTAAGAGTTAGGATTTCAATGTGTAGTACATGACACCATGGAATATTGATTTGTTTGAAAGGTCTGATTTCAGGCCAGGCACAGTAGCTCATACCTGTAATCCCAGCACTTTGGGAGGCCGAGGCAGGTAGATCACCTGAGGTCAGGAGTTCGAGACAAGCTTGGCCAACATGGCGAAACCCAGTCTCTACTAAAAATAGAAAAATTAGCTGGGCGTGGTGGCAGGCGCCTGTAATCCCAGCTACTCGGGAGGCTGAGGCAGGACAATTGCTTGAACCCAGGAGACAGAGGTTTCAGTGCGCCAAGATTGCACCAATGCACTCCAGTCTGGGTGACAAGGGCGAGAGACTCAGTCTCAAAAAAAAAAAAAAAAAAAAACAAAGAAGTGTCTGATTTCAAACATGCTGGGCCACTGCTCATCCTGATGCCCGATACACTCCTGCTTATCAAGCCCTGTATTTCCCGCTTAGGTGCAATGCACAGTCCCAGACCTCAAAAGGAACAGAGGCCCAGCTAGCTCTGTGACCTAGGAGCCATGCTTTCTACCCGCTCCTCTGTCCTATTCAGAGCTTTGCTTGCTGCTTAAAAAACTCCAATCAAGCATTAGCATTCAGCATTGCTACCAGATGAAGGGTCTAAAGTCAAGTAAACTGAATGACCAGCAGTGATACCCAAGTACTACGTCGAGGGTCTTGGGTGAGACACTAAAGCCAACTAAAGACCCAAGTAAAAACTCCCTAAGTCCTAGGGTGGGCCCCCTTGTCAGGGAAGAGCGGGAAGCCACACTCTAGGGATACCTGGTGGTTTTGACAAACAGGTCCAAGTTGAGGGAGGCGCTTGAGGCAAGGGCCAGAGTCATGGAGGAGGAAGGGCATGGACCTGAGAGCCTTTTCTGCTGATGCTCAGAAAATCATTTGGCATGTGGAAATCCCAAAGAAATCAGCATTTCTGGGGATTTCCTTCTGTAATGTTAAATGCCAACAGGACTCGGGACTTTTCACTTAATAACCAGTTAATGAATCAACAAAACTGTTCCCCATTTTTGTATAATAAAGAGGCTGTTGGTTGATTTGCCTTTTAACGGATTAATTAACGGGTGGATGTCCAGGCCCTATGCCCACTTCAGAGGGGGCATTAAACAGCCCCGAGTCTCCATTCCTTCCCCTAAGAACACAGTGTCATTTGAGTCACCACAAAAGCAGAAGAGACTGTCCCCACTAGCCTTGAAGCATCCAGGTGCCATGGGGCACAGGGGCCTGAAACCATCCCAAAGACCCAGGGAGCTGGGAGACACTCAACCCTCCAGATGGGAAAAGAGGCTCTGCCCTTTCTACTCTTGACAATCTGAAATAAAACAACAGTGTTCTCAAGTCCTGATAAACCCTTAAGATGCAATTTCTGAAGCCCTTAGGAGCTGCTTTTGAGATTCAATCTTTAAATAGGTTTTATTACCAAGAAAACAGGATGCCTAGATCTCCTGCATTGCTGCCTCCACCCTCCCTGCTGAGCTTCTAAAAATGTCCAGTGTGGCTGAGCGAGGGGTAGGGGGTTCCTGCATGTTCAAGGGGCTGCTGTGATCACTTAGCCACAGGTAGAGTCCCTTTTTAATTCTGCCCAAGTGGGCAGCCGTGCAGCACGTGCTTTCTTGCCCACTTAGGCTAAAGCTGTAGAAAACACCAAGTTTCTTGGAGTCCATTGCCCTTGAGGAGTGGAATCTCCTGGGAGGAAGATAAGATGAACATATATGGGGTCATTAGAGGGCAGCAGAAGGCAGTTACGAAGGGGGCGGGGAGGGTGACTGTGTGTGCACGTGTGCAGGTGCACGTGTGTGTGTGCACTTGCACCCCACAGTCTATGGGTGTGCATTCCAAATAAGTGTGCATGATTTTGGAGTTGTCCATTATTTCACAATGTCCATTCTTTGCCCTGACACCTCACACATACATGATTTGTTAGAGATACACTGTGGTATGGTTTTGTTTTTGCTTTTTTGTTTTTTGTGTTTTGGGTTTTTTTTTGTTTTTTTTTTAAGACAGAGTCTCGCACTGTCGCCCAGGCTGGAGTGCGGTAGCCCAATCTTGGCTCACTGCAGGCTCTGCCTCCCGGGTTCACACCATTCTCCTGCCTCAGCCTCCCGAGTAGCTGGGACTACAGGCGCCCGCCACCACGCCTGGCTAATTTTTTGTATTTTTAGTAGAGACAGGGTTTCACTGTGTTAGCCAGGATGGTCTCGATCTCCTGACCTCGTGATCTGCCCGCCTCAGCCTCCCAAAGTGCTGGGATTACAGGCGTGAGCCACTGTGCCCGGCCGGTTTTGGGGGTTTTTTAAGAGACAGGATCTCAATGTGTCAGGCTGGAGTGCGGCGGTGCAATTATGGCTCACTGCAGCCTTGAACTCCTGGACTCAAGTGATTCTCCCAGTTCAGCCTCCCAAGTTAGCTGGCACTACAGATTCACACCACTATGCTCAGCTATTTAATAATTTTATTAATTTTTTTTTTGAGACAGTCTTGCTCTGTCGCCCAGGCTGGAGTGCAGTGGCACAATCTGGGCTCACTGCAACCTCCACCTCCCGGGCTCAAGTGATTCTCCTACCTCAGCCTCCAGAATAGTTGGGACTACAGATGGGTGCCACCACTCCCAGCTAATTTTTGTATTTTTAGTAGACACAGGGTTTCACCATGTTGGTCAGGCTGGTCTCGAACTCCTGAACTCAGGTGATCTGCCTGCCTTGGCCTCCCAAAGTGCTGGGATTACAGACGTGAGCCACTGCGCCCAGCTACTTTTTACAATTTTTTGTAAAGACGAGGTCTCACCAGGTTGTCCAGGCTAGTCTGCAATTCCTGGCCTCGAGCGATCCTCCCACCTGGAAGGATTACTCAGTGTAATCCCAAGCACTGGGATTACAGGTACGAGCCACAGTATACAGCCCACTTCTTTGTTATTCTTATTTACTTTTATTTTATTTTACTTTTCATTTTATTTTTTTTTGAGACAGGGTCTCGCTCTGTCACCCAGGCTGGAATGCAGTGACACAATCTTGGCTCACTGCAACCTATGCCTCCCAGGCTCAAGTGATCCTCCGTCCTCAGCCTACCAAGTAGCTGGAACAACATGTACACATCACCACGCCCGGCTAATTTTTGTATTGCTTGTAGCGACAGGGTTTCACCATGTTGCCCAGCTAGTCTTGAACTCCCAGATTCAAACAATCTGCCCACCTCGGCCTCCCAAACTGCTGGGATTATAGGCATGAGCTACCACACCCAGCCTTTTATTAATTAGTAGTTTCTAATATTTCAAGATCAGGAGGTTTCACATAAAAGCCAAGTATCCTATCTCTCTTGTAAAATGAAAAGATCTGATATTCCAGGTTTACATTTTCACAAAGAAGCAGCAAGCAGCTGGAGCTAGGTAGTAGCTGCTCCCTGCAGATGGGGCATGTGCTTATGGGTTCACTGTAGACCCCACCACTCCCTAAGGCCTTGCGTTCATCCTGCTTCCCTCTTTAAGGTTACCTATCTGTGCCTTCTAGATGCGGGAATTTGTAACTTCTGTCTGGTAGAATGAAGGATAGCTCCCAAAGATAAGCAGGGTCTAATTCCTGGAATCTGTGAATGTTACGGTATATGGCAAAAGAGACTTTTCAGGTGGAATTATGGTAAGGGTCTTGAGGTAGGGGGATCAGCTTGGATTCTCCTGGTGGACCCTAAACGCCATCACAAGTGCTATCGTAAGTGGGAGCCAGAGGGGAGATTTGACTGAAGATGCAAGTGAACAACAGAATTAGAGTTGAGAATGATATGGCCATAGCTTAGAAACGCCAGAAGCTGGAAAAGGCAAGGAAGGAATTCTGCCCTAGAGACTCCCCAAGAAAACAGTCCTGCTGATGCCTTGATTTTAGCCCCCTAAGACTCATTTCAGACATCTGGCCTCCAGATCTGCAGCAGGGTAAGTTACTGTTGTTTTAGCTACTAAATTACTGGTTGGTTGTTACAGCAGCAATGGAAAAGTAATACATCCTGCCAGCTAGTGAGCTCAACAAATGCCTTGAGTGCCCAGAGTGCAGTGGGCAGGCCCTACCCTTGAGGAGCTTATACCCTAGAAGGAGAGGACAAAATGATCATGGCAGTGGAACATGCTCAAAGCAACAGAGGGATAAGCCCCAGGGACTCTAGGAACATACCTGAGGAATCTCTAATCCAGGACTGCGGATTTCCAGAAGGGGCTGTTTTCCAGCTTTATTTATAGGAGACAAGCATGCATCCATCTCTGCTGAGCAGCAAAACTCTGCCATGGCCTCAAGCATGCCGAGGCCAAGGGACATGGTGTGTGTGCACGGGTAGGTGGAGGCAGGGGGAGACCCTGTGGAGGGAGGGAGACTCCTCACCTTGTGTGCTGGATGAACTGGGTTGCTTTCTCAGCATACTTCTGGGCAAGGCTGCTCAAGTTCACCGGCTGCTCCACAATGTTGAGGTTTTCATAGAGAGGGAGGGCCATGTCCGTGTAACAGTCTCTTTGAAGGTTCCTGTGTGGAAACCACAGACCATAGAGTATTCATTTCCTACGTACTCACAGAGCAGAACTAAATGCTTTAATGCAACAATGCATATGCGCATCAATACAACACTCTGGCCCCAAACGATTTTTCTGGTTGGCCATTTCCTCCAAGTGTAAAAGTCTATGCATAATGCTTTCTTCCATTCCCTTGGAATAGGTATTTATGCTCCTTGGACAAGCTGAACACTCTGTAAAGCTTACAAAGACTCTCGTGAGCTAGGGACATTATTTTTTATTACTTGCATTTTGCAGGGAGAGAAATTGAGGTCTAAAGACCCTAAATGATGTCAAGCAGAGTCCCACCGCCAATCAGTAGCCCCATTGCTGGCTTTCTCTGCTGTCTCACTTCAATCCCAGCCTCTGTGTACGGTGTGCAACTCGGCGTTTTCTGAAGTCAACAATCGGGACTTCATGTAATACCAGGTCTGTCAATAGGACAGAATATATAAGATGGGCCAGGTGCAGTGGCTCATGCCTGTGATCCCAGCACTTTGGGAGACTGAGGCCAGCAGATCACTTGAGGTCAGGAGTTCGAGACCAGCCTGGCCAACAGGGTGAAACGCTGTCTCTACTAAAAATACAAAAATTAGCTGGGCACGGCAGTGCACATCTGTAATCCCAGCTACTCGGGAGGCTGAGGCAGGAGAATCATTTGAACCCGGGAGGCGGAGGTTGCAGTGAACTGAGATCATCCCACTGCACTCTACCCTGGGTGACAGAGTGAGACTCCGTCTCAAAAAAAACAAAATAAAATAAAAAGGAATACGTAAGATAGGTTGGGACAATTTTAATTTTAAGCCACGTTTGCAGAATTTGGAGAAACTTCAGCAGTTGGAAAAAAAATAAGAGTCAAACTAATAACATCTCCCAGAAAAAAACAAACAAACAAAACAAGCTCATGGCCAGACGTGGTGGCTCAGGCCTGTAATCCCAGTACTTTGGGAGGCTGAGGCAGGCAGATCACCTGAGGTCAGAAGTTCAAGACCAGGCCAGGCACGGTGGCTCATGCTCCTAATGCCAGCACTTTGGGAGGCCAAGGCGGGTGGATCACCTAAGGTCAGGAGTTCAAGACCAGCCTGGCCAACATGGTGAAACCCCATCTCTACTAAAAATACAAAACAAATTAGCCATGCTGGTGTAAGCCTGTAGTCCATGCTACTCAGGAGGCTAAGGCAGGAGAATTGCTTGAACCCAGGAGGTGGAGGTTGCAGCGAGCTGAGATTGCGCCATTTACTCCAGCCTGGGCAACAAGAGCAAAACTCTGTCTCAAAACAAAACAACACAAGCTCAAGTTTTGCTCTTACAGATTGAAATGAATCTGACCCACAGCTGCCCATCAATGTGGCTGAGTCACGGTCTGACTGGTCACGATCTCTGGCAAGTTGCTTAAGCTCCCAGAGTTATCTCCTTATCTGTAGCATAGGAGGGCCTGTGCCATCCTTACAGGGGTGCTGGTGGTCTAAAGAAGATAACAAATGGTTAGTGCATTGCACACAGCTTCAGTGTATTAGGAATTCCAAAAAAACTCAAGCTGTCAGTCCTGGTCACCAAAGAGAACCAAGAGAGAAGCTGAGAGCAATGCAGACAGAGGTGGTAATGAAGGGAGTTCTCAGGCAAATACATTGTCCTAATAGTGCTGGGAAGGATTTGTGAAGAAATCAAAACTTCCCATCACACCTACATGCACACACACCCTATTATAGAAATATAGGACATACGGTCAGACTGTGTAGATAATTGTCAAAAACCACAATTTTTGTTTTGTTTTGTTTTTTTGACACGGGGTCTCACTCTGTCGCCCAGGCTGAAGTGCAGTGGCACAATCTCAGCTCACTGCAGCCTCAAACTCCCATCTTAGCCTCCTGAGTAGCTGAGACTATAGGTGTGTGCCACCACACCCGGCTAATTTTTGTATTTTTTGTAAAGAAGGGGTTTCACCATGTTGCCCAGGCTGGTCTCGAACTCCTGAGCTCAAGCAATCCACCTGCCTCGGCCTCCCAAAGTGCTGGGATTACAGGCATCCCAAATTTTTTAAAAGAGAAAAAGAATTATCACCATGCTGGGCATTATAACACTAATCGCATATTTATGTTGAATTTTTCAGCTTTTTATTATATCATTGCAACTCCATGAGTCATTTGCATTCTTTCCTGTTTTTCTCTCTCTCCTAAGCCACCCATTTTTTTTCTGTTTGATATTTTTTCTTTTTTTTTGAGACAGGATCTGGCTCTGTCACCCAGGCTGGAGTGCAGTGGCGTAATCTCAGCTCAGTGCAGCCTCCTCCTCAAGCCATCCTCCCACCTCAGCCTCCTGTGTAGCTGGGACTACAGGCACGGGCCACCACACCCGGCTAATTTTTGTATTTTCTGTAGAGATGGAGTTTTGTTGTGTTGACCAAGCTGATCTCAAACTCCTGGGCTCACAAGGTCCACCCACCTCAGCCTCCCAAAGTGCTGGGATTACAGGAGTGACCCACTGCACCTGGCTTTCTACTGGATTTTTAACATAGATTGAAAATTTAAAAAAAAATAAAAAAATACAGAAGGAGCAAGATTGAAATTAAAAAAAAAAAAAAGAAGAAGAAGAAAAAGAAGGCCAGGCGCAGTGGCTCACGCCTGTAATCCCAGCATTTCAGGAAGCCAAGGTAGGCAGATCACTTGGGGTCAGGAGTTCAAGACCAGCTTGGCCAACATGGTGAAACCCCATCTCTACTAAAAATACAAAACTTAGCCAGGCGTAGTAACACAAGCCTGTAATCCCAGCTACTCAGGTGACTGAGGCAGGAAAATCACTTGAACCCGGGAGGCGGAAGTTGTAATGATCAGAGATTGTGCTACTGCACTCCAGCCTGGGCAACAGAGCGAGACTCCATCCCCCCAAAAAATAAATAAATTAAAATTTTAAAATTTTAAAAAGAGACTGGCTGACATATGTCATAGCTTCATATGGCCAGGTGTGACTACAGGTATGCCCAGCAGGCCACGGTGGGTGAGGAGGGCAGCAGGATGCTCTATAGCCTCGCTTCTCATGCCATAATGTGCAGAATCCCTGGGCTGGTTTTTTGGAGGGTTTTTTTGTTTGTTTATTTGTTTGTTTTGAGACTGGATCTTACTCTGTCGCCCAGGGTGAAGTGCAGTGATGCAATCATAGCTCACTGCACGCATAAGTCTTGTTAAAAAGCAGACTTGGGGGTAGGGTGTGAATTTGTGCACTTCTAACAAGCATGTAGGTGATATCCACCATGCTGGTTCAATGACTACGCTATGAGTAGCAAAGATAGGAAGGGCATATGGGCTCTGGACTCAGAGAAACCAAGATTGGAATCTCCATTCCTACCTCTTTCCAGCTCCAGTGTAGCCTGGGAAACATAAGCTTCCTTCTCTGTAAGATCAGGTATCAGGTTGGTGCAAAAGTAATTGCAGTTTTACCTTCAATGGCAAAAACCGCAATTACTTCTGCACCAACCTAAGAACTACCTACCTCACACAGTGGTCATGTGGATTACAGATAAATATAGACAGTGCTTAGAATGTAACAATTTCTCAATAAATACACATTATTATATTAACTATTGTTTTATAGATAGACGAGCTGAGACTCACCTTTCCCAAGTGGCTCAGACACCTGTAGCCTTAGAAATAACCACAGTGCACTGTCTGAACAAGGGAACACGTGTTTTGTGCTGCTTTATTACCTGAGTAAGGCTTATCTTTTTTTTGTGATCATAAATGCATCTCAGCGTATTTAGGAAATACAATGACAATGAGGAAAATAAAGAGAAAGCAGAGAGTCACCACTGGGTGCGGTGACTCATGCCTGAAATCCCAGCACTTTGGGAGGCCAACGTGGGCAGATCACCTGAGGTGAGGAGTTCGAGACCAGCCTCGCCAACATGGCGAAACCCCATCTCTTCTAAAAATACAAGAATTAGCCTGGTGTGGTAGTGGATGCCTGTAATCCCAGCTACTTGGGAGGCTGAGGCAGGAGAATCTCTTGAACCAGGGAGGCAGAGGTTGCAGTGAGACAAGATCGCGCCACTGCACTCTAGCCTGGGTGACAGAGCAACACTCCATCTCAAAAAAAAAAAAATGAAAATGAAAACCCTGAGTCCCACGACCAGAGAGAGTCCTTGATCACATTTTGGCATATCTCCTTTGAGTCTCTGTTGATAGGAGTACAAAGATAGGGCTACATTAAGATCTTACTGTTGATGACTTGCTTCCTGCTTTTTTTTTTCACTTACTATTATATCATAAGCATTTTCCCATTTCATTAAATGTTTTTCAAAACATCCTGTTCGGTGCCTGTTTGGCATTCCAACATCAGAATGCTGGCTTAGTTGTCCATGCGGGGAGAAGCTCAAAAGGAGTCCTGTGCACTTTCTCTCTCTCTCTCTCTCTCTCTCTCTCTCTCCCTCTCTCTCCCTCCCTCCCTCCCTCCTTATGTCCAGTGTCTGGGCTAGAAGCAAAGCCAGCAGGCAGAGGAGGAGGGAGGCCCCACATGTGTGAGACCCTGGCAGCACAAGACTCTCCCTAGCTCAGCTCAATAGTCCGAGGAACCTGGAAAATTTCAATAGAAGAATTTTGTGGACCTCATCGTTGAAAGATTTCTTGCACTCCCTGCAAATAACGCATTTAAATTTGCACAGAATGTACAGTGTATCTTATTTGCCATCTTAACTGTTTCCTGTCTGCATCTTTCATTTATTGCTGATGGACCACAGTCTTGGAACTTTGCCTTGTCCTGGAGCCTATCGCAAATGTGTCAGACAGCATTACCTTGATGGTCCATCGCCCTGTGGACACGCTGGACAAGGAGGGTGGTTGTAGCCTGGAGTATCAGTACAGCCCATATCATGGCTATATGGGATTCCAAAGTAGTAATCAAAACCTGGAATAGAAGCAACCGGTTAGCACCCCCACGTGGCTGCGACTCCATGCGCTTGCCTTCATACACCCACAACAAAAATGTAATTTCCTATGATTTAATACTGCAGTGCTAAAGAGTGTGTAATTATAAGAGGATTTGATTAATATCCCTTTGTAGTATGCATAGAAAATCAGTTTGCTGGGTTCTGGCTGTTAGATTAGATTTGCAAAACATCTTGTGATTAGAATTAACCCAGTTTGGGAGGAAGTGGAGAGAATTATTGAATGCCTAACATCTTCAATGAAATTATGGACACACTCAGTATTTGGTGAAAACCTACTATACACATGACACTTTAAGGGAAAAACAAAAACAGTTGTTCTTAGCTGCCACAACCACAGAGAAAAAAAATTGTCAAAAATTTTTTAGAAAGAATAAATTCTGCCTTCAAGAGACTTTTCATGTGAGGAGAAAATAAGATATAAATATTAAGCAACAAGAGATGAATAGGTGAGCCAACAAGAGTGATCAGAGGAAGTTACCCCCGATAGAGATGGTGGGATGGGGATGGGGCAGGAATCTCAAAATGCTCCTTGAAAGATACTGCCTTTCAGCTGGGACTCAAAAGGCTGGCAGAATTTGGGCTTGGAGTGGTGGAGTGAAGGTGAGGGATGGGTGTGAGCACTAAAACCGAAAGCCTTTGTGTGAAGTTTTCTTCTGAGTTCCTCCTTCATTCTCTCTTCTCCAGCCCAAGCTTTATTTTTTTTATTTTTTTATTTTTTGAGACGGAGTCTCGCTCTGTTGCCCAGGCTTGAGTGCAGTGAGGAAATCTCGGCTCAATGCAAGCTCCGCCTCCCAGGTTCACGCCATTCTCCTGCCTCAGCCTCCTGAGTAGCTGGGACTACAGGCGCCCACCACCACGCCCGGCTAATTTTTTGTATTTTTAGTAGAGATGGGTTTTCATCGTGTTAGCCAGGATGGTCTCGATCTCCTGACCTCGTGATACACCCACCTCAGCCTCCCAAAGTGCTGGGATTACAGGTGTGAGCCACCGCGCCCAGCCCAGCCCAAGCTTTTAATCAAAAGCTATAGCTGCATATGCAGCTAGAATGCAAAAATTCTCCAGAAAAAGGAAACCTTCTCCAATTACCCAGGTAACTGCTTCAGCTCTCTTTATTTCCTAGAGGTAGACAGAACTCAAATCTCACAAAGAATTGCTGTTTCTCATTAGCCTCAAATTCCAGGCCCAGGAACAGGGAGAGCTGTGTTTTCAGCTTCAATTCCTGCCCCTCCAAATGCTTTTTGGCCCTCTCTATAAGCACACTTCCTAAAAGAAGCAAGCTCCCTTCAGTTCCCTGTGAGCCTCATGCCTTGGGGCCTCGGTGGCTTTGCCTGGAATTCTATGCTCTGTGTCTCTCACAGGTGAAACTGCATTAGCACTTCCCAGCCCAGTTGGAGTGTGAAGTTTCCTACAGAATTTCCCTGCTCTTCACTGCATCCCGCCTGCCACAGCCCTGCACTCAACCCATTCTCCTAGTTTAGCCTACAGACTTTTATCATCTGGGTAATACTGTCTTTCCCATTAGTGATGCACTCCTCAAGTTAGACATTAGATCTTTGCCAACCCAAAGATGTAGAATATATGTAGAATATGTAGAATGTATGTAGAATAACTAGTAGATGTTTGTCATATTTTTTTTTCTTTTTGAGATGGAGTCTCACTCTGTCTCCCAGGCTGTAGTGCAGTGGCATGATCTCAGCTCACTGCAACCTCCATCTCCTGGGTTCAAGCGATTCTCGTGCTTCAGCCTCCCGAGTAGCTGGGACTACAGGCACCTGCCACCACGCCCAGCTAATTTTTGTATTTTTGTAGAGATGGGATTTCAGCATGTTGGCCAGGCTGGTTGCAAACTGCTGACCTCAAGTAATCCACCTGCCTCAGCCTCCCAAAGTGCTGGGATTATAGGCATGAGCCACCACGCCCAGCTTGTTTGTTGTATCTTTAAAAAATTAATACCTTCATGCTAACTTGGTTTGCACAAATGGATTTAGCTACCCCCTAGGTACACAACATAGCCCTGAAATGCTACTGCATCCGGTATCAGGATGACTCTCCACCAAGGAGAGTAAACTTTTGCCAGAAAGGGCCAAATAGTAAACATTTTAGGTTTTGTGGGTCAGATGATCTCTGTTAAGGCCACTCAACTCTGCCATTGTAGCGCAAACACACCTATAGACAATATGCACACAAATGACTTTACATATTGGCTGTTTTCTTTCTTTTTTGAGATAGAGTTTCAGTTTTGTTGCCTAGGCTGGAGTGGCGAAATCTCGACTCACTGCAACCTCCACCTCCTGGGTTCAAGCGGTTCCCCTGCCTCAGCCTCCCAAATAGCTGGGATTACAGGCATGCACCACCGTGCCGAGCTAATTTTTTATTTTTTTTAGTAGAGACAGGGGTTCACCATGTTGGCTGATCTCAAACTCCTGGCCTCAGGTGATCCACCCACCTCGGCCTCCGAAAGTGCTGGGATTACAGGCGTGAGCCACCATGCTTGGCCTTGCTGTTTTCTAATAAAATTTTATTTACAAAAACAGCTAGCATACTGGATTTGGACCACAGGTCTATGCCAACCACTGATCTAAATCACAGGCATCCTCATACCCCAGTGTTAGAAAGACTTCATTGTGTTTGCAGGAGCCCTGACCTGAGGAACAGCCCAGGGCAGCAAGAGGAGCCCGGGTGCTTAGAAGGAATGTGTAAGTGTGCTTGGCATAACCCAGGGCATGTGAAGTTTTTTTCTGACTTCCTCCTTCACTCTATCTCTTCTCCAACCCAAGCTTTTAATCAAAAGATTAACTGGGCATGGTGTCCGGCACCTGTAGTCCCAGCTACTTGGGAGGCTGAGGCATGAGAATCACTTGAACCTGGGAGGCGGAGGTTGCAGTGAGCCGAGATCATGCCACTGCACTCCAGCCTGGGAGACAGAGTGAGATGGGGAATCAGGACAGTGCACCACAGAGAGGATGTAAGAGGCAGGAGAGAAAAGGAGTGAACTTGGAAATAAGCATGAGGAAACCTCAGAGTGTCCATTCCAGAAGGCTTTTTGGAATTGTCTGGCCCAAAGAGCAAATAGGTAGGAGGTACTCTTTCTTCCCACTTCCCACACCCACAGCAGACACCAGATCCATCATGGTACCACTTCCTGCTGCATAGGAGCTGGTCTCAGTATCACCTCACCACAGGAATATGCCCTGAAGGTGCCAACATCTGATCTGGTGTTGTCAAGTTCTCAATTGTCAAGTGAGAAAACTGAAGACCAAGGAAGAAATAAGTTCTGGAGTAATTTTTAGTGAGTGCAAAAGCCAGGTCTTCACTTCCCCCATCTGCCATTTTTTTAAAGCACATATGGATGATGCCATGAATGCCCACCCGGGAAAAGGGGGTCAAGGGAGGAGAGGGAGAGGAATGAGCATCAAAGGGGAGGTAAGAGTTGAAGAAGATGTCAGCCAATGGGGTTACTGACCAGTGGGTCCCTGCTGAAGGCTGGCTCCAGGCCAACCCTCTGAAAGTCATTCTCCAAATGCAAAAAACTTCCAATGCAAACCTTCCGCCAGGTCTAGCACAGAACAATTCAGCCATTTTCCACAGAGATAGGGAGAGATACTGAGGCAGGGGAGGGGAGAAGTCTGCAAAATAGTCAGAGAATCACATTTGCTTATAAAACGGCAGAAGAGGAAGAGGCCAGGGACAGGAGAAGCCACCAAAGCTGAGATCATGGTAAACTGCCTTTAAGAGAAAGTCCATGGCTTCCTATAGGAAATGGAAAAGGTCAGTGGCATGAATTGCAACTTTGAAAAACCATCAATAATTCAGTGAATTGGACGTTTGGAGAATCCGCCCTTCAGCAAAGTGATTTTCAGAGAACCAGCTTTGGCAGCTTGATCTTGGCCTTACTTCCCCAAGGCCAGGGGGTGAGGAAGCAAAGGCTGCAGGAAGAGGCCAAGAGGCAGCATCTCCTGTTTGGGTCTATGGCCAGGTTTCCTGCTTCGGTGAACCCATCAGTCAATTTTTACTTCTTCCAAGATTAGCCATGTCTGGACCTCATGGGGCAGAATGTTCCCTGAGGTGTAAAGAACTGAGAGATGGCAAAAAAGCTGATGGGCCTGTGATGGGGCAGCTGGAAGGGCAAACAGGCACCAAGGAAGGACAGCCAAGGAAGATGCCAGCAAGTGGGATGTAAGGTCCCGGAGAGCCCTGGCACCCCAAATGCACCCAAATGACCTTTTGAACAAAGATGTCCTAACTTAGGTTTGCCCCCAGAGACAGGATGGCTTAGCTGTTCATGGAGTCTTACACAGAGACCTTTATTTTCTGTTTCCCAGGTAACAAATCCTCAAAGGAATTCTTACCACGGAAGTTGGGGTGATAAGAGCCGTGGTGTCCAAGATGCCATTTGCCTGTAGAAAAACATAAGAGAGATTTTCAGAGGAATCCCCGTAGAGGTACCACAGCCCCCTGAGGAGCTGATCACACACTCAGCTCTCCATTGGCTTCGCCTTGCACTGCGGACGAGCAAAAAGAAGCTGCAATGCGGTGTACAAGCCAGGCTTTGCTCTCTGGGGCCGAGATGGTGTCCACAGGGACACATAAAGGATGACTCCAGACTCACACGGGAAACCACAGTGAAAGGGGAAGACAGCCCATCACCAGGAGCCCAGAGAAGCCTGAGCCTCTGCCCCTCAAAGAGGGCTCTGCAGACACAGCAACTCCACATGGGCCATCACCCCTTTCACTTTGCCCTCCTGCGCTGGGGCCCTGCAAAGGCACCAGGCAGCCCAGGGTGCAGGTGCACCGCCCCACGTCGTCTCAGAAATGTCCGCTTCCTGCCTGGTTTCATCATCTTCCTCTCTGGCCAACATCAGCAGCCTGCAGTTCAAGCACCGAGACACCTACGGGGCAGCAAATGAGGAAACTCAGACGCCCTGCTGCTCCTTGGTCTGCAAATGCGTTCAATCTGGGGGAATAATTGGGCAATGTGTGGCAAGAGCTCTGACAGTGTCAGAACTCTCTGATCTGCTCTTCCGCTCTGAGGAGTAGACCCCAGGGACGTCACCCCCATGGTGAGGGGGCAAAGAAAAGAATGTGGTACAAAGATCGAGACGCTGGCAGCATTAAACCGCTCAAACGAGAGAGATTAACGGGCAACCACAGGAGAATGTCTAAGTACATTATTTGATGTGGCCTCAATAAGACACTATCAAACTATTTTTTCAAGATAAATGCATGTAGCAAAAATTAAGAATCGGTGAAGCCGGATGAAGGGCCTTTGGGCGTCCATTATTCCCTCCCTGCAACTGCTCTATGGGATTGAAAAAAAAAGACTAATAAAAAATTGAGAGAAATGGGCTCTCAATTTCTCTTAATTGAGTGGCTCATGTCTGTAATCCCAGCACTTTGGGAGGCTGAGGCAGGTGGATCACATGAGGCCAGGAGTTTGAGACTAGCCTGGGCAACGTGGCAAAACCTTATCTATACTAAAAATACAATAATTAGCCAGGTGTGGTGGTGCACGCCTGTAATCCCAACTACTCGGGAGGCTGAGGCAGGAGAATCACTTGAACCTGGGAGGCGGGGGTTGTAGTGAGCAGAGATTGAGCCACTGTACTCCAGCCTGGGCGACAGACTAAGACTTTGTCTCAAATAAACAAAAAAAATTGAGAGAAATGGATTAAGCATTATGTGAAATATTTGGATTAAACATTACATGGGAACATATTATATTAAACTTACAAAAAGTATTATTTAATCATAAAAATTATAATATATAAAATTATATTACATGGAAACATAGAATAATGTGAAAGGGGGAAAAGTGGAGCCCAGTGGTATTCGCACAGCTAGGCAACACGTAAACATGGACCAAGATTAGAAGCAAACTGTGAGTGTTGTAAATGGATCTGATATTCCTTTGGCAGATCTTTAATTTTTCCTAAAAGTGTACTTTAGTTCATAATTTCAACAGCTGGATATGCTTAAATATCCTGTCCAGGACGTGCAAAGGTGTCATGAGTGGTGAGGGGGTGAGGAATGGCAGCTAAACAGTCAAGCTGCAAACAGTTGCTTACTAGGAGTTTAAAGGCATGAAGATGGAGGGGCCGGTGAGGTCAAATCCAGCTCCAGAAGAAGCCAGCCCCACTTCTGCAGCACAGGGGCTGAGTCTGGGACAGCCCCGGGACCAAACCCTTCCTGGCTATGAGGTTTATTATTTATTTGCTTATCTGTAGATACAGAGTCTCAGTTTGGTGCTCAGGCTGGTCTCGATTTCTCCTGGGCTCAAGGGATCCTCCCACCTGGGCTCAAGGGATCCTCCCACCTCAGCCTTCCACAGTGCTGGGATTACAGGCGTGAGCCACTTCGTTCAGCTGGCTGTGAGGTTTACATGGACGCATGTAACTGGCCCAGTAAGGAGAGTCAGCCCACAGTGGCAGTTTCACAAATAGTGTCTTGGTGTTGATGTTGTTAACATAATGACTCCTTGGGGTGTGGGAAGAAAGGGATTGGAAAAAGAGAAGTGGGGGACCTTAACTGGTCTCTCCTACAGCCTGGGACTTACCCCTTCTGGGACAAAGAATGCCGCACTCCAGGTTGAGCTTCCGTAAAGGGATATCAGGCTGTTTAACCCAGAGTGGGATAAAAGGGCCAATAGCAGAGGCACCAGCCCTGGGTCTGGGTAGAACAACCTCCCACAGGTTCACACAGTTCAGACACCCAAGGCATGCCCACAGGGCCACCCGCTTGTGGTCGCACCCTCCCTCCCTTGCAATTTCCTGTATGGTGGAGGAGTCAGGGATCCCAAGGGGTCCAGCTCTTTGAGAGTTAGACTAACAAACGCAGGCAGCTGAGGACACTTCTGGGAATACTGGGTTGTCTTGGCTCCTGGAGGGGAGAAGGGCAGTGAGGCAGAGCCTCAGGGCAAGACTGGGAACAGATACACCTGCCTAGACCTGGCCTCCACCCCTCCAGGTTAGGCAGCTTCTCTTCACCGGTCTGAAACTCAGTTCTCTTGCCAATACAATAATCATCTTCATGCCAATAAACAGCCCAGTGCCTAGCACATCATAAATGCTGAGTAAGAGATGCCTAAAAAAATGTTTTTAAAGGAGAGGAAGTCATTGGACAATGTGGCAGACATTGCTGGTCTCCCAGCGATGCCCATGTCCCCGTGTATCCTGCTAATAGAACTGTGGTTTTGTTCAAAGGGAGGGAGATTGCCAGGCCCAAGTTCAAGTCAGTCACTACAACGCTGTCCCCCGTTTCTCAATCTGGGAGTGCAGCAGTGAGGCGTGGCCAAAAGACCCAGCTCTGGCCAATAAGATATAAGTGCAATTATTGGGGTGCAGGTGGAGCTGAGCCACCTCCCTTCTCTTCTTCCTTCCTTGAGCCAAATCATGGTTCAGGGGCCTAAAGTCGCTGGATGGCAGTCATGAGGCAGCGAGCATGAGGACAAACACCAAACACCAACATGCTAGGGATGGCAGAGCAGAAAGATCGAGTGAGAGCACCTGGCTCCCGGCAGCATCTTTGAAAAGCTGAATTAATGAAAGCAACCACTTACCACGAAACTTGCTATAATGGGAGGAAAACAGCTCCATGTATGTTTTAATTCACTGTTAGGTCTTTTCAGTTCCTTATAGCTGACAGCATCCCCAACTCACACAGCAAGACATGAACAGGAAAGCAGACGGGCAGTATGTTGGGAATTTGCAAACACAAGGCAGCTGCCACTGCAGTAAATGCAACAGGCAGACGGGGCCCAGAGTTACCTATCATCCCAGTGACGTAACCCGCCTGCTGCAGCACCTCTGCCAAGGTGGTCTCGTTGAGCGGAAGGCCTCCTACAGAGGTGACTGCAAAGTTGCGTGTGACTCCATTGCGAAGGCCAAGTCGTCCAGTGAGCAGGGAAGCCCGGGAGGGTGAGCAGGTGGAGGCAGCTGCATGGAAATCCACAAACCTGCAGGGAAAGGACAGTGGTAAGGACCGCACCAACCACAGGAAGCCAGAGTAAAAGAAAAGGCAGTGCCCACTCAGTTCCTGTGATTTCAGTGCTCAAAGATCACCCAGTCATGGAACAAGTCAGGAAATGGGATTTCTGGCCGGGCGCAGTGGCTCACCCCTGTAATCCCAACACTTTGAGAGGCCGAGGTGGGAGGATCACCTGAGGTCAGGAGTTCAAGACCAGCCTGGCCAACATGGTGAAACCCCGTCTCTACTAAAAATATAAAAATTAGCTGGGCGCAGTCGCGTGCGCCTGTAGTCCCAGCTACTCAGGAGGCTGAGACAGGAGAATCGCTTGAACCTGGGAGGTGGAGGTTGTGGTGAGCCAAGATCACGCCACTGCACTCCAGCCTGGGTGACAGGAGTGAGACTGCATCTCAAAAAAGAAAACAAAACAAAACAAAAAAAGGAAATAGGATTTCTGGGTTTCAGGAAAATGAAACCCAGAGAGGTAACATAAATAGTCCAAGTTTCCACAACTCATTCAAATAGATTTAATCCAACAAATTCAATCTTATTTATTCAAAGATTCCACATTTCAAATGTGCCTACTTACTAACGTTGTATTTGTTTAATCCCAAAATCAATACTTGAGGTGATTTAGGGTCATTTGCAGATATAGGCAGACCTGCAAAAAGTCTGAGTAGCTTTGGCGCACACATTCTCAGTGGAGGCTGAACAAGGTGACCCTCTCCCTTCTGGTTTCAGCTCTCATATCACACTGTAAACAAATGTCCTCACAGTCTATTTAGAGCCACGGCTTTTGCATTTTTGTGTTTTGTGTCGGTGGTTTCACTGTGGAAAATGGCCCCCAGATGTAGTGCCTAAGTGCTGTGTAGTGTTCCTAAGCACTCAAAGGCGTTGATGTGCCTTATAGAGAAAATGTATGTGTTAGGACCAGGTGTGGTGGCTCACGCCTGTAATCCCAACACTTTGGGAGGCCGAGGCGGGTGGATCATTTGAGGTCAGGAGTTCAAGACCAGCCTGGTCAACATGGTGAAACCCTGTCTCTACCAATAATATTTTTTAAAAAATTAGCCGGGTGTGGTGGCAGGTGCCTGTAACCCCAGCTACTTGGGAGGCCAAGGCAGGAGAATCGCTTCAACCCAGGAGGCAGAGGTTGCAGTGAGCCGGGATCGCACCACTGCACTCCAGCCTGGGTGACAGAGCAAGACTCCATCTCAAAAAAAAAAAAAAAAAAAAAAAAATATATATATATATATATATATGTATATGTATATATATATATATATGTATGTAAAATAAGGTATCTTTACACAGCAGCATTCATAAAATACAGTTATGTATTAATTCGATTAGTGAATGAAAATGTTGTGACCAGATGCCCACAGGAAGCTAACTCCATATTTTCCCTAGGAACAAAAGAGTCAGTATTCCCTAATTCAGTACTCATGGTGGCTTGATAGAACATAACTATTATCAATAACAAGAATTGACTGAGGTTGGGCGCAGTGGTTCACTCCTTTAATCCCAGCACTTTGGGAGGCTGAGGCAGGTCGATCACCTGAGGTCGGGAGTTGGAGGCCAGCCTGGCCAACATGGCGAAACCCCGTCTCTACTAAAAATACAAAAAATCAGCCAGGCATGGTGGTGCATGTCTGTAACCCCAGCTACTTGGGAGGCTGAGGTAGGAGAATTGCTTGAACCCAGGGGTTGGAGGTTACAGTGAGCCAAGATCGCGTCACTGCACTCCAGTCTGGACAACAGAGCAAGACTCTGTATCAAAAAATTTAAAAAAAGAATTGACTGAATCTATTACCTATTACTGTACGCCCAGTCCTTTTTTAGACATTGTTGAGAAATACAAAAGAATTCTAGCCGTTATCCTACCCTCAAGGAACATGCAGAAACAAGACATTGAGTGACAAGATGTGAGCAAATTTAAGTCACAACAATGCACAATGGTAAGTAACTAAGACCCCAAATAGATGGATAGAGCCACAGAAAATGGACATAAGGAACCCTCTAGGATTGAGATCCAGAGAAAGAACTGGATGATGGTCCAAGGTTTAGAGAAATCTCCACAGAGAAAGTGGCACAGAGGTTGGAATCAATCTTAAAGATGGGACTGTTATGAACACTTCAAAATGCACAAGGACAGGCACTCCTGGTGGAGGAATAGCACGATATTCTTATTTTTGCAAAAGGAAACACTGAAAGGATACACCAGAAGCTAATAAAAGAATGGTTTCCCACAAGGGGAGGGAGAAACAGTATGTGGAGGGGGAAAGCAAGATTCTCTGGACTATGTTGTTATATGGTTTGACTTTTGCACCTTGTAAACGTTTGACATGGCCAAAAAGTAGAATTAAATCACAAGGGAAAAAACAAGCAGACCCTAAGATTTAAAAAAAAAAACAAAAAACGCTGAAACAAATAAATCCAATCATATAATAAACAGTAATATGACCACACAGAGGAAAGAATCATTTCAAGTAATATTAGCACCCAGTGTTCTGGCTGTACAACATTAATGGGATATAATCTAAGGACAAAGAGAACCACAAAAAAAAGCTTAAACTTCACCCAGTAGCTGTTCCATTGGTGGCAATATTGGGTTCAGGATTTTGAAACTATTTTATGTGATATGGTAGAGTAAAGCAAACAAGTAATTATATTAATGTTCCTAATCAGGAACTGAGATTTCCAGGGTAAAAGGTAAAGATATAAAATAAAAGAAGATAATAAAAAACCTATAATGTTAAAATTAATATAGAAGTCATTATGAACTCATGCTTTTTAAAAATATAGATCTCCTAGCTGCTATCTGCTGAAAGGGCCTAGAATCATTGACACGCCTGTAGCAATGAGGATGCTACACCTCTATCTTTGTTTTAAACACCACCCTGCAATAAAAGGAATCGGCTCTCCTTGGAGAAATAGTTAATTCCAGATTTGAGGAAGGAGAAGTACCAGGGGAGTCTGGGACATCTGCTTGTGCCAGGAAGCAAAGATCCAAGAGCCAACTTCAAGGGGCTCCTCCTGGCCAAACTTGGGACAATGTGGGCATCAAAAAACAATTAGGCCTGGCATGGTGGTTCACACCTGTAATCCCAGCACTTTGGGAGGCTGAGGCAGGTGGATCACTTGAGGCCAGGAGTTTGAGACCAGCCTGGCCAACATGGCGACACTCTGTCTCTACTAAAAATACAAAAAAATTGCCAGACATGGTGGAATATGCCTGTGATTCCAGCTATTCAGGAGGCTGAAGCATGAGAACCGCTTGAACCCGGGAGGCAGAGGTTGCAGTGAGCCGAGATCACACCACTGTACTCCAGCTTGGGAGACAGAGCAAGACTCAGTCACACACACACACACAAAAAGAACAGTTAGTGTATTTGATTGTAAGCCATGAATAAATAAAAATCCATTAATCCATACTGACACTCAGAAAAATTCATTTACCACCATTAGGAAAGAATGTTATGCCAACTCCACACCCTAAAAATTCGTAATTAAACATTCATCTCGACACTTTAGAAGGACCATAGTCATCACTAGGTGATGAGGGAAAGCACTCCTTTTCAGAAGCATGCCAGGCAGTCGGACGCAGGGAAGGGATGGCAGGCTCAGGAAATCACCATTTTTGCAACCCCACCTCCACCTCACCCAACCCTCATCTATTTTTTTTTTTTCCTTTGGGGCAGCCAAATCAACCCATCCCCCAGCTAACAACTGATGATCAGTGGATGTGTTGGGAGTGGTTGTTCAGAGTGTCAACCGCGGAGCATCATAAATTGGACAGAGCTGGAGATCCCCACCTTATAAAATGATTAGTTTAGTGTCACGCACAACGGGTACCCTGACCTCATACATCTCCTGATGGGATGCAAGATGAAGTTTATAAAATCAAGGATTCTTGCCAAAAGCATTTACCCTGAATCTAATCAAACCTCTAGATCTAATTTCCAGGTTACAGGAAATACAGCTCAAATTAAAAAACAAATTAAATGACACCACAAGGAAGTAATTTAACAAACCAGTATCTTGATATTCTACAAGAAAACTGGTCTAGTCTCTTCAAAAAGTCGGTATCATGGGATAAAATGGGATTGGGGTGGGTAGTAACCTACATTAAAGGACATTAAAGAGACAAAACCAAATGTAATATGTGATCCTTGATTGGCCTGCAGTTCAAATAAACTAACAACACGTTTGGGGATAATTAAGGGCATTTTAGTACAGACCCAATGTAAAATATCAGGGAATTTTTTTTTCATTTTCTGAGTATCATAACAGTATTATAGGCATATGGAAGAATATTATTCCTCTTTTTTATTTTTTTATTTTAATTTTTATTTATTTTTCTCTTGTTGAGACACAGTCTCGCTCTGTCGCCCAGGCTAGAGTGCAGTGGTGCGATCTCGGCTCACTGCAACCTCCACCTCCCAGGTTTAAGCGATTCTTCTGCCTCAGCCTCCCGACTGAGAGCTGTAGCTGGGACTACAGGCACACGCCACCACGCCTGGCTACAAAGTGGCTAATTTTATGTTACGTATATATCACTTCATTTAAAAAAAAAAAAATCCTACAGACTGAGAGGAGAATGATCAAAGAGAATCTCTTAGGCAGGGGCCTTGGCCCATTAAGCCGGCTGTCAGGAGGTCTTCAGGAGAGAAAGCTGCTGATTTATAACAAAGGGATTCACTTATCATTTCACTCATTCCAAAAATATTTACTGAGCAGCAACAGTTACTAGGGGCAGACCCTGTAATCCATGTTAAGGAAGCAAAGAAACGGTCCCTATACTCAATGACCTTCCGGTTTCGTTTTCAAACGAAAGTCCAAGGAGGTCATTTCCATTTCACAACGAATAGTTATAACCATTTTTTTAGCTTGAACTATGAAAAGGGCGCTTTACATGTGCTAAGTCATTTAATGGCATTAAATGCCCCTCCTGGGAGAGCCCTAGGATGGGCTTATATAAGGATTCCCATATATAGATGAAGAAACTGAGGCAGGGGGAGGTTAAAGACCTTGCCTCACACTGCTGGAAGGGGTAGAGCCACAATTTGTATCCAGGCAAATCCAGTCCATGCTCCTGGCCGTGGCACTATGCAGTCAGGTATCCAAGGGCACACCCTGGAACTCAGGCCTGTCTGATTCCAAATCCTATGCAGGTGCCATTAAACCATGCTGCCTCTACTAAGAACTCCAGAAGCTTGTCTTGAAAGTTGAAGGGAAGGGGCAGGGGAGACTCGCCCACTCCACAGCCAGTCTTGGAAGAAGGAAACCCCCAAGAGATAAAGTGAAGTTTTAAAGCGGAGAGGAAAATGTGCCCAGTCCCCCTGGCCTAATGTAAGGGAGGAGAGAAAAATGAACTTGGCCTGGGCATGAGAAGAGACCTTGAGGCTTAACCATCCAAAGCCAGGTGTGGGACACACACACGCACACATACATACTAAAAACACACATGTATACAACACACATGCATGCACAAACACACACACACACATACACACACACATCTTCAAATACAGCTCAATGTGAACGGAGGAAAGTACTAACTGGGCCTGGAGAAGGCCTCTTGAAATCAGATGACACAACACTGGAATGATCTATTCAGGGAAGCCAGTTTTTCAAGGTTTTTGTACCCTAAAAACCATCTAGAGAAAAATCAGGCACCTGAATGCCTGGGGGTTTACCTCGGAGACCTGCCTGAAGACAGAAGTTTCCTGGAGCGAGCCTTGCTGGGATTCTAGGAATGTATGCTTTTGGAAAGAAGAGTTTCTGCTGGCCGGGCGCAGTGGCTCACACATGTAATCCCAGCACTTTGGGAGGCCAAGGCGAGTGGATCACCTGAGGTCGGGAGTTCGAGACCAGCCTGCCCAACATGGAGAAACCCCCGTCTCTACTAAAAATACAAAATAGCCAGGCGTGGTGGCACATGCCTATAGTCCCAGCTACTCGGGAGGCTGAGGCAGGAGAATCACTGGAATCCAGGGGGCGGAGGTTGCGGTGAGCTGAGATCGTGCCATTGCCCTCCAGCCTGGGTAACAAGAGCGAAACTCCATCTCAAAACAATAAATAAATAAATAAACAAACAAACAAACAAATAAATAAAATAGAAGAGTTTCTGCTTAGCTTCCTAATCTCCAGGTGCCTATTCGGGGTCAAGATCATCCAGACAGCACCTTGTTTCTGGAAACCTTCCTCCTTTGCCTTCCAGGAGACCTGTCTTCATCCTCCTTTGGCCTCCCTGATGGCTGCTGCTCTCCCTCCATTGTGGGCCTGTCTTCCTTTGTCCGTCTCTAAGATGTTGGATGTGCCCAGGCTCCCTCCCCAGCTCTCTTTTTACTTCTAGTCCACTCACACGCTCTGGGAAGTCTCAGACAGCCCCACTCTCTAAACTAATGCCTAAAAGCTGATGATCTCCAAATCCGTATTTCCAGTTCAGACTTCATGTGGAGACCACCTTCACTCCCCTCCCCTCCCAGACATCTCTTCTTGGCACCTTAAATGCAATAATCCAGGGCTGCCCTCATTGTCTTCCCCTCCAAAAATTGCTCCCATCTGCCATCTGGGGAGCAGTGCCACCACCATCCACCCCACATCCCAGCAGAGAACCCATCAGGGCTGCCTAGACGCTTCACTCCTGCTCATTCTCCATGTCAGGTGGTCACCAAGTTCTATCAGTTCTCCCAGATCGTGTCCTTCCTGTCTGCCACCCACTATCACGGCCTCCATAGAGGTCCTTAGGAGCTAGAGTCAAGGTTATTACAGGAGACTGACCTTCCTGTCACCTCACATCACCCTCCACATTAGTACAAATGTTTTTCTTTTTCTTTTCTTATTTATTTATTTGAGACAGATTCTCATTCTGTTGCCCAGGCGAGAGTGCAGTGATGCTGCAATCTCAGCACACTGCAACTTCCGCCTCCTGGGTTCAAGTGATTCTCCTACCTCAGCCTCCCGAGTACCTAAGATTACAGATGTGTGCCACCATGCCCAGCTAATTTTTATATTTTTAATAGAAACCGGGTTTCACCATGTTGGCCGGGCTGGTCTCAAATTCCTGGCCTCAAGTGATCCTCCCGCCTTGGCCTCCCAAAGTGCTGGGATTACAGGCATGAGCCACTGCGCCCAACCCAAATATTTTTCCATAATGCAAATTTGATCACACCAATCCCTTATTGAAAAACATGATCTTGGCCAGGGGTGGTGGTTCATGCCTGTAATCCCAGCACTTTGGGAGGCCAAGGTGGGTGGATCACTTTAGGTCAGGAGTTCAAGACCAGCCTGGCCAACATAGTGAAATCCCGTCCCTACTAAAAATACAAAAATGAGCCAGGTGTGGTGGCAGGTGTCTGTAGTCCCAGCTACTCAGGAGACTGAGGCAGGAGAATCGCTTGAATCCGGGAGGCAGAGGTTGTAATGAGCTGAGATCGTGCCACTGCACTGCAGCCTGGGTGATAGAGTGAGACTCTGTCTAAAAAAAAAAAAGAAAGAAAAGAAAAAAGAAAAGAAGAGAAAGAAGACCAGGCATGGTGGCTGACACCTGTAATCCCAGCAATTTGGGAGGCTGAGGCAGGCAGATCACCTGAGGTCAGGAGATCGAGACCATCCTGGCCAACGTAGTGAAACCCTGTCTCTACTAAAAATACAAAAATTAGCGAGGTGTGGTGGTCGGTGTCTGTAGTCCCAGCTACTTGGAGGCTGAGGCAGAAGAATCACTTGAAACTGGGAGGCAGAGGTTGCAGTGAGCTCAGATAGCACCACTGCACTCCAGCCTGGGCGACAGAGTGAGACTCCATCTCAAAAAAAGAAAAGAAAAACATGATATTGCTCTTCCTGTTTCTCTGGGCTTATCTGCTGCCCCTGATGCCTGCGCCTCCTTTGCTTCCAACACACCACATTACTCCCATGCATCTGTGCCTTTGCACATGCTGTTCTCCCCACTGGGAATGTCTCTCCCCACTATCCTACCTTCCATTCATTGGCAAATCCCAGCTGTCTTCAAGGCCTAGATCAAATGTTCAAATGTGAGCACCTCGATGACATCCTCCCTGATCTCTCCTCCTGCAACCTATCTGCCACGCCCCAATACCCACACAGAAGCGAGGTCTCCCTTCTCCATGTAATTATATATCACTTGACATATATCTTTTTTTTTTTTTTTTTTGAGACGGAGTCTGGCTCTGTCGCCCAGGCTGGAGGGCAGTGGCATGATCTCGGCTCACTGCAAGCTCTGCCTCCTGGGTTCACGCCATTCTCCTGCCTCAGCCTCTCAATTAGCTGGGACTACAGGCACCCGCCACTATGCCCAGCTAGTTTTTTTGTATTTTTAGTAGAGATGGGGTTTCTCTGTGGTAGCCAGGATGGTCTCAATCTCCTGACCTTGCAATCCACCCGTCTCGGCCTCCCAAAGTGCTGGGATTACAGGCATGAGCCACCCGGCCAACATATCTCTTATAACACTCAACTACAACAGTGATAATTGCTTGAGTCCAGGAGTTCGAGACCCAGCCTGGGCAATATAGGGAGACTCCCATGTCTACAAAATATTTAAAAATTAGCCAGGTGTGGTGATACATGCCTGTAGTCCCAGCTACTTGGGGGGCTGAGGTGGGAGGATGGCTTGGGTTAAGCCCAGGAGTTAGAGGCTGCAGTGAACCATGATCGTGCCACTGCACTCCAACCTGGGTGACAGAGTGAGACCCTGTCTCAATAAATAAATAAATAATAAATAAAGGCCACTAATGCTTTGACATGCCTCCCATTGAGAGGTGGGGTCTATGTCCCCTCCGCTTGAATCTGAGTGGGTTCTGTGACTGCATTGACCAATAGAATAATGTGGCAGTGAGTGACCCTATGCCAGTTTCTGGGCTCAGGCCTTACAAGACTGGCAGCTTCTACCTCCTGTCTGGAAACACTCTGTGAGCCGCCATATAAGAAGTTGAACCACCCAGAGACCATCATGTTGCAGAGGCCGTCTGTAGGTCCTCTGGCTGGTGACCCCAGCTCAGACCTTCCCCGTGGAGATGTCCACCATGGGAGCAAGGCCTTCTCAGACCTCCCAGCCTGACCATCTGCTTGCTACACTCCACGACGCGACCTTAGTCAACACCCAGTACTAAAGAATTGCCCAACGAAGGAGTGCCTGAATTCCTCACTGCAAAGATCATGGGCTCTAAGAAAATGGTTGTTGCTTGAATCTAAGATTAGGGATGGCTTGTTAATCAGCAATACACAGCCAGAAGAATGTGTCTCTCATAAGGTTTGGTTCACTATGAAGTCACCAGCACAGCAAAGAATAAATGGGGTGCTACCAAATGTGTGCTGATTGGATGATGCCACTATCCTCTTTGCTTTCATACCACATAACAAGGCTTGCTAAAGAGACCTGGGCCTCAGTCCCAGAGGATGGGTTAATTCTCTGACGCTGTTTCTCAAGGTGACAAACAGCAATGGACATCATCAGAGAGCAGTGAAATCGCACTGTGAGATCCCAGCCCTGTCCATCTAGAAGCCTGGCCTGGCCTTAAAACCATAGTCTTGGAAGCAGGCCATTGATCCCTCTGTCTGACAGAATGAGGGCAGGGAAGTTGTGTGCGCCAACATATGCACAACGGGTTTACACAAGTTGGGTGAGGTCCTCCCTCCAGAACCTCAAGGAGCTCCTGGTGCCACCCCGGCCAGCTCTTCCTTCCTGACCATCGGTCTCCTAGGGGCTAGAAGAAACACTGCAGGCTTTCTTCCCTCCATCACTGGGGGCCTTGGGTAAAATTTCCCAGGCACAGGTTTATTTCAAAGCGTCCCTGGAAGCCACACGTATTGGGACCACAGGGACCCAACTTCTGAGCCCAGGATGTAGATGTGGCTGGTAGCTAGTAACTGCTACCCTTTGATGTCCAAATCGAGTTCTAGCTATTGCTCACAACTTTGCTCCCCAAATGCTCATCTCTACCCAGCTTTTTCTGTTCCCTTCCTCCTGAGACTGAAGCACAAGGATCCTCCAGGCTCACACTCCTAAACCTTCCATATAACAACTCTTATTACTCTTTTTTTGTTATTATTATTATTATTAATAATGAGACAGAGTTTTGCTCTTGTTGCCCAGGCTGGAGTGCAATGGCACGATCTCGGCTCATTGCAACCTCCACCTCCCAGGTTCAAGCGATTCTCCTGCCTCAGCCTCCCAAGTAGCTGGGATTACAGGCGTACACCACCATGCTCAGCTAATTTTATATTTTTAGTAGAGATGGGGTTTTGCCGTGTTGGCCAGGCTGGTCTCGAACTCCTGACCTCAGGTGATCTGCCCACCTTGGCCTCCCAAAGTGCTGAGATTACAGGCATGAGCCACCATGCCTGGCCTCTTATTACTCTTTTTTTTTTTTTTTTTTTTTTTTTTGAGACAGAGTCTCACTCTGTCGCCCAGCCTGGAGTGCAGTGGCGCGATCTCCTCTCACTGCAAGCTCTGCCTCCTGGGTTCACACCATTCTCCTGCCTCAGCCTCTCAAGTAGCTGGGACTACAGGTGTCTGCCACCACGCCTGGCTAATTTTTTTGTTGTTGTATTTTTAGTAGAGACAGGGTTTCACCATGTTAGCCAGGATGATCTCGACCTCCTGACCTCATGATCCACCCGCCTCGGCCTCCCAAAATGCTGGGATTACAGGCGTCAGCCACTGGGCCCAGCTCTCTTATTATTCTTATAGACATTTATGAAACACTTACTATAATCCAGGCACTTTTCCAAGCACTTCGCATACATTAAGTCATAAGCTTCTGTTGCCCCTGGCTTCACTTTTGTCAGAATTTGTAGCTCTGTACAAGCTGGGCCAAGCTTACTGGTGTTGTCTCTTTATCCATCACAGCAGAACCAGCTTCATAATTCATGGAACCCAATAAAATATGAAAATGCAGGGTCAGGTGCTGCAGGAAGTCAGGGACCCCTAATGGAGGGACCGGCTGAAGCCATGGCAGAAGAACATAAATTGCGAAGATTTCATGGACATTTATTAAGTTCCCCAAATTAATACTTTTATAATTTCTTATGCCTGTCTTTACTGCAATCTCTGAACATAAATTGTGATGATTTCGTGGACATTTATTAGTTCCCAAAAATTAATACTTTTATAATTTCTTATGCCTGTCTTTACTGCAATCTCTAAACACAAATTGTGAAGATTTCATGGACACTTATCACTTCCCCAATCAATACTCTTGTGATTTCCTATGCCTGTCTTTACATTAATCTCTTAATCCCATCATCTTCGTAAACTGAGGATGAACGTCGCCTCAGGACCCTGTGATGATTGCATTAACTGCACGAATTGTTTAAACAATATGAAATCTGGGCACCTTGAAAAAAAACAAGGTAACAGCGATGTTCAGGGAACAAAGGAGATAAACTTAAAGTCTGGCTGCCTGCGGGCCAGGCGGAACAGAGCCATATTTCTCTTCTTTCAAAACCAAATAGGAGAAATATCGCTGAATTCTTTTTCTCAGCAAGGAACATCCCTGAAAAGGAGAACGCGTTCCCAAGGGGAGGTCTCCAAAATGGCCACTTTGGGAACATCTGTCTTTTATGGTTGTAGATAAAGGATGAAATAATCCCCGGTCACCCGTAGCACTCCCAGGCTTATTAGGACGAGGAAATTCCCACCTAATAAACTTTGGTCAGACCGGTTGTTTGCTCTCAAACCCTGTCTCCTAATAAGATGTTATCAATGACAATGCATGCCGGAAACTTCATTAGCAATTTTAATTTCACCCCGGTCCTGTGATCTCGCCCTGCCTCCATTTGCCTTGTAATATTCTATTACCTTGTGAAACATGTGATCTCTGTGACCCACACCCTATTCATACACTCCCTCCCCAAGCTTGCTGGTTTTGTGGCTTGGGGGCATCACGGAACCTGCCAACATGTGATGTCTCACCTGGACACCCAGCTTTAAAATTTCTCTGTTTTGTACTCTTTCCCTTTATTTCTCAGACTGGCTGACACTTACGGAAAATAGAAAAGGACCCACGTGAAATATCGGGGGCTGAATTTCCCCTGATAGTCAGGCCAGGCACAGTGGCTCACACGTATAATCCTAGCACTTTGGGAGGCCGAGGTGGGCAGATTGTCTGAGCCAGGAGTTCAAGACCAGCCTGGGCAACACAGTGAAACCTTGCCTTTGCACTGGGCACAGTGGCTCGTGCCTGTAATCCCAGCACTTTGGGAGGCCAAGGTGGGCAGATCACGAGGTCAGGAGATCGAGACCATCCTGGCTAATACGGTGAAACCCCGTCTCTACTAAAAATACAAAAAATTAGTTGGGCAAGCTCATGGGCGCCTGTAGTCCCAGGTACTCCAGAGGCTGAGGCAGGAGGATGGCGTGAACCCAGGAGCTTGCAGTGAGCCAAGATCATGCCACTATACTCCAGCCTGGGAAACAGAGCAAGACTCCGTCTCAAAAAAAAAAAAAAAAGAAAGAAAGAAAGAAACCCTGCCTTTGCTAAAATACAAAAAATTAGCTGGATGTGGTGGTGGGCGCCTGTAGTCCCGGCTACTCGGGAGGCTGAGACACAAGAATCGCTTGAACCCAGGAGGCAGAGGTTGCAGTGAGCTGAGATCATGCCACTGCACTCCAGCCTGGGTGACAGAGTAACACTCTGTCTCCAAAAGAAAAAAGAAAAAGAAAAAGACAAAGAAAATGCAGCGTCCCTGGTTCAAGAGTCACTAAGCATTTTAAGACAGTGACAGCAAAGCCTGCAACCAAGCACAGGGTCTAAGTGTGCAACTGCCCAGGCCACAGTGCCCCTAAAGCTAGCCCTGCACAATGCCATCAGCCTTGTCTTAAATCTCTCAGCCCAATGGGCTTCCCAGGCCAGGAGAGAACTGCCCGTTGGTCTCAGGGCCCCAGACAGTGCTCCCATGTGGCATGTGGTTGCTTCCTTTGCCAGTTTCTGCAAGTTTATCTGGGCCTTCTTTAGATTTTTCCCTACATACCAGCTATTCCTATACCAATCTTCCCTCTCAGTAAATAGCACCCTCCACCCTGTCACTCAAGTCACAGTCATCTGAGGTTTCTCTCATTCCCTCCTGCCTCTCCACAGCTAAATTATTAGCATGTCCTATCAACTCAACTTCCAAATATATCCATAATCTATCCATTTCTCTCCATCTATCTGCTCATGTCCTGGTCCAAGCTACCATCACCTTGTACCCAGACCCTAGGGCCGTCATGTCAAACAACCCTAGGGGCCACCATTCACACCACAGTCCAGAGATGAGCAATATACAGTCTCCCCCGTTACAAGCGGCAGCCCTACTTACTCCCCACTTCCAATTCCTGTCTCCAATTCCCCCTCCCCTCATTTTCCACGGTGCACCCAAAGTCATCTTTAAACTTTTTTTTTTTTTTTTTTGAGACGGAGTCTCACTCTGCCACCCAGGCTGGAGTGCAGTGGCTCAATCTCAGCTCACTGCAACCTCCACTTCCAGGGTTCAAGTGGTTCTCCTACCTCAGCCTCCCAAGTAGCTGGGATTACAAGCACACACCACCACACCCAGCTAATTTTTGTATTTTTAATAGAGACAGGGTTTCACCATGTTAGCCAGGCTGGTCTCGAACCCCCAACCTCAGGTGATCCACCCATCTTGGCTTCCCAAAGTGCTGGGATTTCAGGAGTGAACCACCACACCCAGCGTCTTTGAAAATGATTATCACCTAGCATGAGTACATACAGCCCAGGATAGCTTTGAATGTGGCCCAACACAAATTCATAAACTTTCTTAAAACATTGAGTTTTTTTGTGATTTTTTTTTTAGCTTATCAGTTATCGTTAATGTTAGAGTATTTTATATGTGGCCCAAGACAATTCTTCTTCCAACATGGCCCAGGGAAGCCAAAAGATTAGACACCCCTGCGATTAGTCCCTGGCTGGAAACCCTTTAATGGGTTCTTATTGCAGTCAAAGCAAATTCGAAGTCAGCACAGTCTACAGGCCCTCCATCACAGCCACCCAGCAGGGGAGCTGGAGCACAGTTAGGCCCAAATGAGCCAAAAGTTTTCAGAGCTTGTGTTCATCTCAGCCCCTGGGGCAGCCAGTGGGGCCTGGGGCAACTCAAGGCACCAGAGCTGTCCAATATGGGCTCTGTCTGTTCCCTGCCCAGCTCCACGGAAAGCAGTCCCCTTACAGCACAATGTGGAGACAGCCCTCCACTGCCAGCCTCAGTGGAGGTCCTTGGAAAGGGGCACAAATATCACTAATTTCCAGGTGTGACATGACACTGGAAAGGTGGGAACTCACCACCCCGGTGATCTGGACCCCGTGTGGCATTAAACCCCTCCTCCCCAAGCTCTCTCCCCTCCAGCCAGACAAGGTGAGTTGCTGTTTCTAGAACACCCCCAGCTGGTTCTGGCCTCAGGCCCTTTTTGTGTTCCCTCTGTCCTAATCACTCTGCTCTGGTCTCCAACGGGGCTGGCCCCTCCTGGTCAGCTGGGCTTCAGCTCTCATTTCGCCTCCTGGGGAGATCTCCCTAACCCGACTACACCCACAGCAGCACTGTTCGAGTTTGTCCCTAACCCTTATCATATCTGACTTTATCTTGTTCAGGGATTTGTCTTTTTGCTGCTGCTGGCTCCCTTATCCAGATTAGAGTTCCACAAGAGCAGAGGTATGTCTGCCTAGTCTCGTCACTGCCCTGGGGTATAATTCTAGACCTCAGGAATGCTGTTTCTCCACCATCAGCAGCTCGGGTCCTGCACTCTACCTCGTAAGACCTGTTTCTTCCAGTCTGGTGGGAAAGCCACAGCCTGCATCGACACTGGCTTCCTCAGCTTGGTTCTCTGCAGGCCCCATGACTTCATCCCTCCAGAACCTAGGCATGTAGACCTGAAGACACCACTGGACATCCCTCCCTTTGTTCATCTCTCTGCCTCCGAACAGACACATGCATATCACCTGCCATCTCAAACCTTTCACCTACAAGCTCCTGGTCTAGTTCAACCAACCACAACAGAGCTAGCTGGGGAGCTACAGCCCTTTCCATCAAAGAGTTTACACTCTAGCAGAACTGTCATATGTGGATAATAAGAGAAAATAAGATGAGCCCTATCTGAGAAATACAAAGAAAGTGCTATGGGAGGCAGAGTGATAAGAAAATTAAAGGCACGGAAAAACAAGCCTGGGTCCAAATACGACCCCAACTCTGTCTAGTGTGAGACTAGACAGGTAACTCAATCTAAGCCTCAGTTATCTTCTTCTGCAAAATGGGCATAATCAGACCTATCTCATCAAGTTATTTGAAGAATTCCATAAGATGATGTACATAAAGTAATTAGCAAAGCATCCAGCACAGAGTAGGTTTTTAAAATTCATGGCAGGCAACATGATGACTGCCATCACCAGCTAAATGGGGAGAAAGAGAAATTTCAGTGTGTGGAGGGGCAATAAGTGAGTGGGATGTGAGTGGATGGAACTCTGGGGGTGAGTGGCACTTAGATGCTGCTGATGCTATCCTGGCATCATGTTGACTGCCACACGTATGTCATGTCAACTCAGACTCAACATGCACTGAACCAAGCTCAGCATTCTCCCTCCAAAAGCTGTGATCACCCCCTCCTGGTCAAGCAGTCGCACTGAGGCAGTAGAGACTAAAGCATTATCTTCAAGTCTCTCTGCCACTTCCTGCATCCTTCAGATCCTCCTCATTCCCAATGACGCCACCCAGGATCAAAATGATGGTTGTCCCTCACCCAAAGCACTCCCTCTAACCCACGCTAGCATGCTGATTGGTCATGCCATTTTGTAGCCCCAAATCTCAGCCACCATAACCCATCATGCTCTGGCGCAACCTACCTATCAGCCTCTGAGCCATGGCTGCTTGCCGTGGGTCGGGCTGCATCCCCAAAAAAGATATGTTGAAGTCCTGACCCTCTACCTTAGAACGTGAACGTATTTAGAAATAGGGTGATTGCAGAGGTAATTTTAAGTTAAGATGAGGTTATACCGAAGTAGAGTGGGTCTTGATCCAATGTAACTGTGTTGTCCTTATTTTAGAAGAGCAGAGAGAAACAGAGAAGAGAATACTGCGAAGACACAGAGACACCCAGAGGGAAGATGGTCATGTGGAGAAGAGGCAGAGATGAAAATGATGCCAGCACAAGCCAAGGAATGCCTAGAGCTACCAAAAGCTGGAAGAGGAAAGGAAGGAACTTCTCCTAGCGCTTTGGAGGGAGTGTGGCTCTGCCAACGCCTCGATCTTGAACTTCTAGCCTCCAGCACTGTAAGATAATACATTTTGGTGGTTGTAAGCTACTCAATTTGTGGTACTGTGTTACAGCAGGCCTCAAAACGAATACACTTCCCTGTGTGTCTCCAGGGTCCAGCTCAACAGTATTCTTTTTCCTGGAACATCTGGAATCCCTCCCTCCCCCACGCCCCACTCAACTCTCCAACTCAACACGTTAACTCTGTTGTATCTCTGCTAAATAATGCATTACCCTCTTCTTGCCCTTCCAAACTCCAACCTGTCCTTCAGAACCTACTATTGTCACAAAGTCTTTCCTTACCCTCCAGGAGGATAAGCCTTGACTTTGATTTCACAAGCATGTCAAACTGTCACACAGCCTTTTCATGTCTAATGTAGACATCCGCCTGTTGTCTGAGCACTGACTATTGCTACCATCAGTTGTGTTTTGCTGTGGAGCATCCACTCTTTCTCTGGCCACTCCTTCTACATGACTCATGGGGCTGCTGACGCCTGTTCCCTGATGCACAACAACCCACCCCAACCCACCACAAGAAGTATCATTAGTTTCCAGGTGTGACATGACACGGGAAAGGTGGGAACTCACCACCCCAGTGATCTGGACCCCGTTTGGCATCAACCGCCTCCTCCCCAAGCTCTCTCCCCTCCAGCCAGACAAGGTGAGTTGCTTTTTCTTTTTTTTTTGTTTTGCTTTTTTTGTTTGTTTGTTTTTTAGACGGAGTTTCACTCTTGTCACCCAGGCTGGAGTGCAATGGCATGATCTTGGCTGACCACAACCTCCGCCTCCGGGGTTCAAGCGATTCTCCTGCCTCAGCCTCCCAAGTAGCTGGGACTACAAGCATGCACCACCACACCTCGCTAATTTTTGTATTTTTAGTAGAGACGGAGTTTCACCATCTTGGCCAGGCTGGTCTCAAACTCCTGACCTCATGATCCACCCGCCTTGGCCTCCCAAAGTGCTGGAATTACAGGCGTGAGCCACCGCACCCGGCCGAGTTGTTTTTTCTAGAACACTTCCAGCTGGTTCTGGCCTCAGGCCCTTTTTGTGTTCCCTCTGTCCTGATCACTCTGCTCTGGTCTCCACAGGGCTGGCCCCTCCTGGTCAGCTGGGCTTCAGCTCTCATTTCGCCTCCTGGGGAGATCTCCCTAACCCGACTACACTCGCAGCAGCACTGTTCGAGTTTGTCCCTAACCCTTATCATATCTGACTTTATCTTGTTCAGGGATTTGTCTTCTTGCTGCTGCTGGCTCCCTTATCTAGGTTAGAGTTCCACAAGAACAGAGGTATGTCTGCCTAGTCTCGTCACTGCCCTGGGGTATAATTCCAGACCTCAGGAACGCTGTTTCTCCACCATCAGCAGCTCGGGTCCTGCACTCTACCTGGTAAGACCTAATGATAGTTTCCCATGTCATGTCCCACCTGGATACTAATGCAGTGCGGGACTCCACTGCACGCTAATCACACTAGCACAACCTTCTGTCCTCGGGGAACTGGCCCATGACCCATAAGCCAAGCAGGGCTATTGTGAACTTAAACTTGGAATTTTCTGAACCAGAGAATGAGAAATAGCTTTTTTTCTCCCTCTGGAATATCAAGCTATAAGCAGGCAACCCCAGAAGGGTAAGGGCTTCCTTGACTATCACATGGAGGAACTTGAAAGAATGGGCCAACTGGCTCAGAAGCACAGAGCAAAAAACGGACGATCTCAGGGGCTTAGTTCAAGAGCCCCACCTGTGCCTCTTTTGTGTTTAGGTTGATTGAGTTGGGTTTCCGTCACTTACAACCAGAGAATCCTGGCTATTATACTGTAGGTCAGCTATCCCCCACCTTCCTGGTACCAGGGACCAGTTTCATGGAAGACAGTTTTTCCACAGACAGGGGTTGGGAGGGATGGTTTTGAGATTCAAATGCATTACATTTATTGTGCACTTTATTTCTATTATTATATTGTAATATATAATGAAATAATTACACAACTCACCATAATGTAGAACAAGTGGGAGCCCTGAGCTTGTTTTCCTGCAACTAGATGGTCCCATCTGGGGGTGATGGGAGACACTGACAGATCATCAGGCATTAGATTCTCATAAAGAATGTGCAGCCTAGATCCCTCACATGGGCAGTTCACAGTAGGGCTCGCACTCCTGTGAGAATCTAATGCTGCTGTTGATCTGACAGGAGGCGGAGCTCAGGCGGTAATGTGAGTGATGAGGAGCGGCTGTAAATACAGATGAAGCTTCACTCACATGCCGCTCACCTCCTGCTGTATCGCCCAGTTCCTAACAAGTCATGGACTGGTACAGTGGCCTGGGGGTTGGGAACCCCTGCTGTAGGTGATTCAGGATATGTCAATGAACAAGACAAATCCCTGCCCTCAAGCTGCTCACTGGTCAGTGAGGGAGGTGGATAATTTCATTATGTAAGAGGATTTGGAAAACATGAAGCACAGGATGTTCTCAAAGTGCACCAAGTGTGTATACCTGTGTGTTGGGAAAGCATTTCCCAAAAGAAGTTAAGTGTAAGCTGAGACCTAAGGTATAAACAAGCATTTGCATTATTTGTCTTATAGTAACAAAAATATCTACCACGTACCAAATGGCTACTACTCTACTCATGTTACACATATTTCTAACTTTTAAAACACTCTGTAAAATAGGCATCCAAATTCCCATTCTACAGAGAAGGAAGCTGAGGCAGAGAGAGTTTAAATAGCTTTCCAAGACTACATAGCTGGTATGAGCTCAATGCATCTTATGCCAAGGCCTGTCTCATCATGGTGCCATACTGAAGACTGCAGACTCCTACAGTTAGGAAATGGCAAAGCCAGAATTTGAACCCAGGCCTTTCCAACCCAAATTCCTATGTTCTTTCCACTACAGCCACGCGAGGGAAGGTTGTCTGGAGCTGGGCCGGTCCACAGGAGGTATCGTATTAACTAGGTCATCGTGTTAACAGGAGCCAGTCTTTGGCTGGGAAGGTCCTGAGAGTCATGCTTGGTGGTGCCGGCCCGGAGAGCCTGACTCACATCCACACAAACCACATGAGCCCAAGAAAGAGGCAGGAATGCCCGTGACCCATCTGACTTCGAAGGATGGGTACAGGAACCAGAATGTCAGCGTGGTCAACATGTTTTCTTCCTGTGCACAAGCTACACAGGAAATCAGAATCTGAAGTTTGCCTTAGTGAGTGTGGACTTCATTAATGCTAAGAGAATTCAAATGGAGCATCGAAAAAGTCCTTTACTTTGTGAAGCTTAAGGGCCTTTTCTCTACTGTAGATTGACTTTTTTTTTTTTTTTTTTTTTGGTGGAGTTTTGCTCTGTTAACCAGGCTGGAGTGCAGTGGCATGATCTCAGCTCACTGCAACCTCCGCCTCCCAGTTTCAAGCAATTCTCCTGCCTCAGCCTCCCAAATAGCTGGGATTACAGGCACCCGCCACCACGCCTGGCTAATTTTTGTATTTTTAGTAGAGACGGGGTTTTGCCATGTTGGCCAGGCTGGTCTTGAACTCCTGACTTCAGGTGATCCACCCGCTTCGGCCTCCCAAAGTGTTGGGATTACAGGCATGAGCTACAGCACCCAGGCTGTGGATTGACCTTTGACAGTGGTTCTGAGATACTCAAAGGCTGTTGAGCCACCATTTCCTCTTGCCTGGTTCCATGGACTGAATGTTTGTGTCCCTCCAAAATTCATATGTGGAAACCCGAATCTCCAGTGTGTCCGTATGTGGACACGGGCCCTTTAGGCGGTAATTAGATTTAGATAAGGTAATGAGAGTTCCATCAGCTTCCATGATGAGATAAGTGCATTTGTGAATAGAGGATTTGGCTGGGTGTGGTGGCTCATACCCATAATCCCAGCATTTTGGGAAGCTGAAGTGGAAGGATTGCTTGAGCCCAGGAGTTCAAAATCAGCCTCGGCAACATAGCAAGAGCCCATCTTTACAATAATAATGATTCATTAATTAATAAGAGGGTTCTTTCTCTCTCTCTGTCATTAAGTATGTCTATGGCTTCGGGGTAATGTCAAGTTAATGTGAGTCCTTTTCCTAGTTTTCATTGACTTCTCAGACCTAGAATTTATAAATTAGAGTCTGTCAGTGACTCAAACTATCTGAACTTCATTTTACTCACACGTAAGTGAGGATAATAATGCTAATCTTATAAAATCCCTGCAAGGATCAAATGAGAGAATTTATAAATCACATTGATAGGATATGGCACCAAGTAGATGCTCATTCAAAATCTGTTCACTCCAAAAAAAAAAAAATCAGTTCTCCTCCCAGACCCTCCATGTCTTCCAATAATTAAGATGATAACATCAGAGAAAGAGCCCTCTGTTATTAATTTATTATTATTATTATTGTAGAGATGGGGTCTTGCTATGTTGACCAGGCTGGTCTTGAACTGTATTCTCCTTGTGAGAATACGGCAAGAAGGGGGCCATCTGCAAGCCAGGAAGAGAGCCCTCACCAAAACCTGACCATGCTAGTACCCTGATGTTAGACTGCAGCCTCCAGAACTGTGAGAAATAAACATTTATTGTTTAAGCCATACAGTCTGTTGTATTTGTTACAGCAACCCAAGCTAATATGGCTGGCCAGTGCCAAAAACACACTGCCTGAATGTTATCCCTGCTTGCCCAATTTTAACGATGGCCCTAAATGTAATCTCCCCGTGAGCTTGTTAACGTCCTCATCTTGGGAACAGCTATCTTAATTTCTTTATTTTTTTATTTTTTTTAATTTTGTTTTGAGATGGAGTCTCACTCTATCGCCAGGCTGGAGTGCAGTGGCACAATCTTGGCTCACTGCAACCTCCGCCTCCCAGGTTCAAGCGATTCTCCTGCCTCAGCTTCCTGAGTAGCTGGGACTACAGGCACGCAACACCATGCCCAGCTAATTTTTGTATTTTTAGTAGAGATGGGGCTGGCCAGGATGGTCTCGATCTCTTGACCTTGTGATCCACCTGCCTCAGCCTCCCAAAGTGCTGGGATTATAGGCATGAGCCACCGCGCCCGGCCAGCTATCGTACATTTCTACAGCGGGATGCAGTTTTGAGTTCCTTTGCCGGGTGTAGGTTCCATGAGATGGGGCTTAGAGTTGCGACTCCAGCCCCAAGCACAGCACCTTGGTGGGGCACAGCTGCCCCAGCAATATCTGGTGAACAAACAAACAAAACTTGGAGAAACTCAGGTGGTTTGATTGGAAAAAACATGTCAGTTCATTTTTCATGTAATCACTTAAGCGGATGCTTTCAGGGCTCAATTCCTTCCCCACAGTGTGTTAAAGTTCATAGCTTAACTCTCAGAAACAATCTCGTTTCCTTTATTTCCAATTCTTTGGAGACGCTGTACCCACCCCCAAAAATGCAGCTTTATGAACTGGCCTGCACGTCACCTTTTTCCCCTCTCCTGGCTACTGTCTCCATTTAGTTGGACTAATTAATAAGCAATAAAATGACCTTGTTATTTGGAAAGCTTTCTTTCCTCCCAAGTCTATCTGGGCAGGCTCAGGCCAGTTCACCATCAGGGGTCCTAATTAAAGTCTGAAAATACATTGTAAAGCAAAGCTGGAAATACAGAGCAGACATTACAGCAGCCTGTTAACAAGAAAATCAACGCAAATTAAGACACAGCCAGACAGAAACCAAAGCAACTTGCCATTGCATAAATTATGTGTATTAGAATCAGGGAACGCTAGCACTGGAAAGGCTGCCACAAAAGCCCCAGAGAGACATAATGTCGCAAAGTTAAGCGTGTCCAGCCTTCATTTACAAGGAATTTAAAATAGATGATGAGGCGTTCTGTGGCAACTCTCTACATTGCTATGTGACTGGAATAAAAACTGTCCTTGCTCCATTCATAATGTAAAGGCATGGACGTGAAAATAGGTTTTTATAATCTTTTGTTGTGGCCTTTGTGTGTAGAGGGACAGGGTTGGGAGATGGGAACTGGAAAGTAGCTGAAGTAAAACTTAAGAGAACCAGCTCAGCCCAGCCTCCACATTGCCTTCTGTTAAATGGGAATACAGCTGACTTATTCCTCAGAAGGTTGTCAAGTGAGATCACTGAGATCATGGATAGGCACGCCCTTTGTAAGCTACAAGCAAATGTGGCAGCAAATAGTGAACTTGGTGCCTTTCGTCTACTCATTCATCCATTCATCCATTTATACTCTTATTCTTTTTCTTTCTCCCTTTTTTGAGAGGGGGTCTTGCTATGTTGTCCAGGCTGGAGTGCAGTGACTATTTACAGGAGCAAGGATAGTGCACTGCAGCCTCAAATTCCCGGGCTCAAGTGATCCTCCTGGGTGGCCTCCTAAGTAGCCACCACACGTCACCACATCCAGCCTCTTGTTCTTTTCCAGAAAGGATTCCTGGCAGCTGAGCTTGGTTATGGTCCTTGGCAAATTTATCCTTTCCTTTTCACAATCTCATATACATATATATATATATATGCACATTCACATTCAAGGAAGCACACACACAAGGTAAATGACAATGCGACATACACATAGGCATCTATAAGCCTTCTGAATCTGACATCTCTCTCCATTGCCACAATTCTGAGTCAAGCCATCCTGGAGATCCCTGCAACGTGACCCCTGCCCTTCCAGCTACCTGTGTGGGCCATCCTGGTAGGCGGGAACACCCCATCTCAAATGTAGATGGATGACTTCAGTCGTTCAGGATCCCCAAAGCTTGCAGGTCATGTCCAATCCTGTAAACATGTACACGACACGCTGTACCAGATGCCCAGTCCCTCCATCCAGTCTCACGCTCCCAGCCCTGCCATACTCAACTGCTAGAATGCAACACCCCCTGGAGAGTGAGGGCTTTTGGTTGTCTGGATCACAGCTGTGTTCCCAGCACCTGGGACAGTGCCCCGAGGGAGGCCCTAGGAATCAGGTCTGGGTCTTTGCTCTTGCCTTCCCTTCTGCCTACAACACTCTCCTCTCCCTTCATTTTAAGTCTCAGCATTCAAGTCTTAACAGATAATCTTGACTGATGACCTCTTGACTTTGTTCTAGAGAAATGACTTTTCCTGTAGCCCCATGGCACTATCTTTTTTTTTTTTTTTTTTTGAGACGGAGTCTTGCTCTGTCACCTAGGCCAGAGTGCAGTGGCACGATCTCGGCTCACTGCAACCTCCAACTCCAGGTTCTAAGCGATTCTCCTGTCTCAGCCTCCCGAGTAGCTGGGACTACAGGTGCACGCCACCATGCCCGGCTAATTTCTTTTGTATTTTAGTAGAGATGGGGTTTCACCGTGTTGCTCAGGCTGGTCTTGAACTCCTGGGCTCAGGTAATCTGCCCCCCTCGGCCTCCTGAAGTGTTAGGATTATAGGCGTCAGCCACTGCACCCGGCCATGGCACTATCTTTAACAGGATTCCTCACTGCCAGCTTTATCATCTAAAAGGTGAGAAGCACAGCAAGGGGTCTTTCTCTTTCTTGACTGAGACCAATCTGTAAGTGATATGCTAGTTCTGTCCCCTAAGCTATCAATTCAGATACATCCATCTCAGGTTATAAAAGCAAAAGGAGTAGGAGATATGGCAGGAGTCTCCACTCTCACAGCACACTACCGTCCTGCATTCTAAAAGCTGGTTTTCTTGTCTTTATTTGCCATCAGGCCATCGGTCTCTTAAGGGCAGAGCTGGCTAGGGTCTCCCAGCATTTGTCTCACGTCCTCCTCTTCGTAGAGATTCACTGCTGAATGACTGTGTTTGGGAGGCTTAAAAGAGGAACTATTAATAGCAATTGGACAGGCTACTTTGAACTTGCAGTTGGTTAAGCAGGCAGGCACCAAGGCCCCACTGGTTAATATTTCAGTTCCTTTTCTTTTCTCTAAGATTGGCTACCATCTAGGTCATTGTGTTCCTGCCTGTCCCCATCTATTAAACAGAGCCATGAGGTAAAAACCTGAAGTCCCTTTTGTTCAGCACTTACCTGGCCCCAGTTGAAAGGTGGGCACGACATGATTTTGATGTCTATTTGACCTATTTACCCAAGTGCAAAAACATAAAGTCGCCTGTCCCACCATGCCAAGAGCTTACAAAGAGAAGTCAGGATGGGACCTCCCAAAGCTGGCATCCCAGGGATAATGGTGAAGTTCAGAGGACAAGAGGATTTCTCTCCAGTGAGGGTCCTCCCAACCCCGAATCTGAGTTACTGTCAGGGGTAGGAATACAGCTGAAAAGGAATTACATGAAAGCGGAGGCGTCCTTCTCTCCCTAATATTGGTCTTGTTTAGAATGTCCTTTCTGCCCTCGTCCCCATACTGTCCACCAGACATGAAGACCTCATCACAATCCCCTGCAGTGTGACTGCCGACCTGGTTCGCATCTTCCATTAGGTTACTGCCAAATCCCCAAGGCAGCAGGGTGGCTGAGAAAAAGAGGTCTGAGAGGTAACAGGGTGCATGAACTCTTGCAAAAAGCCAATTCTGAGAACAACAATCAAGCCAAGTATTCAACTAAATTGACAGCTCAATTCATTGCTCACTGAGGCCCATTTTAGAAACAGCCTCAAGTCCCTGGGAGCCCCTGACCTTCCTGTGGCAAATATTGATCTTTGATTCCTAGCTAAGCCACTGCCTGTAACTCCTAGCAGCAGCAGCATTGACTTGACTCAAAATTAAACCAGGGGTACAGAAGGGGGAAAGCAGAGAAGAAATGAGATCAAGGTGCAAAGTTAACATATTGCAAATCAACATACATAAGCAAACATGACTACAGTGTGCTGTCACCTGCACCTCTGAGTCAGCCTGGCAGACAGTTCAAGTAAATGGGAAGTATCTGTGCTTCGCTGCCTGTGACCACCTCTCTCTCACGATCACTGGGCATTCTCCTTCTCTCTCCCAAGAGACCTGTGAGTCATTACTGCCCAGGAGCTCAAATCCCCATTCAGAAACCCTAGGCCATTGCCTGAATCCAGCCACCCAGCCAGGAGTCATATGCAAGGCACTTCCCAGCCTGAGAATTTTCAAGAAATAATGTCACTTGTTTATCACAGGTGAAACCAGCACTGGCTTTCCCTGGGTCTGAGATGTGCTGCCAGCAAGAACCAAACCAGTGTTGTATCATCAGCGTTATTCACTGAGCTCTCAGAGTTATCTTAAATAATTTCAGACTGCATGAAGAGCTGGAAATGATGCCAACAGAACGCGTTTGTCCTCTTCCCTTTTTTAAACCATGAGCAACTCATCCCTCTGTCCCCTATTGTAATGCAAGTTGCTTTTCTCTCCTGTTTTACTTAATTTTTTTTTTTTTCCAAGACAGAGTCTCGCTCTTGTCGCCTAGGCTGGAGTGCAAAGGCATGATCTCAGCTCACTGCAACCTCTACTTCCCGGGTTCAAGAGATTCTCCTGCCTCAGCCTCCCAAGTAGCTGGGATTACAGGCAGCCACCACCACGCCCGGCTAATTTTTGTATTTTTAGTAAAGATGGTGTTTCACCACATTGGCCAGGCTGGTCTTGAACTCCTGACCTCGGGTGATCCACCAGCCTTGGCCTCCCAAAGTGCTGGGATTACAGGCATGAGCCGCTGCGCCTGGCCAGTTGCTTAAAATTTTTAAGTTTTAGTTGATTACTAAGTCCCCGACATTTTCACTTAAATTTCATTTCAATTATCTTCTGGCTATCTTATCATTTTCAAACTGATAAGTGTTCAACATCACAGCCCAGCTCAGATCTGCAAAGGACATTGGCAAAATGATACCCCACAAGGTCAAGGGCAAAATAGGTTGGCTGCTTAACCTACTGACATGTGCAAGGGGACTTGGGGCCTTGCGGTGCATACATGAGCAATCTCTCAACACTGGGGAGCCTCAAACGACAATGCCCTCTGATAAAGAGATGTTTGCTGATTTGCAGTAGCTTTGGGTTTTTCACATACAAAAAAAAAAAAAAAGTTCATCATTATTTTTCATGTAGCCAATCTTTAAGCTGGCAAACCCACAAACTAGATAACCTACCCCCACATGGCAGAGAGCTGATTATAACAGTAAAAATGCTTCGTCTCTCTCAGCCTCAGTTTCTCCCGAAGGGGATATGGTGACATGAATGCTCTTTGACCTGGGCTACTGTAAATGGGCTTAAGGCTGTGGGATTTCAGGCCATAATCCCTATTTTATCTCCATGTAAATGGAGTTTAGAAGTCTGAAAAGGGATACCAAAATATGAAGGCTCTGAAAGATTCTGCTTTTCTTCCCCCAGATTCCTTTCTTCCTTTAACAAACAATGACATCATAATTGTGGTATGGATGGTGCCCTTTCTGTGCAAAAACGGGCAAATCACATCTCCTGTAGCCAGGTTAAAAACAAACAAAAAACGAATAGTGTGAGCTGGCCACAAACTAAAAGGGAAATGCTACCGAGACCTTTAGGTGTTGACTTGGGGATTTGGTCTAGGAATGAGAAGAAACAAGCAGATTCTAAGAAGACAGATGAGTCCTACAGCTCAACCTGGGGAAGGGTGAGAGTCTGGGAATAGACAGAGCAAGGTGCTTTTGGAAAAGAAGCTGAGAAAACAGGCCTTGCCCTCCAGCCAGAGGAGGGAATTGTGACGAACAGGGGAGCAGGACCAGTGTCATAGGGAATCATAAGAGCTAGCACCCCTCAAGCACCAATACATGCCGGGGACCCTTTTGCTGCCTTATATGACCTAACTTATTTTCTCCTCACCATAGCCCCATGATGTAGGTGCCATTATTTTCCCATTGCAGAGATGAGCATACTAAGGTCCAGCAAAGTTTAATAACTAGCCCAGTGTCCCAGAGCTAGCAAGTAACAGACCCAGGCAGTCTAGTTCCAGCTCTCATGCTCGGGTTAACCCGTGTGTGCACACCTAGAAGTTTAGATCCAGGAGTCCAAGTACGTGAACAATTATTGTTTGAGCACCTACCATGTGCCAGTCATTGTTTTAGCCACTGAAGACATAAATAAGACAGATAAGGAGGCTCCTGTAAGGAGGTGATATTCCAGTGGGAGAGACAGGCAACAAAGAAGTAAACAAAGATCATTTCAACAGGGATACAGGTCATGGAAACAGAACAAGAGAATGGGTAGGAGACGTGCATGGGCAAGGAAGGCAATGTTGGAGAGAACAGTCAGGAAAGGCCTCTCCGAGGACATGGTATTTGAGTGGAGTCCAGAAGGATGAGAAAGGATCGGCCGCTTGAAGCCTGAGGAGAGGGCTTGCCAATAAGAGGCAACAGCCAGTGCAAAGGCCCTGAGGCAGGGAAAAGCATATGTTCAAAGAACAGAAACACGTGCAATGTGAGGAACATGAGGAGAGGGTTGGAGATGAAGCTGGAGTAGGCGGGATAAGATTGCAGGTACCTGAAACTGCAGCCATCACACATCCCTGGCTGGGTGAGCCTCCTGAACGATGGTTGCATCAACCATTTTGATGACTGACATCTAAATCCCATTTCTGGCTGGGTGCCACCCACGCACTTTGTAATCCCAGCACTTCGGGAGGCTGAGGCAGGTGGATCACCTGAGGTCGAATTCAAGACCAGCCTGGCCAACATGGTGAAATGCTGTCTCTACTAAAAATACAAAAATTAGCCAGGTATGGTGGCGCACGCTTGTAGTCCCAGCTACTCGAGAGGCTAAGGCAGGAGAACCACTTGAACCCAGGAGGCAGAGGTTGCAGTGAGCCAAGATCGTGCCACTGCACTTCAGCCTAGGCAACAGAACAAGACTTCATCTCAAAATAAATAAATAAAATACAATCCCATTTCTCAGGTTGCCTCTTATGCTTGGAAAGCACAAAAATCCTTCATTAGCGCCAAAGGGAGAAAAAAATGATGAGATTCCAATCTCCTTTTTTTTTTTTTTTTTTTTTTGAGACAGGGTTTCACTCTGTCACCCAGGCTGGAGTTCAGTGACGCGATCACAGCTCACTGTGGCCTCAACCTTCTGGGCTCAAGCGATCATCCTGACTCAGCCTCCGGAGTAGGTGGGATGACACCCAGCTAATTTATTGATTTTTTTGTAGAGATGAAGTCTTGCTGTGTTGCCCAGGCTGCTCTCGAACTCCTGAGCTCAAGCAATCCTTCCGCCTCAATCTCCCAAAGTACTGGAATTACAGATGTGAACCACCACGCCTGGCCTCCTCCTCTTTGACAGCCATATGGCAAAGCTGGCCAAATCTTGATGGATTCTCTTTGCTGATTTCCCAATTCTGCCCAGCCCTGAAAGAATAAGACTCTAGAATGAGGAAATCTGAGTTTGAATATTGGCTTGGCCACTCACCAACTCTGGGCGTGTTACTTAACCTCAATTTCCTCATCTGAGATACAAGAGAAAAGTAGGGTGGTACCAAGAATTAGCCAGGGTAATGCCTAGAGCCTGGCACCTTGCAAGAGCTTGGTAAGGGTTAGTGATTGTTGCAGCTGTTGTGTTGATTCAAATAAAGGCGTTGGCCCCAATGCACAGCCAGCATAGGGATTAACAGGAATTTGTCACTGGAATTCCACCTCATCCTTCCAAGTTTTGTCACTGGACCTTTTATCATTCAGATTAGCCAATTCACACTGACATTACATTTGGACATTTCTAGTAACAATAACAAAAATAACCATAGCTAACATAGAACCCTATCTATTGTATGCTAGGCTCTATGCTAACTGATTACACAGATTACTTAATTTTTTGTTTTTATTTTTTTTATGAGACACTCTGTTGCCCAGGCTGGAGTACAATGGCATGATCACAGTTCACTGCAGCCTCGAACTCCTGGCATTAAGGGATCTGCGTGCGTCAGCCTCTGGAATAGCTGGGACCACAGACGTGTGACACCACGCCTGGTTTACGGATTACTTAATTTTTTGTTTTTTGAGATGGAGTCTTGCTCTGTTGCCCAGGCTGGAGTACAATTGCGTAATCTTGGCTCACTGCAACCTCCGCCTCCCGGGTTCAAGTGATTCTCCTGCCTCAGCCTCCCGAGTAGCTGGGATTACATGCATGCGCCACCACGCCCGGCTACTTTTGTATTTTTAGTAGAGATGGGGTTTCTCCTTGTTGGTCAGGCTGGTCTCAAACTCCTGACCTCAGGTGATCCACACGCCTCGGCCTCCCAAAGTGCTGGGATTACAGGCGTGAGCCACTGTGCCCAGCCCGGATTACTTAATTTAACCCTCACAACATCCTGTGAGGTAGAGGTGCTATCATTGTCCCCACTTACAGAAGAGGAAAGCAAAACTCCAAGGGATGATGCAGCTTGCCTGGGGTCACAAATAGGAAGTGGCAGAGCTGGGATTTGAGCTCAAACTGTCTGGCTCCTGCCCTCTTAAGCATGACATTTAGTCTTCAATGCGACAGATACTGACTGACCACCTACTACATTACAGACTGCATTAGGAGCAGAGGAAAAAGAGATATGTAGGCCAGGCACAGTGGCTCACACTTGTAATCCCAGCACTTTGGGAGGCCAAGGCAGGTGGATCACTTGAGGTCAGGAGTTCAAGACCAGCCTGGCCAACATGGCGAAACTCCTTCTCTACTAAAAATACAAAAATCAGCCGGGCATGGTGGCAGGTGCCTGTAATTCCAGCTACTCGGGAGGCTGAGGCAGGACAATCATTTGAACCCAGAGGCGGAGGTTGCAGTGAGCCAAGATTGCACCACTGCACTCCAGCCTGGGCAACAGAGTGAAACTGTCTCAAAAAAAAAAAAAAGAGAGAGAGAGAGAATGAGATATGTAATACGGCTAATTGCACCAGACTGAATAGTGTTCCTGTCAATTTCATATCAATCTAGAACCTGTGACGTGACCTTATTTGGAAATAGAGGCTTTGCAGATGTCATCAAGTTAAGATGAGGTCATACTGGAGTAGGGTGGGCCTTCAATCCAATGACTGGTACTTTTATTAGAGGAGGGGAGTCTGCACACTGGCATGAAAGAACACCTTGTAACAACCGAGGCGGAGATCGGAGTCTAAAAGCTCAGAATGCGAAGAATTCCAGCAGGCACCAGAATCCAGGAGGGAGGCAAGGAATGGATTCTCTGTCAGAGCCTTTAGTCGTAACCTTGATTTTGGACTTCTGGCTCTCTGAACTGTGAAAGGACAAAGTAATGTTTTTTTGTTTTTGTTTTTGTTTTTTTTGAGATGGAGTCTCACTCTGTCACCCAGGCTGGAGTGTAGTGGCGCAATCTCGGCTCACTGCAATCTCCGCCTCCCGGGTTCACGCCATTCTCCTGCCTCAGCCTCCTGAGTAGCTGGGACTACAGGAGCCCACCACCACGCCCGGCTAATTTTTTGTATTTTTAGTAGTGACAGGTTTCACCATGTTAGCCAGGATGGTCTCAATATCCTGACCTCATGATCCACCCGCCTCGGCCTCCCAAAGTGCTGGGATTACAGGTGTAAGCCACTGCGCCCAGCCAGGGCAAAGTAACGTTTTAAGCTGTCCAGTTTGGAGTAATTTGTTCCAGCAGTCCTAGAAAATTCACGCACGAATAAAAAGGAGCCAATAGAACCGGGCGTGGTGGCTTGAGCGTGCAGTCCCAGCTAGTAACTCCAGACCCTGTTGGGCAATAACAGTTTGTGTCTGAAAGTCATGGTTCCCCACTGGCCATGAGTAGGCAGTGGGAGAAACCAGCGATGAATCAGTTCATGGCCTCACAGGAAGCCCGGCTTTCCTGTCAACAAAGAAGAATGAAAAGCCGTGGACGTCAGGCCAGAGGGCTATCCACCTGGCCACTGTCACAAGGCTCAGATGGAAAGAAACACTTTCATAAGGGGGTGGGGAGAAGGAGAGCCCAACGAACCACATTTGGCATCTGACCCCTGAGTCGCCCTTTCTGCTCAAGATGAGTGTGACAGTAGAGACAGCACACGAGAAAAAAAAAATGTGTAGGCCTCGCAAATCTCAGCTTAAATAATGGGACTAATATTTCCCCACTAACCCGCTAGACACTGAAAGCAGAAGTTCCTAAGCATTTGGCAACCCAGGCCCTTTTAAGAATCTGGTAAATGCTCATGAGTGGATGAACTCTCTCCCCAGAAAAATATTCCTACATGCAAAATTTGGGGTGACATTCCAGGGCATCTTGAGCTCCTAGAGCCCATTTATTGATGAACAAATATTTATTAATTGTCCACTACATACCAGGCACTGTGCTACATGCTAGGAATATAAGCAGGAAAGAATAGATGAGGCATTTTTCTTCCTGAAGTCCAGAGCTAGGAGGGAGGTGTGTAAGTTTTCTGTGGCTGCCATAACAAATTACCACAAGCTGTGTGGCTTAAAACAACAGTACAGGCCAGGCGTGGTGGCTCAGATCCGTAATCGCAGCAGTTTGGGAGGCCGAGGCGAGTGGATCACTTGAGGTCAGGGGTTCGAGACTAGCCTGGCCAACATGGTGAAACCCCATCTCTACAAAAATACAAAAATTAGCCAGGCATGGCGGCAGATGCCTGTAATGCCAGCTACTCGGGGGGCTGAGGCTGGAGAATCGCTTGAACCTGGGAGGTGGAGGTTGCAGTGAGCCAAGATCGCACTACTGCATTCCAACCTGGGTGACAGAGCAAGACTCCGTCTAAAAAAAAAAAAAAAAAAAAAAAAAAAAAAAACAGTATAGGAGGCTAAAAGTCTGAAATCAAGATGTCGGCCGGGCTGGTACCTTCTGGAGGCTCTGAGGGAGAATCTGGTCCATGCCTCTATCCTGGTTCTGGTGGTTGCCAGCAGTCCTTGGTGTTCCTGGCTTGTAGAGGCATGGCTCCAATCTCTGCCTCCATCTTCACGTCACCGTCTCTCTCTGTGTGTCTCTGTGTCTTCTCCTCTTCTTATAAGGAAACGTCACTGGATTTAGGACCCACCCTAAATCGATTCTGAAATTATCGAGAGCCTTAACCAGTAACATTTGCAAAGACCCTATTTCCAAATAAGGTCACATTCTGAGGTTCTGGATGGACATGAATTTAGGGAGGATGCTATTCAACCCAACGTAGTGGTCAGATGATTGAACAGCCACCACGGAAAGCATCAAGGACCATCACAGAACACCCAAGGCATCCACGAAAGCTTTCCTGAGGCTCTCATGTACAACTGAGACCTAAGCAGTAAGTAGAAACTAATTAAACAGAGGAAGTGGAGAGTGCACCAGGATGAACCCATCACACAGATGATGGGAGGGCTCACCCAAAGAACACTGCAAGAGAGAAGAGCGGAGAAGAAACCAGTTTGGGGTTGTGTTGGTTTTGTTTGTTTGTTTTGAGACAGAGTCTCGCTCTGTTGCCCAGGCTGGAGTGCAGCAGTGCAGTCTCAGCTCACTGCAACCTCCACCTCCCAGGTTCAAGCGATTCTCCCGTGTGCTACCACATCCGGTTAATTTTTGTATTTTCAGTAGAGATGGGGTTTCACCATGTTGGCCAGACTGGTCCTGAACTCCTGTCCTCAAGTGATGTGCCCACCTTGGCCTCCCAAAGTGCTGGGATTACAGGTGTGAGCCACCACACCCAGCCAAACACCAGTTTGTTAGCTGTGGTATGGGGATTGGGTTTTATCCTTAGGGCTAAAAAATTTCTTTGAAGGACTGGAAGCAGAAGAGCGTTTCTACAAAGTTCACCTTGATGGAGGTGAGGAAGAACTGGAGTGGGTGAGACCAGATGCAGAAACCGCCACCCACCAAGGGCGCGTATCTCAGGAAAAGCATCAAGCTCTAGGATGCAAGTGGCCAAAACTCTGTGGAGATGCCCTATGCGTCATCCTAAGCAGTGAGCTGAAATGACTCCCCTCCGAACCACATGGAGGAGTTTCGCCCAGTGCAGACAGGATCCGAGCTGGACAATCAGACCAACGTTAGCCCAAGAAGAAAATCCTGAAGTCTGAAAGCTCTAACGCTGGTTCTCCATCTAAGTAGGAAAAGGAGCTGGGCGTTCTAACAAAAATCTGCAATAGCTGTTTTCTAAACACTTTGACTCATCAGATGCATAGGCTCCTCTTTTGTGGTCCCTTAGAGTTCAGTATGCCTTAATCGTAAGCCATGCCTTTCATAAATAAGTGAGTCATGTCTCTCACACCTCACAGACTCTCTTTTGCTCTTCAAAGGCCATCTCCTCCCTTGAAAGTCCAGGTTGGGTTCCACACCCTCGCCTCTGTTCTCCAAAAACTCTGGATGTTGGGGCTGGGTGCAGTGGCTCACAATTGTAATCCCAGCATTTTGGGAGGCCGAGGCGGGCAGATCACCTGAGGTTGGGAGTTTGAGACCAGACTAACCAACATGGAGAAACCCCATCTCTGGGGTTTCTCCCCAGGTGGCACGCACCTGTAATCCCAGCTACTCGGGAGGCTGAGGCAGGAGAATTGCTTGAACCCGGGAGATAGAGGTTGCGGTGAGCCGAGATCATGCCACTGCACTCCAGCCTGGGCAAAAAGAGCGAAACTCTGTCTCAAAAAAACAAACAAACAAACAAACAAACAAAAACCTCTGGATGTGGGCTCAGAAGCTATTTGCTTATAATTCTTATTTCCCTTTCTTTACTTCTTTTTTTTTTGAGACAGAGTCTCGCTCTTATTGCCCAGGATGGAGTGCAGTGGTGCGATCTCAGCTCACTGCAACCTCCGCCTCCCAGGTTCAAGTGATTCCTCTGCCTCAGCCTCCCGAGTAGCTGGGGTCACAGGTGCCTGCCACCGCGCCCGGCTAATTTTTGTATTTTTAGTAGAGAGAGGGTTTCGGCATGTTGGCTAGGCTAGTCTCAAACTCTTGACCTCAGGTGATCCACCTGCCTCAGCCTCCCAAAGTGCTACAGGCGTGAGCCACCGCGCCCAGCCTATTTACTTATTTTTTAAGAGACAGAGTCTTGCTCTGTGACCCACACTGGAGTGCAGTGGCACAATCATAGCTCACTGCAACCTTGAACTCCTGGGCTCCAGTGATCCTCCCACTTCAGCCTCCCGAGTAGCTGGGACCACAGGAGTGTGCCATCACCGCTGGCTAATTTGCTTTTATTTTTTTGTAGAAGTGGGATCTTGCCAGGTTGCCCAAGCTGGTCCCAAAATCATGGGCTCAGGTGAACCTCCCGCCTGAGTCTCCCAAAGCATTGGGATTATAGCCATGAGCCATTGCACCCAGCCCCTTACTTTCCTTTTAACCTGTCTCCTCCACCAGACAATGAATAACTTGAGAACAAAAATGTTTTATCTTGTTCACCTCTGTATTCCTAGCTCCTAACACACAATGAATGTTACTAGATGGATGGATGGGTGCTAGATGGCTGGATTTCTTCACGATGCTATGCTGGGTTCAAACCAAATTAATTAATAAGTTAATTAAATCAGCATGGGTCCACCAATGACTCTTTAAATGCTTTGCACGGCCCCTTCCCCTCTCAAGAACGGGAGTACGACATCCAAAGACAGGCTGGCCTGGCATCTCAAGACTCACCTCATTCCCTCCGAAGCCATCTTATCAAGGTTGGCAGTGTCCTTTGTTTCTGCCCAGTTTGCTCCCAGGTCACCCCACCCCATGTCATCAGCCAAAATAATCACAATGTTTGGCTTCTGGCCTCTTGTTTTCCCACTGATGCAAAAATCCACGAGAGGATAAAGAAATCCTGAGAAACTCACTCCCACCAACAAAACCTTTAGAAAAAGCCAGCCCATGGTGGTTAAGGCAGGATTCTGATTGTCTGGAGTGACGGCAGCCACCACTAGAGACTTTTCTGAGAGCTCCCTTTCTGCTCACTTTCAAAGCAGGAAGTCTCTAGGGAGCAGGGGTGGAGTCTGCAAGAAGATGCTGGTGGCAGCGGTGATGGCAGTGATAACGGCTAGAGGAATGTTGGGGGCTATAGAAATGAGGCCCCCATCTGGAATCCTAATTCAAAAGAATCAGGAAATTTGCAATCCCTAATTTGGCTTGATCTTCTATGGTCAGTGTTTCCTCACCGCAGCTCAGTAAAATGACTGGTCGTGTTCAATAATTAGACATCAATGTCGACAACTGCTCTTTGGCCACTAAGAAAATGACCCGTCTGTATTCAGGGCCTCAGAGCCACAGCACAGGCCTTACATCTGTTTGGCTGTTTGGGACTCCATCTGGTGACTACAGGATGAGTTCTTGCATCTGCAGAACACCTGGATGTTCTAGAAGCCGCAGTCAGCCTCGAATAAGTGAGTTCCAGATGGTTGAGGGCTTCATGTTTCTGTAAGGTTTCCTGAAAGAACAAAAATTGACAAGAAAACAGAGTTAAAACTGCCAGTGCAGCTGTGTTTTACTCAGTAGCTTAGGAAATAATCACTTTTCCATGCCAACAGATGTTTTTATTCAAATATTTAACTGGTTCATCAGTTTCTCCACCTGAAAAATAGTGATGATAATAATATTCGCAATGGACCTATAGTGACAGGGTTGGAAGTAACATTAGAGATGATCTCTGCCAACCCACTCACTGTACAGATGAGGATATTGAGGCCCAGTGTTCTGGGTGGGACCAGAACCAGCCCCCAATGCTGCTAAATCCCACTGTGCCACTGAGAATTCCAGAAGGAGAGGTGAGATCCTTATTACCAAGACATGGTTATTTGTAACAGTCATGCTATAACCTAATGTTTCTACATTAAAAAAAAAAAATTTTGGAGATAGGGTCTTGCTATGTTGCCTAGGCCAGTCTTGAACTCCTGGCTCAAGTGATCCTCTTGCCTCAACCTTCCACATAGCTGGGATTACAGGCATGTGCCACTATGCCCAGCTAAAATTCTTTTTTTTTGAGGCTGAGTCTCACTCTATCACCCAGGCTGGGGCGCAATGGCACAATCACGGCTCACTGAAACCTCCGCCTCCCAGGTTCAAGAAATTCTCGCTGGGAGCGGTGGTTCACACCTGTAATCCCAGCACTTTGCGAGGCCGAGGTGGGCGGATCACCTGAGGTTGGGAGTTTGAGACCAGCCTGACCAACATGGAGAAACCCTAGCTCCACTAAAAATACAAAATGAGCCGGACATGGTGGCGAATGCCTGTAATCCCAGCTACTCGGGAGGCTGAGGCAAGAGAATCGCTTGAACCCAGGAGGCGGAGATTGTGGTGAGCCGAGATGACACCACTGTACTCCAGCCTGGGCAACAAGAACAAAACTCCATCTCAAAAAAAAAGCAAAAAAAAAAAAAAAGAAAAAAGAAATTCTCATGCCTCAGCCTCCTAGTAGCTGGGATTACAGGTGCCCACCAACACACCCCAGCTAATTTTTGTATTTTTGGTAGAAACGGGGTTTCACCATGTTGGCCAGGCTGGTCTCGAACTCCTGACCTCTCAAGTGATCTGCCCGCCTTGGCCTCCTTAAGTGCTGGGATTACAGGCGTGAGCCACCACACCGAGGCCCAGCCAAAATTCTTGACAGAAGTTAATCTGGGGAAAAAGGAAATGGTTTTAAAAAGTTAATAATAGAATCTAGGTAGAGGATATATGGGTGCTTACTATAGAACTCTTTTAATTTTGCTGTATGTTTGTAATTTTCATAATAAAATGTTAGAAAAATTTTCAAAAAATTTTTTTCATGGAAATGTGTCCCTTTGCATCCTAGCCATGTAATTTTAATAAGAAAATCTAAAGACATGTTCAACCAGTGGTGCATCTTACATGTGAAGGTACATATGAATCCGCTGTGGATTTTCTGTTGATTAAACCGCAGATTCAGTAGGTAAGGCTGGGCCTGGGATCTGTATTTCCTTTTTTTTTTTTTTTTTTTTTTTTTTGAGATGGAGTCTCACTCTGTCCCCCAGGTTGGAGAGCAGTGGCACGATCTTGGCTCACTGCAAGCTCCGCCTCCCGGGTTCATGCCATTCTCCTCCCTCAGCCTCCCGAGTAGCTGGGACTACAGGCGCCCACCACCACACCCGGCTAATTTTTTGTATTTTTAGTAGAGACGGGGTTTCACCATGTTAGCCAGGATGGTCTCGATCTCCTGACCTTGTGATCCGCCTGCCTTGGCCTCCCAAAGGGCTGGGATTACAGGCGTGAGCCACCACACTCGGCTGGGATCTGTATTTCTAACAAGCCCATGTGAGGCCTGTACTGCTCATCTTTGGATCACACTTTAAGCAGCAAAGGTGCTGGAAAACAAAAACATCATGAGTCTAATGCAAGAAGAAAAAGGACACTGCTTAATCTAACTGATGACTCAACTTCAGCGGACAAACAAAGGCGACAAATCAGATTGAGTTTTGAAAGACGAGAATTGAAGGCTATACTTTAAGCTGCAAGCTGCAAATGGAGCCAAGGATAAAACTAGATTAGCTCTAGTTCACTTAAAAGCCCTAAATTTGCAAGTTTATTTTATTTATGTATTTATTTATTTTTAAAGAGACAGATACCAGCTCACCGTAGTCTCAAACTCCTGAGTTCAAACGATCCTCCTGCCTCAGCCTCCCGGGTAGCTAGAACTACAAGTGTATGCCACCATGCCCAGCTAATTTTTTTTATTTTTTGTACAAATTGGATCTCACTATATTGCCCAGGCCACTCTGGAACTCCTGGGCTCAAGTGATCCTCCCACCTCAACCTCTCAAAGTGCTGGGATTACATGCATGAGCCACCATATCCAGCCAATTTGCAAGTTTAATAAGGAGGAACAGAGTTGAAATTGTGGACCAAATTGTGGACCAAATAAAAATTTCAGTTGGCTGGGCATTCCTGTAATCCCAATACTTTGGGAGGCCAAGGCAGAAGGATTACTTGAGGCCAGGGGTTCAAGATCAGCCTGGCCAACAGAGTGAGACCTTATCTCTATTTTTTTAATCTAAAATTAATGACAACAACAAAGCTTCAGTTGAACATCCAATGTATGGAGCAGATTAAAGGAGAACCACTGTGTAAAAAAGATAGGCCTGGGATTATGACAGATACTTTTTCCAGTTGTACATCCTTGCCAGCCAACCCAATTGATCAATCCACATGGATGGGGGTGGTTAGAGGTATGTAAATTTTGGAAGACCGGGATAAAAACCAAAAGAATGGGCAAATACGTACTTAATCAAACTAAAAGGAAATCCAAGTAAACAGTCATGTCATCTGGAGGCCAACGAATCAATTGTTCAGAAATGCAAATTCTTCTGTTTCCCAAAAGGAGATGTATTATCTCAAACTCAATTAGACTCAACTGGTATTTGTTGATCTTGAGACTCCAAAGATATCTCCCTTTTCAGGAGAAAAAGCCTCAGCACAAGGAGGGTGGTTAACAAACGCCTGTGGACCTGCTGCTTGATTCCGAGATCATTCTACTGGCTTCTGACCATGTGCAACAGACACAGGAGACTTTTTATCTTAAAGCTTCTTAGCTTGGAACACTAGAGTGGCCTCATGCCTGGTCAATAATCCATTTCAGAATGGATCCAATGTATAAGACTTCATTCAGTTAAGAAAGAAGCTAAAATTAAGGTGGGAATATAAATAAACAGATTGTGTTTCTTCAGTGTTCCATGATGAAACATTCCATTGAGGATTTTCAAAGGGAATCATTACTTAAAATGTTCATAGAATGGAAATAAGTGAATCTAGCCAGCACACCATTGCATTACTCTTCATACCCACACCTCCAGGGAGACATTTAATCCTTTCCCCATTTTTGTTAGCTAAATGGAAAAGGCAGACCAGACACTCAAAGAATGGATGCCCAGGTACAGACTTTGATCAAGATCTTAAGCTCAAACATTGAGCTCAAGTGCTATAAAGAAAATGGGGCTGGGCGCGGTGGCTCATGCCTGTAATCCCAGCACTTTGGGAGGCTGAGGCAGGCGGATCACCTGAGGTCAGGAGTTCAAGACCAGCCTGGCCAACATGGTGAAGCCCCATCTGTACTAAAAATACAAAAAATTAGCCAGGCATAGTGGCGTGCACCTGTAGTCCCAGCTACTCGGGAGGCTGAGGCAGGAGAATCGCTTGAACCTGGGAGGCGGGGGTTGCAGTGAGCTGAGATTGTGCCACTGCACTCCAGTCTGGGCGACAGAGTGAGACTCCATCTCAAAACAAAACAAAACAAAACAGAAATTTAAGAAAAATGGTTCCATAGCCAGATCAGTGGCTCATGCCTGTAATCCCAGCACTTTGGGAGGCAAGATGGGAGGACTGCTTGAGCCTGAGAGTTGGAGACCAGCCTGGGCAAGATGGCAAGACCCGATCTCTATAAAAAAATTAAAAAATTAGCCAGGCATGGTGGTGTATAGCTACAATCCCGGATACTCAGGAAACTGAGGTGGAAGGACCACTGGAGCCCAGGAGTTCACAGCTGTGGCGAGCTATGATGGTGCCATTGTACTCCAGCCTGGGCGACAGGGCAAGATCCTGTCTCTGAAAACAATACCTCCAAACATACAGCTATATAAGCCAAGCATTTGATTGCATCTAGCCCTTAGAACAAAAGAATAAAAGAAAATGGCCTTACTTGCTACCCTCAGATGTTATCTGATGTTATTTTGCCAGCTTTTTCTTTCTCCATCACTCTCAGAAAGGAGAGTAGACCCAGGGAAGGAGCACTCCTGGCTATAAAGAAAGGCAGAGTCTTTGGCAAATACAGTGTTCACCCCTCCTTCCACTGGGGCAGAAGGTACTCGGCCATGTCAGTCAACAAATCCCACAACGAAGGCCCATCTGCTCCATCAGAGCACAACTGACTGTGAAACATCCTTGTTGACACAAGCATAAACAATTTCCCACGTCTCATGCTCCCCAAGCAGGAGCAGAGTGAACTTTAGTTGACAATCAGCTTTACCCATGATTCCTGTTCTTCTCCACGACCCCCATTTTAAAGCAGGGCTGCTAAGTGTGCTCAAGTTTGACCTCCCTTCAGTTTCCAGGCTTGCTTAGGGCTAAAGGTACTGATAAACAGCCAAATGACCCAGAGGCAGGCTGTGGGCCAGAAGCACTGAGAAGCGAATGGAATGCAGCAACCTGAAGATCTGCTGAGCAGTATCTGAAAACACAGAGCTGAAGTCCTTGGGCTGCCTGAGCCACTCACTTCATCACCTGACCCTCGTTTCCCATGGGCCTCCCTGTGGCCAAGCATCCTCCTAGAGAACCTTGAAAACAGCTGAAATAACAAGAAGGTCGGGCAGACCTTTCTGGCAGAGGGTTCTGTTGGTTTTCCAGAGACAAAAGCATCTGACGAGCTGAGGCCAAAAAAGACAAAAGAGCAGGGGGGAGCGGGTCTCTGGGATGTGGAGTCCTGTTGTTTTACTCCCCACATCAGAACATGGTCTGTGTGCTGGCTGGGGGCCAGGAGCCATCGGGGGCTGTCAGAAGGGGCCTTGGGCATCAGCTGCTCACGTGTTGTCTGAAGCAACTCCCCAATGCATTCTGTCATTTGTCCACGAAATTTGTACTGACTGACAGGTTTTAAACCAGGTACAGTGCATACAGCTGTGAATGAAACAGACAAAAGTCCCTGCCCTCACACCACTTACTTTTTTGACAATGAGGGGAGAAACGAAATCAATAAAATATAAATAGCATGAAGAACATCAAAGAAGGAGCTCAGGCATGGGATGGAGGCTGCAAAGTTAAAGGGGGTGGTCTGGGACAATCTCATTGAGAAAATGCAATTTGGATAAGGATCTGTATGAGGTCAGGGAGGAAGCTACGCAGCCATCAGGAAGCCATGCAGGAAAGGCAGAGAAACTGGGAAAGGCTGAGGTCTGGCACAAGCAAGGAGCAGCCAAGAAGCCACTGCAGAAGCAATGGAGAGAGGAAGGGCAGGGATTAGAGTCAGAGAGGAAAGAAAGGCTTTTGCTGTGAGAGATGGGAAGCCAGAGGGATTGAGCAAGAGCAGCAGGCTCTGGTTTACATTGTAACAGAATTCCTGCCCTGTTGAGAATACACAAATGCCCTGCAGGGCAGCAGATGAAAGAAGCAGCTGAGTTAGGAGTCCCTTGCAAGGGTCCAGGTGAGTTCAGGTGAGAGACAGTGCTAGAGCAAGACAAGCAAAATGCCTAGGGCACAAAATGTCAGGAGGTGGCCCTTCTGCTCAAGTAGCCACCCTGTACTCGCAGGACCTGGGCAGTGAGCACTTCCCTACATGTTGCCTCACCCTAGTCCATCCAGGTGAAAAGGAAAACCCAGTTACCACGATACCCAGGACAAAGGGTTATTTATTATCTACATGTAATAAACATCCTTGTGTCCCAGGCTTTTGCCCATAGACCCCAATATGTAATTTTGAGGCTAGCCCAACTTGGAAAGACTGCTTTCTTAGAGTGTAGGGGCCAAGGGGTAGTAGTCTAAGCTCAAAAGAAGATGCAAAAGACATCTTTGAATGCCTCTATCCAGCCTGGGAGAGCAAATTCACTTAGATAATTAAAATGCTTTTTTTTTTTTTTTTTTTTTTGAGACGGAGTCTCACTCTGTCACCCAGGCTGGAGTGCAGTGGTGCAATCTCGGCTCACTGCAAGCTCCGCCTTCCAGGTTCACACCATTCTCCTGCCTCAGCCTCCTGAGTAGCTGGGACTACAGGCACCCGCCACCACACCCAGCTAATTTTTTGTATTTTTAGTAGAGACGGGGTTTCACCGTGTTAGCCAGGATGGTCTCGATCTCCTGACCTCATGATCTACCCACCTCAGCCTCCCAAAGTGGCTTTTTTTTTTTTTAAAGCTTGGAGACCTCACGCCAGACACTGTTTCAGGCAATATCATTTCTGTGAACCCAACGATGCCAGGAAACCCATCCACAGGGGGCATATGACATCCTGCCTAGTTTTAGGTTCGAACCACCTGCTGAGACTGTCACAGAAGAAAGCCATGTTGCAGGAGCCAATTTGAGAGAGCCTAGGTGGCATCACACCATGCATCTAAAAACCCAGTAGCCCTGCAGAAATTATATCTGTGTCCTCGCTCACAGAGCAGAGAAAGGAGATGGACCTCTGCATAACATCTTTCCTCTAAAAGTCTATCCTCCACTTGAGAAGAAAAATCCTGAGGGGTGTGATCAAGAAGAAAGCTCCAGGTCAACTGTCTGAAATTCGCTCCCTGGAAGCCTGTTTGCCACATTTTCAAGAACTTTTTACAAAGCGGTATTTTCTTATCACTTACTAAACATTTTATTATGGAAGTTGTCAAACACACAAAAGTTGAGAAACTCACATATACTTACCCAACATCTCAATTCAACAGTTATCAACATATGCTCATGCTGACTCTCTCCTTCAATTTCCCTTTGCCTCCCTCTCCACATATGCTGGATTATTTTGAAATAAGCCCCAGGCCAGGCATGGTGGGCCACACGTGTAATCCCAGCGCTTTGGGAGGCTGAGGCAGGAGTGAGATCGCCTGCGGCCAGGGGTCAGAGGCCAGCCTGGGCAACACAGCGAGACCCCAACTCTCTGCAACAACAAAATAGCTGCATATGGTGGCATGTGCCTGTAGTCCCAGCTGCTAGGGAGGCTGAAGTGGGAAGATGGCTGGAGCTCAGGAATTCAAGGCTGCAAGTGAGCTGTGATCATGTCATTGCACTCCAGCCTGGGCAACAGAGCAAGACCCTGTCTCTTAAAAAAAAAAAAAAAAAGCAATCCCAGATATCATATAATTTTATCCAAAAGTATTTTGGTACGATTCTCTAAAAGTTCTTAATATATAACTACAATTCCATAACACCCTCCTTTTAAAAATTAACAATTGGTTAGTATCATCAAAAATCCAATCAGAGTTCAAATGTCCTCCATTGTCTCATCGGTATTTTTTTTAACAGTTGGTTTGTTCTAATCAGTATCCAGACAGGGTTCACAACACATTGCACTTGGTTCACGTGTCTCTTTTCTTTTCATTTATGGCTCCCCTCCTCCTTTCTCTGCATACATTTGTGAATAAATTATGGTGTTTGCCCTGTAACATTTCTCAAATTTTGGATTTAGCTGATTGCATCCTCTATTGAAATGTTCCCTGGACCCCTGTTTTCCCGTAAACTGGCTTGTAGATCTAGGATGAGATCCAACCCAGGTTCGATTTTTTTTTGGCAAGCCCACCTTATGCATCATATCTTTCCCCTTGTCATGTTCAGCCTGATCAGTGGTTTACGTGTCAAAGTTCCATTTTTTTCAGCTGGGCGCAGTGGCTCATGCCTGCAATCCCAGCACTTTGGGAAGCCGAGGTGGGCGGATCACCTGAGGTCAGGAGTTCGAGATCTGCCTGGTCAACATGGTGAAACCCCATCTCTACTAAAAATATAAAAATTAGCCGGGCGTGGTGGCGGGTGCCTATAATCCCGGTTACTCGGGAGGCTGAGGCAGGAGAATTGCTTGAACCCAGGAGACGGAGGTTGCAGTGAGCCAACATGGTGCCACTGCACTCCAGTCTGGGCGACAGAGTGAGACGCTGTCTCAAAAAAAAAAAAAAGTTCAATTTTTTTCCCTTTGTCATTTTTGCATGAGAATAGGAAACTTTCTCTTAAGAAAAACAGTGCTTTGTACTATCTTTTCTATTTTTGTAGATTTATCCTTGCCCTGGATCCATTCCACTTCCTCAATGAAATATGTTTTTATAAACTAAAAGTCTGTGTGTCCCCAAAATTTGTATGTTGAAGCCCTAATTCTCAGTGTGACGATATTTGAAGATAGGCCTTTGGAGGGTGATAAGGCTTAGATGAGGTCATGAGGTGATGGGATTAGTGCCTTTACAAGAAGAAACATCAGAGAACTTGCTTGCTCACTCTCTCTGCCATGTGAGGACACAGCAAGAAGGTGGCTGTCTGCAGGCCAGGAAGGGAGCCCTCACCAGGAACCAAATTGGCCAGCCTCCAGAACTGTAAACAATAAATTTCTGTTTGGGCTGTATTTTTGTAAATTTCTGTTGTTAGTCTACAGTAGTTTTCTTTTTTTTTTTTTGAGACAGGATCCTGCTCTGTCACCCAGGCTGGAGGGCAGTAGAGCAATCTCAGCTCACTGCAACCTCCACCTCCTGGGTTCAAGTGATTCTCATGCCTCAGCCTCCCAAGCAGCTGGGACTACAGATGCACACCACCATGCCCAGCTAACTTTTGTATTTTTAGTAGAGACAGGGTTTCACCAGACTGGTCTTGAACTCCTGACCTCAAAGTGATCCACCCACCTCACCCTCCCAAAGTGCTGGGATTACAGACGTGGGGCACCAAGCCCAGCCTAGTCCATGGTATTTTATTATGGCATCCTGAGCACCCCAAGACAGATTCCCCTAAAGTTTTACCTGGGAATCTCTGAAGCCAAGGCTCAGGTAGGGGCAGAAATAGGGGTAAGACCCAAATTTAGGAAAAAAACAATTTAGTGAAGCAGTTACTTAGCAAATTTGCCTTTTGGGGAATTGACTTTTGAGATGTGTTGTCTTATTTCCAGAGGAGTATGTATCCAAGATTCAGCAGTGATTTGCTAGCTGTGTGACCATGGATATGTTACAGAATCTCTTTGTGTCTCAGTTTCCTCCCTTACCTGAAAAATGGAGTTTTGGCCTGGAATTAGATATCGGGAAAAAAAAAAAAAAAAAAAAGAGTCGCAGTAAATTTTCTCAACCCCAAACACAATGTGAGAATGAAATAATCCAACCCAAGTTCTCAGTAAGTGCTAAGAAATATTGGCTACTGTTAGTCCAACTCTTGATTGTTTTGAGGATAAAGGGATAATAAATATGAGAACACACTAAAAATGTGCTATGCAAGCCAAAGCATTACTAACATTAAAATAAAACATAATGGCCGGGCACAGTGGCTCACGCCTGTAATCCCAACACTCTGGGATGCCAAGACAGGAGGATCACCTGACCCCAGGAGTTCCAGACCAACCTGGGCAACACAGCAAGACCCCATCTCTATTAGAAAAAAAAAATTAATTTTAAAAAAAGATAAAAACATAACTATTCTGAGTATAGATGGCAAAATCCAGACTCCCTGCAGCTACTGGCTGAACCTGCCAGAATTGTTTGTTAAGCAAGCTCTGATGCTGGTTTCTGAACCTAGAGAAGACAGAAGCTACAAACACGCCACCATAGTCACAAACAAGGCAAAGAGGAAATAAAGAGTAATTTCAGTTTGCATTTTCAACATTCCAAACTATGGTTCTTTGTTACACAATCCCATGACTATCTGTGCTATCTTGGCTAAACCTGAGCCAGGTCCCTTCAGCTATGCAGACTCTAATAATAGCTGGCATCCTTGGAGTATGCTACCTTCCAGCAAATCTGGTTTCGGAAAATTTAACAATATGAGGTCAAGATGTAGGGTGCGTGTGAGGGGAATCTCCCCTTTGTTGATGTTAATTGAAAATGGAAGTTACATTTCCATATCAGAAACATTTCAAAAGAACTCTTTGTCCAGGATGCTTGGCTAGCTAGGTGCTCAAGCAAGAAAGATCCACAACTCCAGGGCGGAAACTCTGTAAAGGCAGGGACATTCTGTATAGTTTATGCACTGCATAATTCCAGTACCCGGCCCAGAAGGTATTCAGTCAATATTTGCTGGATGAGTGCATGTAACGTGAACATCGACAGCCCAGCCTGCTCTGCCCCGCCCTGTCAACTTCATCTCATCATTCCCCTAAACTTAGATGACTTTTCTAAGTTCTTTCTTGGAAGACATTCACTTGTAATTCTCACTTGTAAAATTGCACTTGTTGAAATGTTGTTTTAGGTAACAATCACATGTGTCCTGTCTTCTGAACTAAACTATACATGCTATGAGAGAAGGAACCACATCCTCTGAGGTGTGGTTTTGTGGCCTGGGAGACAACAGCAGTTGTCAGTGCTCACGAGTGGGCTATGGATGAGCAGAGGCTGCTTGGATGGATGGATGGATGAATGATGGGCGTGGGAAGGAAGGATGGAGGGATGGATGCTCCCTGGACCCAGTCCTGCTTGTATCCCTACAAAGCTCACCTAACTCCACAGCCCGCCACCGATCACAGCAGGGCGGGGCCCCTCCTCACCATTTGCCCATAACACAATCCTGTAGCATCCTTGTAGTTTCTTCGCGTCGTTCCCTAGCCATCTGGAAACTCATGGAGGCACTGGTCCTAAAGGGTTAAAATGGAAGCTTAACATTGCCTATTGTTCCTGGGAATCTAGAAGCACAGGACAGGAGGTACCTGTTTAGACAAGATAGGGAAAGTCAGCATCTCCCTTTAGGCAAGAAACACAGCAGGAGAGCAGGTTTTTATTCTTTGGGCCTTGAGGAACAGGGCAGGTGGAGCAACTTCAACAACTATTCGAAGAAAGCGTGACTCAATCGGGGCAAAATCCACTGGTCCCATACACAGCCCTTCCCAATATTGCCAATGAGATCTCACAACCCACAACTGTGTCGTACAGTTTAATGTGACATGCATTCACTCCTAAATGTAATGTGATTTAAATAATTTTGTTCTGCGATTTGGAGTTGGTTGGTTGCTTTGAGACAGGGTCTTACTCTGTTGCCCAGGCTGGAGTGCAGTGGTGTGACAGCACCATCACACCCAGCTAATTTTTTAAAAAAATATATTTTTTAGGCTGGAGCAGTGGCTCACGCCTATAATCCCAGCACTGTGGGAGGCTGAGGCGGGTGGATCAGCTGAGGCCGGGAGTTTGAGACCAGCCTGGCCAACATGGTAAAACCCTGTCTCTACTAAAAGTACAAAAATTAGCCAGGCATGGTGGCGCACACCTGTAGTCCCAGCTACCTGGGAGGCTGAGGCAGGAGAATTGCTTGATCGTGCCACTGCACTCCAGCCTGGGCAACAGAGGAAGACTCCATCTCAAAAAAAAAAAAAAAAATTGTTTTAGATACGGTGTCTTGCCGTGTTGCCCAGGCTAGTCTCAAACTGCCTTCAAGCAATCCTCCTGCCTTCATGCCAAAAGCGCTAGGCTTATCACACTCAGCCTGGGTTTGTTTTTTAGGACTTTTGCAACAGGCTCAAGATAATTTATAGAAGCCTCCCGGAGGCTGTGTTCTCTATTTTTTTTTTTTTAATTTTTAAGCAGTAATGGATGGCAAAACTACAGGAGCAGTCAACTATGAAGACTGAGAAGCCTAGGAATGAAATTCAGTACTGATCAAGTAAAAGTTACTTCAGAGTTCATGACAGGCACCAACGATACATCGATACTACACCAAATGGTAATGGGCATGACAGAAATCAATCATCGCCCGCCCCTACACACACGAGTGGGAAGGTGACCTCACTGTCCCCAAATACAGAATGGCCTCACCTACCTCCTACCTTCCTCTCATGCTGTTCACCTCTCCCCTGGCTCAGCACCCCTTGCCAGTTCTTCCAAGGTCCTCTCTGCCAGTTGAAGGCTTCCCTGATCGCCATGCTCCTCAATCCCCCAGGAATCACAGGTTGAAAGAGTCGCAGCCAAGAGATAGGGAACCTGACCATGAGCCAATCCCAGTGCTAAGCCCCTTGCCCGTGTTAATTCGGTTAACTTAGCAACTGTCCTAAGCCATGGACACAACTCTGTAGTATTATTATTATCATCGTCATCACTATCTGTGCCTCAGAACCCCTTGGCAAATCTTTAAATTCCCCCAGAAGTGTGCGTTTCCCAGTTTGAAGGGCCCCTGCCTTCCTACAAACTGTGAAATTTGAGTGGGGGAGTGCTGCAGGGGAGGACCCCAAATCACAAAATAATCCTAGCAGAACTACCTGGACCATCGGTTCACTGTTGCTAGATGGCGGAGTGTGTGAAGTTCCTGGCCAACTGGAGAAGCAGATATTAAAGTTTTAAAGCAAGAAATTGCTTCAGTGGCATACAAGTCACAAGCCCCTGGGTCGGAGCATGGTGGGTGGAACAGAGACCGGAAGAGGAAGAATGGAAGGGTGGGTGGGCCATCACAGCCTCCCATGGAAGCCCCCTTCACATACTCTCCCTTTTTGATGGCTGCCCTGAAGAGTCAGCCCCCAAAAGCAGGCTTGCGGGACCCTCTTCCCAGAGCTCCAGACCAGATTCCTTTCAGTCTACTTACCCAAGTTGAAGTTCTCACAGGCTGGTAAATGCAGTGAGCTTATTTGCAAGCCAGGGTCATATCTGCCTAGCAACCCAACACGAAGACTTGAAGGACTATAAACGTGGACAGAGAACAGGCAGGCCAACTTTACACAAAGGAATCTGTTCTCATGCAAATGACCCTATGCAAGAGGGCTAAAAGAGGGAGCCTTGGGGACAGCTCTGAAGAGCCAATTTTTTCCCCAAGAAGATGTTGGGGGTCTTCTTAAGGGCATCATGATGGCCTTGCCCACTGTAAAGGAAAGCCGAGAGGGGGCTCTGCCTGCCACTTGGGATCAGGCAGACACAACAGGAGAGGCTAAGAGGGGTGCTGAGCCCTTCACTTGATTTCCTGATTTTTCTGGTCCTGTACTCCAGACTCCAAAGGTTCTTTTGTTCTTATTTAGAACTAAACAGAGTTAGTTTTGTTTGGGGGCGAGGGGGTGTTGATTAGCATGGCAATGCAGTGCTTTCTCTGGAGAAGTTAAAAAAGCAGGGGTTTTCACGCTTGGTCTCACTAGGATTGAGGGAACAAGGTGAAGCCAGCCTCTAACTAGGGTGGGCAAAAGTCACGTTGCGTGACTTTTTTGTGACTAGCAAGGCTGTGCTTAGGTTGGGTTTCCAGCCACCTCTCCATTATTCAAACAGAGATGGCAAATGGCATCTTTGGATGAGCTCTAGTGGTAAAAAGCGCTAGTGTGTATCTATAAACATGGTGTAACCTGCCGGGCGCGGTGGCTCACGCTTGTAATCCCAGCACTTTGGGAGGCCGAGGCGGGCGGATCACGAGGTCAGGAGATCGAGACCACGGTGAAACCCCGTCTCTACTAAAAATACAAAAAAATTAGCTGGGTGTGGTGGCGGGCGCCTGTAGTCCCAGCTACTCGGAGAGGCTGAGGCAGGAGAATGGCGTGAACCCGGGAGGCGGAGCTCACAGTGAGCCGAGATCGCGCCACTGCACTCCAGCCTGGGCGACAGAGTGAGACTCCATCTCAAAAAAAAAAAAAAAAAAAAAAAAATGGTGTAACCTTAGGTCAATCCCTCCAGTGCTCAGTGCCTCAACTTTCCTCATCTGTAAAATGGGAATAATGAGTGTCAACTACAGAAGGTTACTGATGGGGTTAAAATTGCATTACATGTATGGCACTTAATGCAGTGTTGAGGGCAAAGCAAACATTAAAAAATGATTAACATTAATAAAATATAAGAATAGTAATACATTAGTAGTAACAAAACTCTATTATTATTATTATTAGAATCATGCTCCCCAAAAGCCTGGTTTCACTTGCTCAAACATTCAGATGTGATTTTTCCAATCATTCATTCACTCCTGAGGCTTTAGGCATAATTTGTGTAATTTTTTAAATCAAGAGACTGAAGTACGGAGATTTTATGTGACTTGCTTCGAGTCACTCAGGTATAAATGGCTGGCTGCACCTTTAGGTTCCTAAGACATACAGAATATGCTGTCGTATTGCACATGACATTTCCACACACAGTACAGTAACAGGTCCTAAATATTAAAGTGTAAGATCCTAAATATCAAAGATTATCTTAGAGGCAGCCCTGCATTAGCATGAAGTGTTCAAATCAGTTTCTAAATATCATTATATGTGGATCCTTTGAAGAACAACTCAAAAAAGGCTCTCTCTCACAGGGAGTGTGTTGGAGTCAGCAATTAATTGGCCTTGGTAAAGCATAAATAACAGCAGCAAGAGCTAATGGGTACTGAGGCCTTACGAAATGCCAGTCACTGCGATCCGCACTTTACAAGTACCATAAATTAAACCCTCCAATTCTGGGAATACCACCTCCATCCCCATTTTACAGATCTGGAGAAATTAACGCTCTACGAGGTTAAATTACGCCTACAAGCTTGCAAAGCTACTCAGCGGCCCCCTGGCTGTACAGTACTGGCCATACAAGGCACCCTGTACCAACGAATCTTCTCCCCACTTACACAACCAGAACTTGTCAACGGCAAAGGATGGCATTTATCTCAGGAGAGCCTATCCCAAAATGGTGAGAGAAATCAGCGAGCAAGGAAGGATTTTTATTAAAATTCAGATCGCCGACTCCTCCCGGTGGCGACCCTCCGTGCACGCACTCCCAAACTAGGCTCTCTTGCGTTTCTGACATCAGAACCACATTCCCCGAACCCCAATGAAGGCAGCAGCCGGCGCCAAAGTCTGCAAACGAATGCAAATAACATGGCCTTTGCTCCCGAGCAGTTTCCAAATTTGCCCTCGGGATGTGAGGTAGAGACCAAGAAGCTAAGTTTGCGCCCCCGCAGGCTCTGAAATGTCTAGGATCTGACACATGCTTTGTCCCCATGAGGCGCTCCTAACTGAGGTTTCGCGTGCATCATTCGCTTAGTTCACAGTGACCTTGGGGTCGGGGACTACGGGATGAGGGGCACGGACCGTCTAAACCTCCAGGTCCCTTACAGAGGGCTCCCCGCGGGTATGGGAGCCATGCACCTGTGCCGACGCCGTCTCTGCCTGGAGGGTGCGCGCGTGCCCCGGGCTGGGGATGCTGACTCAGCCCGGCTGCTCACATTCCTTTCGCGCAACGCGGATGCTGTTGCTGCCGCTGCTGCCGGTGCAGCAAAGTGGGGGAAGCAAGGCACCCGCAGCGGCCCGGCCGCTCGCTTCCTGGGGCCCACTGCGGCACTCCCTCCCCACCGCCGGAAGGGGAACTGTGGGGGTGCGCGAGTTGACGAAACTGGGGGAAGTGGGCGCTGCAGGAGGAACTCAGGCGCCGCGCGCGCAGCTCACACCCAAACTGGAAGGAACCTGTTCTGCTCCGGGCGGGCGCGAAGCCGCCGCAGCCGCGAGCGCCGCGCGGGATCAGCCCCGGCGCGCGCGTTCCCCCTCCCCGCTAAATCCCTAAATCCTTAGGGCGCGGGCGGGACTGGGCAGTGGGCGCGCCAGGAAGGCGCCCGGAGGTGGGGACGCGCGCCTGGCCGAGATGCTCCGAGACAGGGTGCAGGCGCCCCCCAACACCCTGCACGCTCGCGCTCCTACTAGCGTTGCAGCAAAGCTCCGGGGTCTGGGCGGGTCACGCGCGCAGAGGCGTGCCTGGATTGGGAGATCGGGGCGTTGTGCCAAGGACCCCGGCGGCGCTGGCGGGGGCGGCCCGGCCCCGGACCGCGACGCGGTTACCTTCCGTGACCCCCAGCCCAGGCTGCAGGCGGGCGGGCGCGCGCCCGGCGCGGCTCAGGTCCACGTGGGCCGGCGCGCGCGCGCCAGGCAGGCCCCCTCCTTGGCTGCGCTCGGCGCTCGCAGCACATGGTCGGCGGCGGCGCGCCCCCGAGGCCGGCGGAGACCGGCTGCAGCCGGTATAGGATAAGAGCTAGGCAGCGACGCGGGGCCGGGGCGCGGGCGGCAGCACGCACGGCCCGGGTCGCAGGCGGCCGGGGTGGGGGGCGGGGGGAGGGTGTGGCTCGGGTGCCCGCGTCGCGGGAGTGGGTGGAGGGCCCGGGCGCTCCGGCCTCACCAGCCCGAGCCAACTTGCGCTAGAGTCGGTCCCGCCCCCTAAGGGGTTAATCCTTTTCTCATGTTACCGAGCGGCTTATAAGGAGGGGGAGGCCAAGCCTCCGCCTTATTGGGAGCCTTTTGGGGTTTATTCTCTTCCCTTCTAACTTGGTGAGTTGGTTTATTATTTTACATGTTTAAAAGTTTGATTGTGGGGTGTGGGTTGTTTCTTAAAAAATGTGTTGGGGCCTTTTTTTGGGATGGGAGGCGGAGGAGACCACTGAACATCTTCACATTTTGGAAAGGTTATTCCCAAAAATATTCGCTCTGACAGTTAGGAATGCCCAGGGCCACCGGAATGACGCGCTCGCGCCGGTGTGGGTAGCTGAGAGTTGAATGTCCGTAACCCTGGTACAGTTGGGTCCCGGAAGATACCTAAAGGCACGCCTGGCCTTTGAGTGCCCCCTGCCCCGGGTTGGGGGCTCCGGGACGTCGGAAGAGTCGGGGGCTCCAGGCTCAGCCCCTCCGCGGATTTTCCGCATGAAGTTGCTTGCGCGTCGCAGGAGCGAAATGTCAGAGGTACCTTCCTTCCCCAGGCTGGCGCGCGCACGCAGGGCAGCCACAGAGGCAGCGCGAGGGAAAGTGGGGCTCCCTGCCTCCCCCGACCCCCAAACACAGCACTCCCTGGGGCGGCCACTGTTTGTCCCCTGCGGGAAGGCGGGGATTTCCCGGCAGAGCGCGGGTCCTCCACCTGGACGGTCAGAACTGTCAGCGGCTGACGGCGGGTCCCGCGCAACTTCAAGGTTCCCGGGCTGCCAACCGCAGGAAAGCGCTGGTGTCGCCGAGCAGTTCCGTAGCAAGGGAAGATGGTTTTGCAGAGGAAATGGGTTATTTCCTTCTAGGTTGTTGTCGTCTTTTCTTTTTATTCCCCCCACCCTAGCAAGACAGGTCGTAGAAGTTTGTTAGGTGGCGTATATAAAATGTCACCAAACACGGGGGGCGTCAGTCTTAGAAAAAGCTCCCCGGAGCCAACTGGGGAAGAGCAATTACAACTTGTCAACCTGGAAGCTGGTTTTGTTTTGCACGGTTAGACACTCCGTGCCAGCTCCTTCTCGCAGGAGATGGTTTCTACACCGGGAATAAGATTTCTCAGTGATCTGATTGTTTTTGCAAATCATGGTAAGATAGGTGTCTTGTTTGTAAAAAGATGACAAGTGCTTATGCTGAAATCTCTAAACCATGCATCTCCCCATGTCCCAAGCACCGTTATGTGGCATTTTTGGGGCCAACAATACATCCGGCCAGATGATATAATAGAAACCCCTCTTCTCATAATTAAGGGAAGGGTGTCCAAAATAGGAACTTACAGTATGTAAATAAACAATGCAGCCAAGTGGAAAAGCTCCTTCCAGTGTAATGAGTACCACTAACCCTGAGTTTTCCTTCTGTGGTTTCCGAAAAAGGACTTTCCTCAGTGGAACTCCTGAGGAAGACACTTAAATTAGGGGCTCAGGTTTCAACACCATAGTCTTGTAAAATGGTGACTCGGTTGCAGCCAGTGATTCAACATCGTGAGGCAGCTATCCAGGTTAGGTTTGGAAATTTTTTTTAAATAGAGAATGCAAATGAACTTTAGCCAAATACAGACTGGTTTTGACAACTTGGGCCAGAAACAACTTGTCAAAGCTATTCTCCGGGCTACGCCTTTAAGAAGAAGAGAAATCCGCAGTGCTTTTTCTCGGGGTCTGCCTACAACAGTAGCCACCCCATTTCTATCCAGAGCCTGCGTTTTGAACCTTGCTCTTAGCTGACCCTAGAATAACTCTGATGGTCTACAATAATCCAATTTTTTTCATGCCCTCGGGCCAAATCTTCTCTCAACAAATTAAATCACAGCGAAACTCCCAAGGATAGCGGATTTCCAAGCCTTTGGCAAGATACCTACTTATTTATTTGTTTAGAGGTAGGGTCTCACTCCCATCATGGGAGTGCAGTAGCGTGATCTCTGCTCATTGCAGCCTCGACCTCCCGGGCTCAAGCGATCCTCCCACCTCGTTTTTAATTTTTTTGTAGAGACACAGTCTCACTATGTTGCCTGGGTTGGTCTCAAACTCCTGGGCTCAAGCAATCTGCCTGCTTCGGCCTCCCTAATTGCTGGGATTATAGGCATGAGCTACTGCACCCAGCCAATACTCATTTATTTAAGGGGACACTTAACCACATGCTACTAGGAAATCCTCCAAACTGCCCGTGGATTGTGTCATTGTACTTCCTCCAGAAGAACACTAGGGTGAAGGGAAGATGGCTGCCAGGAACCGCCATTCAGAATTGTCGGGTTTTATAAGTTGGAAAAGGCTTGAGAGACTCCCCTGACAACCCATGCTTTACAGATGATAGATGTTCTAGAAGTTCGGGATTCAGTGGTTTCCATAACTGTGCAGCCAGTTAATGGTACACAGAAATTAACAAATATGGCCTAAGAGCTTTAAGAAGACCAACTCTTGGGCCTTGCCTTCAAAGGGCTTAGAAGGATTAAAGCAAGTGACGGTCAAAGGCTATCATAGAAGTATAGACTATTAGGGCAGGAAGAGATCTAAGCTCATCAGAGTCTAGTTCAACTCCCTTTTTTACATTTACCTTGATTTTACATTGACATTGAAAATAGGAAAGCGAAGTGACTTGCCTAAATTCCATCATCCGTAAAGCAGGGGTTGATGGGCAGGATGACTCAGCTTGCCTCACCAGTTAGATCCCTACACAGCTGAAAAATATCCCTACCCATCAGATAAATTCACATGGCCACAAACCAAAGTGAACAGATAAACTTTTATATTCTGGAACTTACAGAGGCTTCTGCATAAATGAGTGCAAAATTCAGGCCTCAGTTGTTTTGTTTGCAAAGACAGAAGGTTTGGCCTTCTGCTGAAGGAATGGAAAAAAGAAAAGGAGAAGGCCGGGCACGGTGGCTCACGCCTGTAATCCCAGCAGTTTGGGAGGCTGAGGCAGGCGGATCACAAGGTCAGGAGTTTGAGACCAGTCTGACCAACATGGTGAAACCCTTTCTCTACGAAAAATACAAAAACAAAAAAAAATTAGCCAGGCGTGGTGGCACGCGCCTTTAATCCCAGCTACTCAGGAGGCTGAGGCAGGAGAGTCACTGGAACATGGGAGGCGGAGCTTGCAGTGAGCGATCGATCGCACCACTGTGCTCCAGCCTGGGAGACAGACTGAGACTCCATCCCCCTCCAAGACAGAAGAAAAGAAAAGAAGGAAGGAAGGAAGGGAAAAGAAAGAAGGGAGGGAGGGGGAGAGAGAGAGAAAGAAAAAGAAAGAAAAGAAAAGAAAAAAGGGAGAAGAGTCTAGGAAGCGTTTTATTCTGCAACCAAGCGCTTTCTCCCCTTATGACTGGGTTTTTGAAGGAAAGACCCTGTGCGTGACTTTACTTAAATAGAGACATTATCACCCAGGAAGGTTTAGAAACCAGGTTATCCTGTTATTACTTTATATTGTGGTCTTATCTTCAAAGCTAAATATAATAGGACATAGGATGCTTTAGGATGATAAAGGCATAAACCTTGGGGGTAGGACGGGGTTCAAGGTGTCATCTTTCCTTGATGGAGATCTCAGTTATAAAAAGAAAAGAAAGCTCTGTCCAAAAACCGAAGAATGCAGGTGAAAGTTATATGTGACTAGCTAGAATAGAATAGCTCAGACCTAAAGCAGAGTTTTTTTAAAAAAAACTAAGGAATTAACTTCCCAGCAGGGGCTCAGAAAGGAGATAGAAATGAATAGTCCACCATCTGGCCAGGTGAGGTGGCTCACACGTTTAATACTATCACTTTGGGAGGCCGAGGTGGGAGGATCGCTTGAGTCCGGGAGTTCCAGACCAGCCTAGGCAACATAGGGAGACCCTGTCTCTATTAAAGAAAAAAAAAGAAGAAGGCTGGGCATGGTGGCTCACGCCTGTAATCCCAGCACTATCGTTTAGATACTATCTAACATTTAATACTATCACTTTGGGAGGCCGAAGCAGGCAGATCACCTGGCATTAGAAGTCCAAGACCAGCCTGACCAACATGGTGAAACTCCATCTCTACTAAAACAAAATTAGCCGGGCATGGTGGCGCACGCGTATAATCCCAGCTTCTTGGGAGGCTAAGGCAGGAGAATCACTTGAACCCAGGAGGTGGAGGTTGCAGTGAGCTGAGATCATGCCATGGCACTCCAGCCTGGGCAACAAGAGCGAAACTCCATCTCCAAAAACAAAAACAAAAAGTCCACCATCTTCTAAACAGCTGTCATAGAATAGATCTAAGCAATGACCAGCTAGCTACTTTACACCCATGTTTGCAAGAACTATCTAGCATTTACACTTTCTTCGCGCTCAGTTTCCTTGGGCCACCAGGCTTGGCTTGAGCCATCAGTTGATTAATAGAATTCAGTACTAAATTCAAAAGTATCAGCTGTTTCTCACACCTGTAATCCCATACTTTGGGAGGCCAAGGCAGGCAGATCACTTGAGGTCAAGAGTTCGAGACCAGCCTAGCCAGCATAATGAAACCTCATCTCTACTAAAAATACAAAAATTAGCCGGGCATGGTGGTGGGCGCCTGTAATCCCAGCTACTCAGGAGGCTGAGGCAGGAGAATCGCTTGAATCCTGGAGGCTAAGGTTGCAGTGAACCAAGATCGTGCCACTGCACTTCAGCCTACGTGACGTAGCAAGACTCCATCTCAAAAAAACTAAATAAAATAAAATGCTCTCCTGTAGGCTTGTACAGCAGGAGCCCTGGAAGGCAGGAGATTCAGTACTGGGCTATTTCAGTAAAGTCCCTTCACCTCTTGGGGATCAGTTTCCCGATTTTACAAAATGAGTAAGATTTTACAAAGAGGAATTGAAAAAGATGACCTCAATTTTCCCCTTCAGCTTTAACATTCAATAATTCTAACTCTATTCAGGGGTTACAGATTCATCCTAACCCCATCCGTTTTGCAAGTTTAAACATCTGATGATACAGGCAAGGGAAGAGAGGAAAGGGGCAGCTGGCACCAGAACTTCAGTGCTGGCCAGACAGAGCCTTCTCATGATGGCAGGTAATCTCAGCTCATACAAAAACTGCAATCTGGTCCCACTCGTCTAAATGCAGTCCACAGCCTGGTCCACATGGTGGGACCCTGTCTCTACAAAAAATAAAAATTATGCCAGGCGTGGTGGCTCACACCTGTAATCCCAGCACTTTGGGAGGCCAAGGGGGGTGGATCATGAGGTCAGGAGTTCCAGACCGGCCTGGCCAACATGGTGAAACCCCGTCTCTACTAACAATACAAAAAATTAGCTGGGCATGGTGGCGGGCGTCTGTAATCCCAGCTACTTGGGAGGCTGAGGCAAAGAATTGCTTGAACTCGGGGGGTGGAGGTGGCAGTGAGCCGAAATCATGCCACTGCACTCCAGCCTGGACTCCATCTCAAAACATAAATAAAAATAAAAATAAAAAAATAAAAAAAAATTGGCTGGGCATGGTGGCACATACCTATAGTCCTAGCCACTTGAGAGGCTGAGGAGGGTCACTTGAGCCCAGGAGTTTTTTTGTTTTTGTTTTTTGAGACGGAGTCTCATTCTTGTCACCCAGGCCGGAGCACAGCGGCACAATCTCAGCTCACTGCAACCTCTGCCTCCTGGGTTCAAGCAGTTCTCCCACCGCAGCCTCCCGAGTAGCTGGGAGTACAGGTGCACACCACCACGCCAGGCTAATTTTTGTAATTTTAGTAGAGACGGGGTTTCACCATGTTGGCCAGGCTGATCTCGAAATCTGACCTAAGGCAATCCACCCACCTCGGCCTCCCAAAGTGCTGGGATTACAGGTGTGAGCCACTGCGCCCAGCACAAGCCCAGGAGTTTTGAGGCTGCAGTGAGCTATGATCATGCCACTGCACTCCACGTCTCTCTAGGGTCTTTATCAAATTTTATCACTATATGTTTTGTTTCAAGGTGGTCCTGAGCCCTCCATTAAAACTCTTAAGACCTTCTGGGTACATTTCTGGGTTAGAATAACTGTGCCAATTTGACCTTGGACTTCGTAGCTACTGAGTCCTGACTGCTTGTCAGAAATGTGCTGAAGTCTGGCAAGATGTGGTTGAATCATTTACATAGGATGCATTTCAGATGCATTCATTTTCCTTAGCATCATCATCAGCAAATATTTTAGTCCATGAAGGCAGAGACCATCTCTTGGTCTTTTCGCTGTAGTGCCCCTACAGTGAAAGCGAGGACCTGGCACCTGATAGGTATTTTGCTGAAAAAATAAATACAAGCTGTATACAAGGTACAGGTGGGGCCCGGGGACATGGAGTTGTACAAAGAGAAATAGACTTCAGATTTTGTGAGCATATAATTTATGACACATCAACACACATCAAAATTCAAAGGCCTTTGCTGCAAAGAGCATACTCATCTTACAGCAGCTTATGCCTTATTTTAATCAACCAAATATTTAGCCGTAATAGAATATAAAGTGAATATATTGTCCTTCCCAAGTATTAGGCTACAGTGGGAATGGCGCTATCAGTAGGATGAATGATATTAAGTTAGATCAGATTTGGTGCTTTTTAAGATTTGTAGAGTAAATTCAGAACATTCGATTTTAAAAATAGAAAACCAGCAAGTCTGCTGGATAGATGAGGTTGTATCCTGTTATTTTTCATTTGCCTTCTATTTTCAATAAAACCTTTGCCTTAGTAACTTTCACCCAACAACTTATGGCTAGGAAAAGGATATAAAGGATATAATGCACCCTGACCCTGAAAATTCACCTGTATACAATTGTATAATTGTAAAGAATTTTCTTTTTACATATTTATTTATTTATTTATTTATTTTAGACAGAGTCTTGCTCTGTCACCCAGACTGGAGTGCAGTGGACGATCTTGGTTCATTGCAACCTCTGCCTTCCGGGTTCAAATGATCCTCCTCCCTCAGCCTCCTGAGTAGCTGGGACTACAGGCACGTGCCACCACATCTGGCTAGTTTTTGCATTTTTAGTAGACACCGGGTTTCACCATGTTGGCTAGGCTGGCCTAAAACTCCTGACCTCAAGTGACCCACCTGCCTCGGCCTCTCAAAGGATTACAGGCATGAGCCAGTGTGCCCAGCCTTTTTTTTTTTTTTTTTTTTTTGAGACAGAGTCTCACTCTGTTGCCCAGGCTGGAGTGCAGTGGTGTGACCTCGGCTCACTGCAACCTCCGCCTCTTAGGTTCAAGTGATTCTCGTGCCTCAGTCTCCTGGGTAGCTGGGATAACAGGCTCACACTACTACTAATTTTTGTATTTTTAGTAGAGACAGTGTTTTGCTATGTTGGCCAGGCTGGTCTTTTTTTTTTTTTTTTTTTTGAGACGGAGTTTTGCTCTTGTTGCCCAGGCTGGAGGGCAATGGCACGATCTCGGCTCACCGCAACCTGCCTTCCAGGTTCAAGTGATTCTCCTGCCTCAGCCTCCCGAGTAGCTGGGATTACAAGCATGCGCCACCACACCCGACTAATTTTTGTATTTTTTTTTAGTAGAGACGGGATTTCTCCGTGTTGGTCAGGCTGATTTCAAACTCCCAACCTCAGGTGATTCACCGGCCTCAGCCTCCCAAAGTGTTAGGATTACAGGCGTCAGCCACCACGCCCAGCCCAGGCTGGTCTTGAACTCCTGACCTCAAGTGACCCATCCAGTTTGACCTCCGAAAGTGGTAGGATTATGGGTGTGAGCCACCACGCCAGCCAACTTAAAAAAAAAAAAAAATTTAGACAGGGTCTTGCTCTGTCATCCAGGCAAGAGTGCAGTGGTGTGATCACTTCTTACTGCAGCCTCAAGCTTCCAGCCTCAACTCAAGCAATCCTCCCACCTCAGCCACCCAAGTGGCTGGAACTACAGGTATGTGTCACCACACCCCGCCAATTTTTTTTTTTTTTTTGAGACAGAGTCTCGCACTGTCACCCAGGCTGGAGTGCAGTGGCACAATCTCAGCTCACTGCAACCTCTGCCTCCTGGGTTCAAGCAATTCTCAGCCTCCCAAGTAGCTGGGATTACAGGCACCCACCACCAAACTCAGCTATTTTTTTTTTTTTTGTATTTTTAGTAGAGATGGGGTTTCACTATGTTGTCCAGACTGGTCTCGAACTCCTGACCTCATGATCTACCCATCTCGGCCTCCCAAAGTTCTGGGATTACAGGCATGAGCCACCATGCCTGGCCTGCTAATTTTTTTTTATACTTTTTTGTAGAGACAGCATCTCCCTATGTTACCCAGGCTGTTCTCAAACTGCAGGCCTCAAGCAATCCTCCCACCTCAGTTTCCCAAAGTGCTGGGATTATAGGCGTGAGCCACTGCTCCTGGCCCTATTTGTAGTTTTTTTTTTTTTTTTTTAATTTAAGTTCTAGGGTACATGTGCACAACGTGCAGATTTGTTACATATGTATAGATGTGCCATGTTGGTGTGCTGCACCCATTAACTTCTCATTTACATTAGGTATATCTCCTAATGCTATCCCTCCCCCCTCCCCCCACCCCAGGACAGGCCCCGGTGTGTGATGTTCCCCTTCTTGTGTCCAAGTGTTCTCATTGTTCAATTCCCACCTATGAGTGAGAACATGTGGTATTTGGTTTTTTTGTCCTTGCAATAGTTTGCTGAGAATGATGGTTTCCAGCTTCATCCGTGTCCCTACAAAGGACACGAACTCATCCTTTTTTATGGCTGCATAGTATTCCATGGTGTATATGTGCCACATTTTCTTAATCCAATCTATCATTGATGGACATTTGGGTTGGTTCCGAGTCTTTGCTATTGTGAATAGTGCCACAGTAAACATACGTGTGCATGAGTCTTTATAGCAGCATGATTTATAGTCCTTTGGGTATATACCCAGTAATGGGATGGCTGGGTCAAATGGTATTTCCAGTTCTAGATCCTTGAGGAATTGCCACGCTGTCTTCCACAATGGTTGAACTAGTTTACAGTCCCACCAGCAGTGTAAAAGTGTTCCTATATTTGTAGTTTTTTGAGGAAGCTCCATACTGTTGTCCATATTGGCTGTACTAGTTTACATTCTCACCAACAGTGTGTAAGAGTTCTTTTCTCCACATCCTTGCCAGCATTTGTTATTTTTTGTCTTCTGATCATAGCCATCCCAATGAGGTAAGATGATACCTCACTGTGGTTTTGATTTGCATTTCCTTAATGATTGTAAATATATTTGTTGGCCATACGTATGTCTTTTGAGAAATGTCTGCTCAGATTATTCACCCATTTTATTTATTTATTTATTTTTTTTTTTTTTTTTTTGAGACAGAGTCTCGCCGTGTTGCCAGGCTGGAGTACAGTGGCGCGATCTCGGCTCACTGCAGCCTCCGCCTCCTGGGTTCAAGTGAGTCTCCTGCCTCAGCCTCCCGAGTAGCTGGGACTACAGGTGTAGAGGTGCACGCCACCACACCCAGCTAATGTTTGTATTTTTAATAGAGACGGGATTTCACCATGTTGGCCAGGATGGTCTCGATCTCTTGACCTCATGATCCACCCGCCTCAGCCTCCCAAAGTGCTGGGATTATAGGCATGAGCCTGTTCACCCATTTTTAAGTCAGATTGTTGGGGAGTTTTTTTTGCTGTTAAGATGTTTGAGTTCCTTGTATATTCTGGATATTAATCCCCTATCAGATGAATAGTTTACAAATATTTTCTACTCTTCTGTGGGTTGTCTTTTCATTCTTTTTTTTTTTTGGAGGCGGAGTCTCCTTCTGTCACCCAGGCTAGAGTGAAGTGGCATGATCTCAGCTCACTGCAACCTCCACCTCCTGGGTTCAAGCAATCCTCATCCCTCAGCCTCCTGAGTAGCTGGGACTACAGGTGTGTGCCACCAGGCCCAGCTAATTTTTTGTATTTTCAGTAAGGATGGCGTCTCACCATGTTGCCCAGGCTGGTCTCAAACTCCTTAGCTCAGGCAATCCACCCACCTTGGTGTTCCGAAGTGCTGGGATTATAGGCGTGAGCTACTACACCTGGCCTCACTCTGTTAATATGTTTCCTTTGCTGCGCAGAATCTGTTTAGCTTAATATAATCCCATGTTTATTTCTGCTTTTGTTGTGTGTGCTCTTCCAGTCTTATTCATAAAAATTTTTCCTCAGACAAATGTCCTAAAGCGTTTCCCCTATGTTTTCTTCTAGTAGTTTTATAGTTTTAGGTCTTACATTTAAGTCTTTGATCTATTTTGAATTGATTGTTATATAGGGTGAAAGGTGGGGATTTAGCTTCATTCTTTGTATCGATACCCAGTTTTCAAAGTGCCATTTATTGAAGAGACTGAACTTTCTCCAATGAATGTCTTTGGCACCTTTGCCAAAAATCAGTTGGGTGTAGACATGTGGATTAATTTCAGGGTTCTCTCTTCTGTTCCATTGGTCAGTGTGTCTGTTTTTATGCCAGTACTATGCTGTTTTGATTACTGTAGTGTTGTCATATATTTTGAGGTCTGTTAGTGTGATGCCTCCAGCTTTGTTCTTTTTTTCAGGATGGCTTTGGCTATTCATGATCTTTTGTGGTTCCATACAAATTGTAGCATTTTTTTCTTCTATTTCTGTGAATAATGTCATTGGTATTTTGATAGGAATCCAGTCTGTAGATTGCTTTGGGTCATATGTAAATAATTCTTATTCTTATTATTTTTTTTTTGGAGACAGAGTGTTGCTCTGTTGCCCAGGCTGAAGTGCAGTGGCATGATCTCAGCTCACTGCAACCTCCTCCTCCCAGGTGCAAGCAATTCTCCTGCCTCAGCCTCCTGAGTAGCTGGGATTACAGGTGCCTGCCAGCATGCCCAGCTACTTTTTGTAGTTTTAGTAGAGACGGGGTTTTGCCATGTTGGCCAGGCTGGTCTCGAACTCCTGACCTCAGGTGATCCACCCGCCTCGGCCTCCCAAAGTACTGGGATTACAGATGTGAGCCACTGCACCCGGCCATAAAGAATTCTTAAACTTGAAGTTGATTGCCATTAAGAGCTGTAAGACCATGGACTCATTGATTATTATAGATATCATTAATTTTTAGTTAGGCTAAAAATACACATGACTGTTTCAAAGTATATGTAATTACAGAGGCTTTGAAAAAGACAGTATTCATGTGCTAGAGCCCAATCCAGAAGACTCAGGTTAAACCAATGTCAATGTCAATGTCTCCTTAGTGGTGTTGAGACAGGCCAGCTTGTTCTGATGTTTGTTGCAGTTTGAATGGAGAGGCACAGTGAGGTTAGGGGTAACTCAGTTAACTGGTGTCCAGATGGGCCCCACAGGCTTGTATAATAGTACCTTATTTAGACACCATATTCTAGAGTATCATCATGTACTTGGAAATTCAATCGCTAATATACTAAGTGGTGGTCAACTGTGAGGAAATTACTCCCGCTTTACAAACTCCCAGAAGACAGAATGCCCTCATTTTGATTTATAGTGACATTGTGTCTGTGTGTAGGTACATCCACATGGAACACCAAATCATAATCAGAATATTGCTCACTGAGTGGGAAATGCGGGGGAAGAAGAGTTGGCTGGGTGATCGCGGTGGCCAGGGACATCAAGCAGAAATGCTTACGGTATCTCAAACACTCGGTGAAAGGTGCTGGATGCACGGCCAGTGTTTGCTTTTCAGCTTCCATTTTCTAGGCTTCATTTCTGATCAACCTTCCTATGGTCAATTCAGTCTTTTTTTGCCTAAGTTGAGTCCTTCAAGGTCAGCATTAATACTTGGTCTGGTGGCCATTTGGTGTCCTTCAATATGCTCTGTTCTGCTCTGGTTCTTCATGTCTGTTTGTTTTTCCCATTTAACTGTCTTTTTGGGAGGCCCCATGTACAATACCAAGATTTGTATATATGTATATATACATAAAATTATCCAAATACTTTATACTACTTGTACATGATTTAAATATTCAACAATCAGCTGGGTGTGGTGGCTCATGCCTATAATCCCAGCACTTTGGGAGGCCAAGGCGGGTGGATCCCTTGAGGTCAAGAGTTCGAGACCAGCCTGGCCAACATGGCAAAACCCCATCTCTACTAAAAATACAAAAATTAGCCAGGTGTGGTGGCAGGCGTCTGTCATCTCAGCTACTCGGGAGGCTGAACCCAGGAGGCAGAGATTTCAGTGAGCCAAGATCACACCACTGCACTGCAGCCTGGGCAACAGAGCGAGACTCTGTCTCAAAAAAAAAAAAAAAAAATTAGCCGGGTGTGGTGGCACATGCCTGTAGTCCCAGCTACTTGGGAGGCTGAGGCAGGAGAATTGCTTGAACCCAGGAGGCAGAGGTTGCAGTGAGCTGAGATCATGCCACTGCACTGTGGCCTGGACAACAGAGCAAGACTCCATCTCAATAAATAAATAAATAAATATTCAACAACCTAAGAAATGGGGTAAGTAGTTCTTATCTGTTATGTTTGCTTAAGAGTATGAGAATCATCAATCCTCATGCTATTGCTGATCTGAATTGTTTTTTAACTTTTTCTTTCAGATTAAGAATGACCCAAAATAAATTAAAGCTTTGTTCCAAAGCCAACGTGTATACTGAAGTGCCTGATGGAGGATGGGGCTGGGCGGTAGCTGTTTCATTTTTCTTCGTTGAAGTCTTCACCTACGGCATCATCAAGACATTTGGTGTCTTCTTTAATGACTTAATGGACAGTTTTAATGAATCCAATAGCAGGATCTCATGGATAATCTCAATCTGTGTGTTTGTCTTAACATTTTCAGGTTAGTACATCTTTCGGCCTAACCATGACATTAGTGTAGGTCCCTTTTAATTTGGCTACCTTGGTAATGGTATTTGGTGTGTTTGTGGTGCTTTCATTCCCTTATACACCTGTTGGTCCTTCCTAGCCCCGACTAACAGGGTTTTCAGAGCATTGAGGATTGGCAAGAAACAAAAGGCACTGAAGAAAAAAGCCTTATTTGCCAGCCATGACAGCCTTCAATTTAACACACATGTATTAAACATCTGCTGTCTGCACACTCTTAGGATTCTGTAAATTCCCTTGAGGAGTGCAGTCAACCCCCTTTTGTGAGGATGAGAGGATATAGTCACTGTCTAAGAAGCAACATCAAAAAGTTGCTGATGGCCAGGCACAGGGCTCACGCCTGTAAACACTTTGGGAGGTCAAGGTGGGTGGATCACTTGAGGTCAGGATTTCAAGACCAGGCTGGCCAGCATGGTGTAACCCCATCTCTACTGAAAATAGAAAAATTAGCCAGGCACGGTGGTTCGCACTTGTAGTCCTAGCTACTTGGGAGGCTGAGGCACGAGAATCGCTTGAACCCGGGAGGCGGAGGTTGCAGTGAGCTGAGATCACGCCACTGCACTCCAGCCTGGGAAACAGAGCGAGACACCATCTCAAAAAAGAAAAAAGTTGCGGCCGGGCATGGTGGCTCACGCCTGTAATCCCAGCACTTTGGGAAGCTGAGGCAGGTGGATCACGAGATCAGGAGTTCGAGACCAGCCTGACCAACATAGTGAAACCCCCTCTACTAAAAATACAAAAAATTAACTGGGCATGGTGGTATGTGCCTGTAATGCCAGCTACTCAGGAGGCTGAGGTAGGAGAATCGCGTGAACCCGGGAGGTGGAGGTTGCAGTAAGCCCAGATCGTGCCATTGCACTACAGCCTGGGCAACAGTGCGAAACTCTGTCTCACAAAAAAAAAAAAAAAAAAAAAATTGCTGACATAGCAGGCCCCAATCTCATAATTCCAAGTGGAAACATGTAAATGTGGATGCGTGAAGAAAAATGAGATGTGTACAAGGAGATAAGGTGAAATTACAAATATTGTTCTGGGGACACCTTCTGAATTCCAAGCACCTGTTTCCCTAAAGGACTTCACTGATTTGTCATTACATAATATACTCCCAGACCCAATAGTGTAAAATAAAATGGGGCTTCAGTATCATTTTTAACGTACTAATCTTCACTTGGTCCTATAAAGGGCTATCGGATATACTTGCCATGTGTCATAAGTTCATTGGTCTGTCAGAAATAATTGCCAAGGGTTTTCCGAGAGAAAAGGGCTGTTGAACTCACCTCAGAAAGTTAACCAAGCTGGGCATGGTGGCTCATGCCTGTAATCCCATCACTCTGGGAGGCCAAGATGAAAGGAACACTTGAGCCCCAGAGTTTGAGACTAGCCTGGGCAACATAGCAAGACTCCATCTCTACAAAAAATTAAAATAAAAAATTGGCCAGGCATGGTGGTACACACTTGTGATCCCAGCTACTCAGGAGGCTGCAGAGCGAGGATCACTTGAGCCTGGGAGGTCAAGGCTGCAGTGAGCCATGATCATGCCATTACATTCCAGCCTGGGCAACAGAGCAAGACCCCATCTCAAAAAATAAAAAAAGTAAAGAAAGTTAACCAGACTGACCTTAAACTTCCCTGAGTTTACCCTTACACTCTGTCATGGAACTGTTATGTCTGAAGTTATCACTGAAGTTAAAGCCCGTCTTTAAATGTAGTCCATTTTTAGCCATAGAATGTCTTCACGAGGCAGTTCTACATGTTTTTACCCTTTGGGTAAGGTAGAAATTTCTCCTGTTAGCCAGGTATGGTGGTGGGCACCTGTAATCCCAGCTACTCAGAAGGCTGAGGCAGGAGAATCACTTGATCCTGGGAGGAAGAGGTTGCAGTAAGCTGAGATTGTGCCACCGCACTCTAACCTGGGAGACAGAGCAAGACTCTGTCTCCAAAAAAAAAAAAAAAAAAAGAGAGAGAGAGAAAAATTTATCTTGTTAGTTCTCATGCTATCCCTTACAAGTTTCATGAAGTAGTTCCTGGTTCCACTTTAAGTGAGTATCAAGATAAATTAATTTTTTTTTTTTTGAGATGTCTCGCTTTGTTGCCTAGGCTGGAGTGCAGTGGTGCGGTCTCAGCTCACTGCAACCTCTGTCTCCCAGGTTCAAGTGATTCTCCTGCCTCAGCCTCCTGAGTAGCTGGGATTACAGGCATCTGCCACCATGGCTGGCTAATTTTTTTGTATTTTTATAGCAGAGACGGGGTTTTGCTATGTTGGCCAGGCTGGTCTCTAACTCCTGAACTCATGATCTGCCTGCCTCGGCCTCCCAAAGTGCTGGATTTACAGGTGTGAGCCACTGCACCCGGCCAAGATAACTTAATTTTTAAATTGTGGAATGCTTAATTGCCATCTTAGAAAGATAACAAATGAATTAGGACAAAAATGTTACATTTGGTAATCTAAATAAAAAGAAAATCCCAAAGCTTAAGTTTTAGGTCTTTTATAACTAAAAATAAAAATGTAGTCAACAAGAAATTTCCACTTAATACTATTATACCAGAAGATAATTCTTCCAAATGCTATTATTCTAGTTGTTAATGCTTTGAGCCAACATCCTGGCTCAAAATGACGAGAGTGGTTTTATTATGAGCTACATCCAAGATTACTTAGTATTCTAATAGTTAACATAGTAGATATATATAGATAACCCCAAAAAATGGGATCCTTTTCTTCCCACTTCCTCTTCTAGCATGTTGTTGTTCCTTGACCCAACTCTCAATGGCTCACTTATGTCACTGTTGTCAAGTTAATATTAAGTAACCTATAACTAGGAAACTAATTTGCCAGATTTAAATGTCTTAGGGGATACAGCTTATAGAAGCTAAGCAAATGATGATTCACTTTCAATTATCTATCCCATAGCAACTCTCCTTCAGGAGTGCATAACTTAGAATTCACATTCTTTCATCCTGTAAAGTAACTAGGCTGGTCACAGTGGCTCACGCCTGTAATCCCAACACTTTGGGAGGCCGAGGTGGGCGGATCGCCTGAGGTCGGGAGTTCGAGACCAGCCTGACCAACATGGAGAAACCCCATCTCTACTAAAAATACAAAATTAGCTGGGCATGGTGGCACATGCCTGTAATCCCAGCTACTCGGGAGGCTGAGGCAGGAGAATCGCTTGAACCAGGAGGCAGAGTTTGTGGTGAGCCGAGATCACGCCATTGCACTCCAGCCTAGGCAACAAGAGCAAAACTCCATCTCAAAAAAAAAAAAAAAGAAAGAAACTAACTAGAATCTGACCCCAAATGGAGCTTTTTAAAAAGAACCCAAAGCAGTGAGTAGAGAAAAAATAATTCAAGCAATGATAGGAAAACCAATTTTTATTATAGGATAACATTAAATACATATCTAATTTTATAGATGCTCATGGTGAGTCAGAGTCATCTAAAACTATAGATAAAAGTTTTATGCTGTTATTCTGGCTTTGTCTTTCAGAAGTCTGACAAATCGTGTTGAATTTGAACAAATAGTAAAATAATTCCTGCACTGACTTTGCATGAAATGTATTATGGTTTGGTTTTGTTTTTTCTTGAGACAGAGTCTCACTCTGTCACCCAGTATGGAGTACAGTGGTATGATCTTGGCTCACTGCATCCTCTGCCTCCCAGGCTCAAGCAATCCTCCCACCTCTGCCTCCCGAGTAGCTGGGACTACAGGTGCACACCACCATGCCTGGCTAATTTTTGTATTTTTTGTAGAGACGGTGTTTTACCATGTTGCCCAGGCTGGTCTTGAACTCCTGGACTCAAGCGATCCTCCCTCCTCAGCTTTCCAAAGTGCTGGGATTACAGGCATGAGCCACCGCGCCCAGCCGTATTTATATTTGACATCATCCTTCCATGTGCAAGACATGGAGGAAGGAGTCTTACGGCAGCTAACCCTGAAGCCTCTGTGAGTTAAAATATCATTTTGTTCTTTCCCGGCAGCTCCCCTCGCCACAGTCCTGAGCAATCGTTTCGGACACCGTCTGGTGGTGATGGTGGGGGGGCTACTTGTCAGCACCGGGATGGTGGCCGCCTCCTTCTCACAAGAGGTTTCTCATATGTACGTCGCCATCGGCATCATCTCTGGTAAGTGTTCCTCTTTGGCTCAGAAGTTGTCTAGACACTTAGTTTGAAGAACAAGGGAGGGGAAGGACGAAATTAAAGGCAAACTATATTTCTTTCTCTTTCTTTTTTTTCTTTAACATTAACAGTGTCTCAGATCAGTAGTTTTGAACTGAGCTATATAGACTTCAGGGGACCTGGGAACCTGTTCTCAAGTGCCCAAGAGTTTTTGTTTGATCTTCACCAATGATGATGATAACTTCTCTTTTGCTACACTTGCAGTCAAAAGATAGCATTTTTACAAAGTAAGACGAATTTCTATAGCCAGTATTTCTCCATTCAGTGTCTGAGGATCCAGGGCTGTAGGGGAAGTGTAACATGCCAGACTTATTCTTGGGGGCCTAAGAAAACCTTTTCCCATTTAAACGGAGTAGCCAGCATGGTGGCTCATGCCTGTAATCCCAGCGCTTCAGGAGGCTGAGGCAGGAGGATCGCTTGAGCCCAGCAGTTTGAGACCAACTGGGGCAACATAGGGAGACCCCATCTCTACAAAAAATAAAAAACTAGCCAAGCATGGTGGTGTGTGCCTGTGGTCCCAGCTGTAACCATCCTATCACTTTGGAGGCTGAGGTGGGAGGATCACTTGAGCCTGGGAGGTCAGGGCTCCAGTGAGCTGTGATCACACCACTGCACTCCAGCCTGGGCAACAGAGCGAGACCCTGTCTGTTTAAAAAGAAAAAGAAATGAGCAATAAAAGGAGGCCATATATTCCTCATAGGTGATAGATACACACACACACAGTTGTTAAGATTTGCAGACTTTAAATTTTTCCTGTATTTCTGCACATATGGAATGACTTATTTCTTTCTAGATAGAAATCTTATATAAAATTTCATGCAATAATAGTTTCATCCATTGTGAATTATACAAATTTGAAAAAAAAAAAAAAAGTTCTACTTTTAGTATCCCAAACACCCACTGAGGTTTATCCAGACCTTTAATGAAACCCATTTTTCTTTGCAACATCACCTTTGTCCAGAATCAATTACTTGGCTCCTAGAACTTAAGATTCAAAAAGCAAAACCAAAAATCCCAGATCTTTGAATGCATCCTTCCAGTCTCAAGCAGTATGTGGGTCTCATTGGCTTTCTTGACTTTTCTTTCACAGGTCTGGGATACTGCTTTAGTTTTCTCCCAACTGTAACCATCCTATCACAGTATTTTGGCAAAAGACGTTCCATAGTCACTGCGGTTGCTTCCACAGGAGAATGTTTCGCTGTGTTTGCTTTCGCACCAGGTAGGTGAACTACAACGGTCTAAGTATGAATGTGGATGAGGGACGCCACTCAGGTATTCTTGCTATGCTAACTTTTGCCAACAGTATGGATGACTTTAAGTGTATGTGTAATGAGAGATTATTTACGTCTCTTCTCCAGCTCATTTTTAGGATCTGTCCTCCCTAACCCCCACTTTAGGTATTCAGACCACCTTAATAATAGGTTTGAATTCCTAACTGGGCACATATGCAGTGGTAGGGCTTTCTTGACACATGCATTCCAGAATAATCTAATAATTTGCAATTGTTCACCTGTTACATCCTCTCCTTTTTCAAAAAAGCTACATTCAATGTGGATTTAAATTATGCTAATAAAGACAGCATTCTTATCTGTGTGTAGATCATCTCAAAACAAAATATTTTACTGAGTACGGTGGCTCACACTTGTAATCCCAGCACTTTGGGAGGCTGAGGTGGGCGGATCACCTGAGGTCAGGAGTTCGAGACCAGCCTGGCCAACATGGCGAAACCCTGTCTCTACTTAAAACACACAAAAAAAGGCCAGGTGCAGTGAGTGGCTCATGCCTGTAATCCCAGCACTTTGGGAGGCTGAGGCAGGCAGATCACGAGGTCAAGAGATGGAGACCATCCTGGCCAACATGGTGAAACCCTGTCTCTACTAAAAATACAAAAATTGGCTGGGCATGGTGGTGCACGCCTGTAGTCCCAGCTACTTGGGAGGCTGAGGCAGGAGAATCGCTTGAACCCGGCAGGTGGAGGTTGCAGTGAGCTGAGATCGGGCCACTGCACTCCAGCCTGGTGACAGAGCAAGACTCCATCTCAAAAAATAAATAAATAAATAAATAAAGATTGAGTACATTCATACTGCTGAGTATAATAAATTTCCACAGAACTTATAACAAAATCTGGATCCACATTTCTTCTTGATGGCTTCTCACAGGTCTTGAGTCCATTATTGACCTTATATTTTATTTCTTCTTCACTCCTGCCTATTCAAGCAATCATGGCTCTGAAGGAGCGCATTGGCTGGAGATACAGCCTCCTCTTCGTGGGCCTACTACAGTTAAACATTGTCGTCTTCGGAGCACTGCTCAGACCCATCATCATCAGAGGACCAGGGTCACCGAAAATAGTCATCCAGGAAAATCGGAAAGAAGCGCAGTATATGCTTGAAAATGAGAAAACACGAACCTCAATAGACTCCATTGACTCAGGAGTAGAACTAACTACCTCACCTAAAAATGTGCCTACTCACACTAACCCGGAACTGGAGCCGAAGGCCGACATGCAGCAGGTCCTGGTAAAGACCAGCCCCAGGCCAAGCGAAAAGAAAGCCCCGCTATTAGACTTCTCCATTTTGAAAGAGAAAAGTTTTATTTGTTATGCATTATTTGGTCTCTTTGCAACACTGGGATTCTTTGCACCTTCCCTGTACATCATTCCTCTGGGCATTAGTCTGGGCATTGACCAGGACCGCGCTGCTTTTTTATTATCTACGATGGCCATTGCAGAAGTTTTCGGGAGGATCGGAGCTGGTTTTGTCCTTAACAGAGAGCCCATTCGTAAGATTTACATTGAGCTCATCTGCGTCATCTTATTGACTGTGTCTCTGTTTGCCTTTACTTTTGCTACTGAATTCTGGGGTCTAATGTCATGTAGCATATTTTTTGGGTTTATGGTTGGAACAATAGGAGGGACCCACATTCCACTGCTTGCTGAGGATGATGTCGTGGGCATTGAGAAGATGTCTTCTGCAGCTGGGGTCTACATCTTCATTCAGAGCATAGCAGGACTGGCTGGACCGCCCCTTGCGGGTAATTTAAATACACAAAATACAAACGCTTGTCTACTTTCCCTTATGAATTGTGCTAGCTTCCTATTCAAGCCAGAAGAAAACTTACTGCCGTTATATATTTCCATTGAATTTTAGAGCTGCCAGGGATTAGAGATTACCTGAGCCAGCCCTCTTGATTTAAATATGAGGAAACTGAAGGCCAAAGAATTGACGCCAAAGGTCAGATGGTAAATTAGTGGTCAAATCAGGACTGGAAGCTGTGTCTGTAGTCCAGACTGACCCAGGCCTTTTTTTTTTGAGATGGAGTCTTGCTCTATCACCCAGGCTGGAGTGCGGTGGCGCAGTCTCGGCTCACTGCAACCTCCACCTCCCAGATTCAAGTGATTCTCCTGCCTCAGCCTCCTGAGTAGCTGGGACTACAGGCACCCACCACCGTGCCTGGCTAATTTTTGTATTTTTAGTAGAGATGGGGTTTCACCGCGTTGGCCAGGATGGTCTCAATCTCTTGACCTCGTGATCTGCCTGCCTTGGCCTCCCAAAGTACTAGGATTACAGGTGTGAGCCACTGCGCCCACCAACCCAGGCTTTTTCTATCACCTTGCCTTCTCTCATGCTAGACAAGAACTCATGGACTTATTACCTTCAGAGCCCACCTGACTTTTAGAATGATAGAACTAATGGACTTCTGTAAGTCATCTTCCTTTCTTAGGAAAGGTATTTGGGAATGGATAGCAGCACTCTGTAAATACGTAATTGATTTGTACAGAATCTTTCCTTGTAGGAGGGACATAGGTATGTTTCATATCTTAGATCCCAAATGGGTCTTTAAAGTGTTTGTGATTAGAAATCGTACCCCCTGTCAAAAGATACCTAAAGTGGGCCAGGCACAGTGGCTCATGCCTCTAATCCCAACACTTTGGGAGGATGAGGCGGGTAGATCATTTGAGGTCAGGAGTTCCAGACCAGCCTGGCCAAAATGGCAAAACCCCATCTCTACTAAAAATACAAAAGTAGCTGGGCATGGTGGCAGACACCTCTAATCCCAGCTATTCAGGAGGCTAAGGCGGGAGAATCACTTGAACCTGGGAGGCGGAGGTTGCAGTGACCCGCGATTGCACCATTGCACTCCACCTGGGGCGACAAGAATAAAACTCTGTCTAAAAAAAAAAAAAAAAAAAAAAAAATACCTAAAGTGAACTCAAGTGAAAATAATACAGTTCCTTCCTACCAAAGAATATTACCTTTTCAAAGAAGTATGCATCTAAATGTCTCAGGTTTTAGATCCTCTGCTAGGACAGACTTAGCCCAAGAAGAACAAGTATATTGTGTGTTTGTCTCTTTCTCCTCTCCAATTTAGTAAAGATTTCTGCCTTTAACACCCATTTTTCTTTAGAAACACAAAAGAAAACAAGGAAGGCAATGAAACTGAGAGGCTTCTGAATGGGATGGTCGCCTGGGTGAGGGGCTTATGTCTGGGAAGGATGCTGTTAACGGATGCCATGCTTTCTTCCAGGTTTGTTGGTGGACCAAAGTAAGATCTACAGCAGGGCCTTCTACTCCTGCGCAGCTGGCATGGCCCTGGCTGCTGTGTGCCTAGCCCTAGTGAGACCGTGTAAGATGGGACTGTGCCAGCGTCATCATTCAGGTGAAACAAAGGTAGTGAGCCATCGTGGGAAGACTTTACAGGACATACCTGAAGACTTTCTGGAAATGGATCTTGCAAAAAATGAGCACAGAGTTCACGTGCAAATGGAGCCAGTATGACACACTTTCTTACGACAGCCACTGTGTTGGCTGGAGAGGGATGGGGTGGGCCCAACGGGGACACAAGGAGGTAGAGGAGCTAACCCCTCTACTCCACTTTCAAAACTGCATTTTAAAGGGAATGTGTACGTGAAGAGCACTACCAACATCGTTTTTGTTTTGTTTTGTTTTAAGCTTTTTTGTTTGCTTGTTTTTAAAGCCAAAACAAAAAACAACCAAGCACTCTTCCATATATAAATCTGGCTGTATTCAGTAGCAATACAAAAGATATGTAGACTCTTTGGTTCACATTCCAATATTAAAATAGTGACATGAACTGGCAAAGTGGTTTTAAAAGCTTTCACATGGGATAATTGATTTTCTTTCTTTCTTTTCTTTCTCCTGTGGTCTTGTCTGAATAAACTACTATCTTGAATAAAACAACATCCAACCCCGGTCATTGAAATGAAATTGGCCAGTCAAAAAAAAAAAAAAAAAAAAGACTTCAATCATTTTAAAAATTCCTAATTTTCAGAAATATGAATAGTTTTTGTTAAACCCTTTGTAAAATACCAAGTTTCCCATTAACAAATTATGGCCTCTGCTTGCTGGAAATGAAGTATAGTTTAAGACCAAACATTTTACTAATAAACAAATTTTAAGTATATATATAACTTGAACTTCATAAATGTGAAGATTACCACTTCTTTTTATGGCCAGTCCTTACCAGAAGTGTTTCAGTACAGAATATACAAAATGGCATTTAAAAATGTGTTTCCTGTTGCTTTTAGTTATACAGAAATATATGACTGTAGTGTCTTTAATTTAAACCACTATTTATTATTAAGTTATTCTAGGATGATTAAAGTAATCAAAAGAAATAAAATCTGAGACATAAGCAGCATTTTTACCTCCTTTCTGCAATCCTTTAAATGCCTCAAGAATACGTCTTATCTTGTAAAAATACTTTCATAAAAGGCCAAGTTGTCATGATTCTTCCATTTGATTAGGGGCAACGTGTGCTATTAAAGGGGAAAAAATAATGGATAGCAAATCACCTTAGCTTTCAAAAATAATTTGTTTTATCATCTAAGAATACTTGAGGAACTTCTTTGATCAGAATTATATTTCAGTGAACTGTTAAAGCATTTCTGATTTAAAGAAAAAACCATCTAATTATTGAAGCATTTCTGTATTTCACATGGGGGTAACAGAGACAATTATGTTATAGTGAGTTACAAGTTGCAATTTACATCTTCTATAACACATGACTTGATTGCTCTAAGTTGCCAGAGGTATTGGGTAACTGGTCATTGTTTTGTTTTGTTTGTTTTATTCTTCCTTTTTTTTTTGGAGTTACACTACATGTATAGTATTGCTCACGTTAGCAGTTTTCTGTAAAGAGGGCAAGTGTCAGGATAATAGGTGGACTTTTTACTCACCTATTTTACCACAGTCTCACCCTGCAGGTGATGGTCAATGCTTGCTGCTCCATCTTTATTCATCGTTAATGTTAATTTATGACAACTCAGGGGGAAAAGCATAACAAGCCTAGTTTGGTTACAGGTACACACAAGCTTGAATATTTCTCTGCACTGAAATGAAAGTGGCATAGTTCATCACCACCTGCTACATTTTGTAGAGCATCTTATCAGCCATAGAAATAGGACAATCTATAAAACTTTGGGGAGGGTAGGGGAGGAAATGACAAAGTGTCTGTCAAAAACAGGCATATCTAAAACAAGGTGGATGTAGCAAATCTCTGTCACTGCTTGAGAAGAACTTTGAGCTTGTGGCAGTTTTGCAGACTTACATGACTTCAGCACTTTACAACATATTTTTTACTATGAATGTTCAATACAATTTAATATTTATAACTGATTTCTGAGGGATCTGCTCCATGTCTATTCTGTTATCTGCATGAAAACAAAATGTATGCCAATTTCAGTATGTCAATAATCAAGGTTTTAAATGTTTGGAAGAAAATACAAACAAGATTGCTGATTTGTTCTGTATTAGTGACATTCTGGTACTTCTAGATTTGCAATAAATTTATGGATTTTTTTATTTAAAGAGACTGATTTTTTTGTGTTATAAGATTTTTGTATTGACTCTCACAGCATTCAGTGTTTGAGGCAATTAAGGTTATAAAGACTCACCAACGATGCACTCCAAATAAATAATTTTTTAACGTTTATCTTCTGCAAAACCTTTTTACTAGAGACACAAAGTTTCCCAAGAAGTTTCTACTGAACTTTTTATTTACTTATACTTATTATTATTATTTTTTGAGATGGAGTTTCACTCTTGTTGCCCAGGCTGGAGTGCAATGGCACAATCTCAGCTCACTGCAACCTCCGCCTCTCAGGTTCAAGTGATTCTCCTGTCTCACCCTCCCCAGTAGCTAGGATTACAGGTGCCTGCCACCATGCCTGGCTAATTTTGTGTATTTTTACTAGAAATGGGGTTTCACCATGTTGGCCAGGCTGGCTTCAAACTCCTGACCTCAGGTGATCCACCTGCCTCAGCCTCTCAAAAGTGCTGGGATTACAGGTGTGAGCCATCGTGTGTGGCCTAAACTTTTTTATGTCTTTTTTTTTTTTTTTTGATCATTGAAAGCAGGACGATTTTATTTTATGTTGAGTTTCATATAAACTATTTTAAAGCACCTTAGAAAAAGACTAAATAATTCAAGGGAAGTATTAAGTAATGAATAACAGGAGAGGGAAATAAAAATTAAACAATATAATCAAATGAAGAAGCATATTTTCATCTAAGAATTGAAATAAGAATGAAAGCATCAATGGAATTTAATAATCAAAAATACATGAATGAAATGATATCATGGTAGCCAGAGTAAGCCTATCAAAAGTCATAAAGGCAAATAGTTAAAGACCACACTCAGTTACAGAATCGTTCCAAGAACTGTTGTAACCTGTAAGTAAACAGCACAGACTCTACATGCCAGGGGTTGGCAAACTTTTTCTGTAAAGATCCAGATAGTAAATATTTAAAGTTTTGCAGGCCATGAGGCCTCTGTCTAGTCAACTCTGCCATTGAGGGTCAAAAGCAGCCACAGACAATATATAAATGAATGAACGTGGCAGTGTTTCAATGGAATTTTATTTACGGACACTGAAATGTGAATTTCACAAGATTTTCACACAGGAAATATATATTTTTTCAATCATATAAAAACGTAAAAAAAAAAAAACACACACTATTAGCTCTCAGGCTGAAAAAGAAAAAAAAAACAGTGGACTGGATTTGGCCTGTGGACCACAGTTTCTAGCCCCTTCACCACACATCTGTAACACTGGCACAGGTCAGTGCCGCCAGAAGCAAAACTCTGAGAACTAACAGTCCTGACCCATGGGAAAGGATTTATTGTGGTCAAAGTAATTCTTAGATCATAACTGCCCCAAAATAGGAAAGATCAAGAAGCTAACACTTTTTGTGTGTGTGCGTGTGAGACAGAGTCTTGCTCTGTCGCCCAGACTGGAGTGCGGTGGCACAATCTTGGCTCACTGCAACCTCCACCTCCAGAGTTCAAGCAATTCTCCTTCCTTGGCCTCCCAAGTAGCTGGGATTACAGGCATGCACCATCACACCCAGCTAGTTTTTGTATTTTTAGTGGAGACAGGATTTTGCCATGTTGGCCAGGCTGGTCTCGAACTCCTGACCTCAAGTGATCTGCCCACTATGGCCTTCCAAAGTGCTGGGATTACAGGCGTGAGTCACCGTGCCCGGCATTATAGCTAACACATGTGTTAATTATGTTTTCTTTTTTTTTTTTTCTGAGATGGAGTTTCACCCTTGTTGCCCAGGCTGGAGTGCAGTGGCGTGATCTTGGCTCACTGCAACCTCCACCTCCTGGGTTCAAGTGATTCTCCTTCCTCAGCCTCCCAAGTAGCTGGGATTACAGGCATGTGCCACCACGCCCAGCTAATTTTTGTATTTTTAGTAGAGACAGGGTTTCGCCATCTTGGCCAGGCTGGTCTCAAACTCCTGATCTCAGGTGATCCACCCACCTCGGCCTCCCAAAGTGTTGGGATTACAGGCGTGAGCCACCACACCAGGCTGTTAATTATGTTTTCATTTCCCCTGATTAAAAAGATTCTGCTTTAAGCTTGTTGACTTCAAGAGGTTTCAGTATAAACCTTATGTAGACTTTCTCTCCCCAAAAGTAAAATTATTCTAGTTATAAAAATGAGCTGGGCCGGGCGCAGTGGCTCACGCCTGTAATCCCAGCTCTTTGGGAGGCCAAGGCGGGTGGATCACCTGAGGTCGGGAGTTCAAGACCAGCCTGACCAACATGGAAAAACCCTGTCTCTATTAAAAATACAAAATTAGGCAGACATGGTGGTGCATGCCTGTAATTCCAGCTACTCGGGAGGCTGAGGCAGGAGAATCGCTTGAACCCAGGAGGTGGAGGTTGCGGTGAGCCGAGATTGCACCATTGCACCCCAGCCTTGGCAACAAGAGTGAAACTCTGTCCCAAAAAAAAAAAAAAAAAGACTTAAGATCATGTACTCTTTTAAGATCTATGTATCTGTAACTAATACAAAATGTGTCCAAACCTTTTAACAAAGTTATACATTTTATACTCCAATAACACGTAATGTAGCTTTGAGCATTTATTTGCTTCTCCCTTTGCTTAATACCTGGTGGATAAAACAGAAAACGGAATCTATGTCAGCATTCCTGTGGCGCAGATTCAAATCACCGGGTGGTATTTATTACATTTAGATTTCCATACTCCAATTCAACTATTGTAAATCAGAAATCATCATGATCCTTCAGCTGGGCGTGGTGGCTCACACCTGTAATCCCACCCAGCACTTCGAGAGGCTGAGGCGGGTGGCTCACTTGAGGTCAGGAGTTCGAGACCAGCCTAGCCAACATGGTGAAATCCTGTCTCTACTAAAAATACAAAAATTAGCCAGACATGTTAGTGCATGCCTGTAATCCCAGCTACTCAGGGGGCTGAGGCAGGAGAAGCACTTGAACCTGGGAGGTGGAGGTTGCAGTGAGTCGAGATCACGCCACTGCCCCCTAGCCTGGGCGACAGAGCAAGACTCCATCTCAAAAAATAAAAATTAAAAAAAATAAAAAAGAAATCATGATCCTTATTTTCACAAGTTTGTAAATATGGGGCTCCCGAATAGGGAACTAGAGTTTAGAAGCCATTGTCTTTAATTGTTTAAACGGTGGCCAGGTGTGCTGGCTCATCCCTGTAATCCTAGCACTTTAGGAAGCCAAGGTGAGTGAATTGCTTGAGCCCAGGAGTTCAAGACCAGCCTGGGCCACATGGCAAAACCAAAATTAGCCAGGTGTGGTGGCTCATGCCTGTGGTCCCAGCTACTCGAGAGGCTGAGGTGGGAAGATCACTTGAGCCCAGGGGGCAGAGGTTGCAGTGAGTCCAGATGGCACCACTGCACACAGCCTTGGCAAAGAGTGAGACCCTGTCTCAAAAAAGAAAAATTGTAATGGTTATGCACATTACTTAAAATGACCTATTTAAGGAATTCAGACATGCTACACGCAAAAATGATCACTGCTATAAGTATACATTGCATTGAGAAAAGAGAAGCTGCCCTTGTTTTCAGATTTGTGTTTATATTGCGTGGGTCCTAAGTGTGGGCGATCACAGCCTAGAGCTGGGCCAGCCGCCGTTGCATAAGTAAGGAAACTGGGTCCCCCTAGTGTTCAGTTCTCGTAATGACTCTCTAAAGGTGCAGAACAAGAAAAGTGGCAAGAGAACTTAGAACTTCGCTTTCCATGTAACAACTCACACCCAAATCAAAACTATTTCAATGACTATCCGTTTCCCACAGGGAAAATTAGACAGGAAACCTGATGCCCAGAACATTTCACCAAATATTATTGAGAAAATACATATTGTGGCCATGTATTTGTGTCATTTATATGCCTTTCCAGCAACTCAAGAACAAGCACACTAACTTCCCTAACAACTTATACACCCTAGAATTTAACCAAAACTTTAAGTACCTTCTCTGCACTGGCACCTCCCATTCTTAGTCCCAACTTTGTCCCTGAGCTCCTGACTTATATCTGCCCGCATGGCAGGTCATGGATATAAAACTAGGCATCTTCTACTTAAAGTGTCCTCAGCAGAACTCTGGATCCTCCTCCTCATACCCACTCCTCCATATATCCAATCGGCTCTCTTTTCTAAATATATCCAGGAGCTGACTGCTTCTGCCAACTGCACCAGGACCCTTGATCCAAGCCAATATCATCTTAGCTGGATGATTACAGTAGTCTTCTAGCTGGCCTGCCTGCTTCCACTCTTGCAACACGCCACCCCCATCTTAATTTTCCATACAGCAACCACAGTAATCCTCTTACAGCACAAGTCTGAAATAAATCCTTAGCAATGGGCCCTGCATGAACTGCCTGATGGATGCTATTACTTTTCCCCCGCTCCTGCTACACTAGCCTCACTGGCTCTTTTTTGGGGGGAGTGGGGGGGAGTCTCGCTCTATCCCCCAGGTTGGAGTGCAGAGGTGCAATCTTGGCTCACTGCAACCTCCGCCTCCCAGGCTCAAGCAATTCTCCTGCCTCAGCCTCCCGAGTAGCTGGGACTATAGGCGCATGCCACCACACCTGGCTAATTTTTTGTATTTTTAGTAGACACGGAGTTTCACCATGTTAGCCAGGATGGTCTCGATCTGACATTGTGATCCGCCGGCCTCGGCCTCCCAAAATGCTGGGAATTCAGGCGTGAGCCACTACACCCAGCCCTTTCTTTTTTTTTGTTTGTTTGTTTGTTTGAGATGGAGTTTTGCTCTTGTCACCCACGCTGGAGTGCAATGGCACAATCTCGCCTCACTGCAACCTCTGCCTCCAGGTTCAAGCAATTCTCCTGCCTGAGCCTCCTGAGTAGCTGAGATTACAGGCACCCGCCACCACACCTGGCTAATTTTTTTTGTATTTTTAGTAGAGATGGGGTTTCGCCATGTTGGCCAGGCTGGTCTCGAACTCCTGACCTAGGTGATCTACCTGCTTTGGCCTCCCAAAGTGCTGGGATTACAGGTGTGAGCCACCATGCCCAGCCTCTCTTACTGTTTCTGGAATTGTTCTTATTGTTGCAAGCTTCAGGCCTTAGCATTTGTGGTTTCCTTTGCTTGGTACTCCCTTCCCTGAGATGTGCATGCAAGGTGGCCCTTCAATTTGATCACTTCCAAATGCCACCTCCCTAAGGGGGCATTCCTATCCTATTCAAAATGGTACTTGTTTCTATCCATTTACTTTGATATTAGGTAATAACGGCATCCACTTTGGGAGGCTAAGGTGGGCAGACTGCTTGATCCTGGGAGTTTGAGACCAGCCTGGTCAACATGGTAAAACCCCTCTCTACAAAAACTACAAAAATTAGCCAGGCATGGTGGCACGTGCCTGTAGTCCCAGCTACTTGGGAAGCTGAGGTGGGAGGACCACTTGAGCCCAGGAGGCAGAGGATATAGTGAGTCAAGATCACACCACTGCACTCTAGCCTGGGTGGCAGGGCAAGACTCTGTCTCAAAAAAATAAATAAAATAAAATAAAATAAAGCATCTGTTTACCCCTTGACTCTCTGTTTCATCCACTAGTGTATTAGGGTAGTTCTTTCTTCACTGCTATATTCCCAAGGCTTTGAGCAGGGCCTGGCACCCAGTAGGTGGTGCTCCATGAATATTGTTGAATCAAAAAATACATGAATGAATGAATGAATGAGTTATAGACTTTTTTTCCCTTTAGTTACACAAGAGAAAAAAATGATATCTATTGATAGTTACAGTTCAAGAGAGTCTGTGCTGCTATGAAACAGCTGGATAACCATAGGACACTGAAAGCACTGTGCTGAGAACCCACCGGTTCAGCATGTGAGGATGGATGGGTCTCAGAGTGCCCAGCAGTAGTGTACTATATAGGTGGGTAAGTTGTAAAGAAGAAAAAACTGATCCATGAGCAGACACTAAAGAAAACAGTGGGATGAAATCAATACTGGGTTAAGTATGGAGGTCTGTGAGTTTTAACATACTGCCTCAATAGATTTTGTTTCAACTATTTTCCAGTAGACTTTTTTTTTTCATAATGCTTTCTTTTAATGCCTCAACTAGTCGCAAGAGCTTTACTAAATATTGCAACTCTTGGCCAGGCACGGTGGCTCACATCAGTAATCCCAGCACTTTGGGAGGCCAAGGCAGGCAGATTGCTTGAGCTCAGGAGTTCCAGACCAGCCTGGACAATGTGGAAAAAATCCCATCTCTAAAAAATAAAAATAAAAAAAATATACCGGGCATGGTGGTGCACACCTGTAATCCCAGCTACTTGGGAGGCTGAGGTGGGAGGATCACTTGAGCCCGGGAGGTGGAGGCTCCAGTGAGCCATGATCATGCCACTGCACTCCAGCCTGGGCAACAGATCAAGACCCTATTTCAAAAATAAATAAATATTGTCTGGGATGTGGGGAGCGCCTCTGCCCGACCGCCCCGTCTGGGAGGTCTACCACGGAGGCCAGAGGCAATGTGGGGGCTGGACGTGGTGGCTCACGCCTGTGGTCCCGGCACTCTGGGGGGCCGAGGCGGGTTGATCACTTCAGGCTAGGAGTTCGAGACCAGTCTGGCCAACATGGCAAAACATATGAAAAATACAACAGACAAACCAACCAACCAACTCAGTGACAACAAAACAGGTCTACCCTGGAGTCATACTCTAATTTTTTCTATTTTCCTCCCTTTCTGATCCTTTATCCCACTTTCTTTTTCTTCCTCTTCCTTCTCCTTCTTCTTTGTCAAATAGAGGATTGAGTTATTATCACTGATCCATATAAAGTCCCTCTCTCTTTTAATTCCCACCCCCATTTGTATTCCCCGACTTCCCATGTGCAACCTTCCTAATATGTTTGATACGCATCTTTTTGTTTGTATGTATTTTTAGAAAATGTTTATTGTTTTTGTGTGCAAAAAAATTAATAAAAAATAAATAAATAAATAAATAAATAAATATTGCACCTCTCTTTTTTTGGTACTAAGGCAGCAGTACATAGACTGATTTCTCCAACTTTGAGCAACCCCAGATGACTCTACTTGAACAGAAAAGAAATTGACAGTTTAATCGTGTATAACCCCTTGTAAACAATCTGGGGGAAAAATGGTTAGGTTCTGGTTGGTGATATTTTACTTCAATGAGGTCATGTAGCACAGTAAAAACAACAAATAACTCAACATTAGGGAGACTTGGAATCTGATCCCATTTTTGCCATTGGTTAAACAACAAGCAAGTTTACTCAGCTGCTGCAGGCTTGTGTCCTCATGCATGAAATGGACTAAACAATCTCCACATTATTAATGCTTTACGACTCCGCTTTCCAAAAATGGAAATACATTTGAAGACAATATCAGGCCTTTGAAAATGAAGAGGGGAGGGTAAAAAACAAGCTGCAACAGAGAACAGTATCAAGCTTTTAAAGAAACAAGTTAATACCAAAGCCAGTGGCCTTTGCAGTGTCTACATACACCCTTTCAGCTTGAATGTCAGCACTGGCTGTACTGACAAGATTTACATGACCTTTTCCTGAAATAAGCCTTCCTCTCCTAGTAACTCAATATCACGGGTACATTTTTCCGGGTACACTAGAGTTGGCTACTGATCTAGCGCTGCACTGTCCAATACAATAGACGCAAGCCACATGGGGCTGTTGAGCACTTGAAAATGTGGCCAGTCGGAAGTAAGATGTACTGCAAGTGTAACATACACATGGGAATTTGAAGACGGTACAAAAAAAGGATATAAAACACTCAGCATTGATACTGATTGAAATAATATTTTGGATGCATTGGATTAAACAGAATATAATGTTAACTCCACCTGCTTCTTTATGCATTTGCTAATACGACTACTAGAGAAATTAAGCTTACATATGTGGCTTGCATTATATTTCTGTTGGACGGTGCTACTCTAGATATCAGAATCTAGAAAGTGACAGATTCAAACTCTTCAGTGAACCACTTTTTAAATGCTCTACTCCAGAGCTGATTCTACTCACTGCTCTGCTGCCGTCGCGGTCTTGACTTTCCAAGGCTGTGCCCAGAGCGCGGCACACGTGGCTCTCTCACAGGCAGGCCTGCACGGCAGGCAGCAGTGGAGGAGGTTACCCTGGGTCGCTGACGCCAGGGGAAGCCAAGCGACCGACCCCACACTTCTGAGCCCCGCCGGGGAAGTCCCCGGGCGCGGAAACAGGTGGTGGGCCGGCGGTTCGCAGCTGCTGGGCCCGCCGGCCTGGGCGCAGCCGGGGACAGCGACGCGCTTCCTGCCCGGGAAGGGCCCGAGCGCAGGGCCGGCTATAGCGGTCCCGAAGCTGCCTGCTTCGATTTTAGCACTCCTGCTCCCAAGAGGGAGCAGTGCGGCCCTCTGTCCCTCGTAGGGCTTGAAATGTAAATTATTCATATCAGGGGAATGTGTGTTTCAAAAAGCAAGCTGGACAAGAACCGACAGGTAATCCTCGCCAAATTCTTCTACTTAACCCTCACCATTAGAAGTCTGAGGCCTGAAAAAATCTCTTGACCGGAGAGCTACTAACTCCACAGGTGCCTGGAATCAGGATCTATGACATAAATGAAAAACATTCCAAATTCACTGATTTCTAAGAGTATTTAGACAGTAGAAAATTATTAATCATCTTTATTAGCTCAATACTTTGTTCAGCCAGCATTTGCAGAGCAAAATCTGCTTGGATTTATTTAGTGAAAATTATTTTTTAAAACTACAAAGATTTAACCATAGTACATAAAATTTAGTTGCAGTAGGCAAATTATATTTTCAAGCTGAACCCTAAGAAATTATCCAAAAATATATAGTTATACACAGCACTTATGATTGCTGAATAAATGCATCATATAAAATTTATGTTTAGTTCAATTTTTAGCAAGAGTGAATGATTTCTTAGATGATTTTTCTCCTGGTCTCATAGTGCAGAGTAGACAAAAATGGACCTTATTTATTCAACTAGGCAAATCTTAGTTCAAAAGAGTTTGTGACAAAGGCTGACCTACAGGACTAAAACCGTCTTGCCTTGTAGGAAAATAAAAAAAAAATGTAATCGAATGGACAATAATTTTTAAGTACATTATTCAAGGAGGAAATAAGCCCTGTAACAGAATCCATAAAACACCATGCTCCATCACAGTCTCCTTTTGCTAATAGAATGACCAAGTATTCTCTCCAATTAATTTTAATAGCAAACCACCATTTTCTAAAATAACTTAAATGGGTTCAATCAAGTAGGAGAATGAATCCGCGGGAAACCACTGACTCAGATATAAAATGTGCCTTACGTCATACTGCACACATCAAAGACTATACTTTCAGGGATCATTTCTATAGTTTGTTACATCATACTGCATACATCAAACAATGAAGAATCTAGGTTTCAAATTACGAATATATATATACCTTTAAGTCTTACCCTCAAGGTAAGATAGGAAAGTGTCTGCTCACTGGCATTCCATAAAATATGCACTGTAATTTCCAGATTTCCAAGATACATCTATCTAGCAGAGGTGGTTTGTCAAGTCTGAGGTTTTCCACCTGTCCACCCCCCCGTAGCAATGGGGCTGATGTTCACACTCTGCAGGCCCTCATCAGCATTCATGGCACCCCGACAGATAACCCCATTAAACTCTCACTGACTCAAGTAAACACTTCACAATGTAAGGTGAGAAGGACATTATTACTGAAATAAACCTGAAAGCTGCTCTAAATCCATAGAAAAAGTGCAACACTCACAAATACAAATACCATTACATACTATTTGTAAGATCCCTCATAAATGACTATGTTATAGCTGAGACCTGCAACAGAACTCCCACCACCAAATGTGGTGGTAGTGGAAGGACCATTGTTATTTTCACTTGCAAATACTCCTGAGGTCATATTTTAAGCTGCTAAAAACTGGTATAAGCTGTTCATTCTTTCAGGGATAAGGTGACAACCAGCAAGAGAAAAAAACGAGGTAATGCACTCGAGAGAGTAAGGAAGGCTCTAGGAAGAGGAGGGCTGTGGTGAAGATCAGAGCCCATGGACGTCCAAAAATGTGACTTGGCTGGGCCTAACAGAGAGGAGCAGCTCTTCTAAAAACAAAATCACCCCCTGGAAATTATGTTGGTTGGTTCCTTGGGGCATCTACAGTTCTTCTTCAAGTTATTCACTTGCTCGTTACCGACAGTCCCAGCTTTCTTGGGAGACCTAAACATATTTGGGGAATGGAAATAATGTGCCTGCTGCCACAGACCAGGCCAGTAAGATGAGAAGATAGAGTTTCTAGAGTTTTTATTATTCAAAATGAGTTTCATTTCAATTCAGGTACTTGAAAGAAGGTTCTAGTCTGTTACTTTGACACAGCACAAGATCAGTAGTTTATTCCGATGAAGTATTCCACCCAAATGAAAGCATAACATGCAAGTATTTATTTATTTCAACCACTCCTATTTGAAGGTCCTTATTTTTGGAGAACAGCCAGGCATTTTATTATCCACTCTTTCCATTCCTTAAAGGCTTCCACGGGTTTCGGTAAATTCCCATTATCCTCACGACTGTGTTCTGGAGTTGCTCCAGGTATGTCAGAAGATTCATCATCAATCCACCTCACCAGTGCCTGGAAAAGCATGAAAGATGCGTATTTCAACAAACCACAACAAAATACTATCAGGCAAGAGAGGAGCATTGGCTTCTAGATCATAGGGTGACATATTACCCCATGGAGATGCTGCATTTGATAATGATGGTGTGAATATGAAATAATGCTTATGATATACTAAGTGAAATGGCACATACCAAATATACACAGAATTACAAATGATGTCAAAAGTATGCATTGAAAAAAGATGAAAAAGAAATACACTCAGTCTTACACTTTGTTACTAGCATGATAGGATATTATTTTTTCTCAACTTGCTAAATATTTCCCAAGGCATTATATTAATTTGACATGTACGTATATACACATATAAGTGTCCACACAGGCCTGGGTAGACATATGTATGTGAAAACACGTGTGTAGACATTTCTGTGCAGTCACCTGAATGCACAGTCATACCTGAGAACAGACACAAGAATGTATATTGATGTTTGTGGGCAAGTGTGAGCACAAACACATGCATACTGAGATTAGGTACTTTCCTTCTTCTTTTTTAAAGAAAGTCATTTTTTCCTCCTAATGAACATCATACCTCTGTCCCATATTTGGAAAGATAAATCCTGTCCACACACTTACAGGGTTTAAAAAATGAACTTTGCCACACATATCAATACTTATTCTGTTCTGCAAAGTCAAGCTCTCTTGCCTTAAATGGAAGAGAAGCAGGGAAACTTCTTCCACTATTTCTCATTGAACTGTAAGCATAAATCACTCAAAGGCAAGCTGAAGTTTTTAAGAAGGGCATTTCTTCATGTTTTTAAACCACAGCTTCCTGCTTATCTTTACACTAATTTCCTCTGATAAATTATAACTCTAGAGAAGGATATAATAGAAACGTCAGTTTGCTACTCAGATAACCACTTCCCCCTCTTTACACTGTCCACCCCTCAAATTACTTTGTATCTTTCTACAATGCAGAAGCCAATAGCACACTGCAACTTGCGCAAACAGATAGGGCAAAGGTTTAGAGGACGCCGGTCAGCTTCTTCCAAGTGGTTGGAGCCTTGCATTAGGCATGCAAGCCACTGGCAGTGTCGCAGTCCAAATATGTGTCCGATCTCATGGGTTAAAGTCTGCAAGACAATCATGTTGAGGCTTTATAAGACCACCACCACATTAAGCTACGCATCTCTTCTTTTTCTTGCTTTTCCAAGAAACATAGGAATCAACTCCCTTACCATTATCACCAAAACTTCACTCCATCCAGACCTTCAAAGACTTAATAATCCCTCATTTCCCCAAATGTCTTACTGCCTTTCTTGCTATAGACTTCCTCAATCTCAACATCGCTGACATGTTGGACCAGGTTGTGGGAGGCTGTCCTGTGCATTGTGCCATACTTTGCAGCATCCCTGGCTCTACCCACTAGATACCAACAGAACTCCCTCCCTGATGGTGAAAATCAAAAATGTCTCCAGACATTGCTAATATCCCCTGGATGGCAAAATCACCCCTGGCTGAGAACCCTTGATCTAGACTAGGGTACTCATTGTAATTCGGATTCTGGGGCCCTTCCCTAGAGATGCTGATTTCAGTAGGTCTGGGAGAAAGGGGGCTTGATCTGCATGTTAATGAGAACATCAGGTGGCAATGACACAGGGGGCCCATGGAACACACTTTGACAATGTAGTTCTCAGAGGTGTAGCTGTCAAACCCCAACAAATAGTACAGGTAAAAGCAGAATTTCTCTAGCTGAAGGAAAAGCCCATCTCTCTGGCTATGGAGAAAGGGGAGATAGGCTTTCCACAAAACCGAGTTGGGGATATCAGGAACCACCAGGACAACTACAGTCGAGGGTAGCCTGGAGCCCAGGGCAGGAAGGCCCATGCTCCCAGAGAGGCCAGAGCAGAGGTCCTCCAGAGGCCTGGGGAAAGCAGCTTTGCCCAGTGACCACAGTAGCTTGAAAAAGCAGGTTACCCACTCACACCAGAATTCAGGAATTACACTAATAGCACATGGGTACGGCCAAGGCTGTGTGTAACTAGTAGTACAAAAAAACTGGCACTGATACTGTAAATTTCAATATGAAGGTATCCATTTAAATTGTTTTACTGATCATTTCAGTCAAGCACTATGCATCAAAATTATACAAACAATACAAACTCATTTATAATATTATCTTAAGGACTGACAATATACAGTTTACGGAACTAAGATCTCTTTTAAACAATCGTCCTGTCGGATTTTTTTAATAACTTACCTTACAGGATCGAAGTAGTAAAACGCTAGTTATTTCTGGAATATAATAGTTGTCAAAAATTGAATAGTCACTTGAAGATGTTTTCTTGAGCTTCTTCACTTTGCCTTCATAGCGCATGCTATAAAAATCACTGCCATACCTGGCAAAGCTGAATATCCCCACACCTACAAAATGAGGACAAGCAGCGACAGAATGAGTAAGGTCCCTGAGGAAAGACCAAAGAAAGAAGAGCCTGCTGGCCCATCTGGCCAGTGAGTGCACCTCTGTGTCACTGTGTCCACACCATCTGATACACTTACGGTTTGCCACCAAAAAGGAAGACTTTTGCCCCAGATTTCCCTATCAAAATATTTTTCTGCTATCCACTTTGCCTTGCCCTGTAAAACTTAATGGACTTGAGGTCAAATACTTAAGAAACTGAAGTTTCAGATTCTTTTCCCACAAAAGAAGTCTTTTTCTGAAAGTAGCAAGTACTCCAAATCAAGTACTCAAAAAGGAATCATAAAAAATAACCACATGGGTTGGGCGTGATGGCTCACACTTGTAATCCTAGGACTTTGGGAGGCCGAGGCAGGTGGATCACCTGATGTCAGAAGTTCAAGACCAGCCTGGCTAACATGGTGAAACCCTGTCTCTACAAAAATACAAAAATTAGCCAGGCATGATGGTAGGTGCCTGTAATCCCATCTACTCGGGCGGCTGAGGGGGCAGAATGGCTTGAACCCAGAAGGCGGAGTTGCAGTGAGCCGAGATCGCACCATTGCACTCCAGCCTAACGACAGAGTGAGACTCCGTCCCAAAAAAAAAAAAAAAAAAAAAAAAAAAATCACATGAACAATAGGCAGTCATGATTTCACTCTTTAAGGACACACTAAACAGATCTGTTACACGTGTATCTGGAGGGGTTGCTGGCCTTCCCTCATGCAGCACTGACTGAGGACAACTGCCCTGATGTCTTGAAGACCATGCTTTAAACCACGGCTTTAGACAGAATAACCTCTTCCCCTGCCCCACCCCCACTCCCTTTTTAAAGAGCAGCCCAACTCTATTATGTCACTGGTGTCTGGTGACCAGAATAAATACCTGTGTTACATTTAGAGTTATATCAACTGTCTCTGCAAGCACAAGAGAACACGGTTTGCTACATAACTCACCCTACAGAGTAGTGCTTCAGAATTCGACTTGTTTACATGATGACTTTTATTTATGTCTCTCATTCAGATTTTAAAGTAATACATTTTTAAAGAAAATAAACCCATAGTAGATTTGTCCAATCTAATTTGATTCAAAAACCACTTCCTCACCTCCCTTTACCCAGAAAGTGTAGACTGATACTCGAAAATTAAGGAAAGATAGCATTCCGGAAATTAAGAAAACACTACATCTATTCCTGTATCACAAGTAACCCCCTCTGGCCAATCAAGTGTGAGCATATTTCACTACGGTAATACTTTCAGCAAGGACATTTCTTTCTTCCAATAATCCTACAAATAGATTATTTTCTTTCGTAGTCAACGCGTCTCACTTTAAAAATATCAATCTTTGTAAACTTGGAGAAAACAAGACCACTGTGTTAAGATATTGTCACTGTCTAATCCTGCTACTTTCCTATGTAAATCTTTTATGTCATGTAATATTTAAGAAACTTAGCAAAAAAAGAATTAAAGTAAATACAGTTTGGGGAAATGTTTCCTGACCTCCTCAAATACATAAGATAAATTAGCTAGCAGTATCTAGATAAATGAACAAATGGTTTTAAAATTATTTTTTTAGCTGGGTGTGATGACTCACACTTGTAATCAAAGCACTTTGGGAGGCTGAGGTGGGAGGATCGCTTGAGCCCAGGACTTCCAGATGAGCTTGAGCAACACAGGGAGAGCCCATCTCGCCAAAAAAAAAATACAGTAAAACAGCCGGGTGTGGTGGTCCTGTAGTCCCAGCTACTCGGGAGGCTGAGGCAGGATGATCCCCTCAGCCCAGGAGGTTGAGGTTGCAGTGAGCCATGATCACACCACTGCACTCCAGCCTGGGTGACAGAGGGACACCCTGTCTCGAAAGAAAAATAAAAGGTAGATAGAATTATTTTTCAATGTTTCCATCTCTATCAGGTTAATAATAAAAGAGAAAACTTATGATAAAAAGCTACCTCACACCACCAAAATCAGTAAGAGAGTAGTGACCCACGTCTCCAAGAGTGCATGTTGGTAGGGCCATGGGGGCCACAAGAAACCTCACAAAAATGGAGAATAAAGAATAAAGGAGTAAGTGGGAAGAGGCTCTATAACCCTACAGCCCCCACCTCTAGTAGAAACATTTGCCCCAAAAAGCTTACCACCCCACACAAATCCTAAGGCTGATGTAACATCCAGACAGACCATAAACTCTCAGGATAGTCCCTGTACTTACTTCCCATCCCCAGAACACTAATGAACCACTCCCCTTGGGGGGCCTTTTCCCTTTCAAGTCTGTCTTGGATTCTTGGGGATGAAGTTAGAGAAGTAAGAACAAAAATGAAGGGGAGGGGAGAAGATAAGTAGAGAGATGACAAAAAAAAAAGGTTAAAAATATGACTGGTTTCCAGAACCTCTCCCATCCCCAATATTAGCATGCAGAGTTCCGAATGAGTCAAGGTTTACTATATACCTCAAATCAAAGATGGAAGTTTTGACTCTTTACATTAAAAAACAAACGCCGTAGGATGAGAAAGAAGCATACACTTAGTCTATGGCTATTCTATCTGTGCAAGATGACTATGAAAAGAATTGAAAACAAGTTAGTAAGATTTTCACATCCATTAATAATAGCTCAAACTGTAATTGCTTTAATTCACCTTGCTACTGAATTACTGACGTTTACTAGCTGTTATGCTGAATGCCTATATATGTGCCAGGCCTATATATACTTTTTTTTTTTGAGCCACAGTCTCACTTTATTGCCCAGGCTGGAATGCAGTGGCGTGATCATGGCTCACTGCAGCCTCAACCTCCTGGGCTCAAGCAATCCTCTCACCTCAGCCTCCTGGGTAGCTAGGACTACAAGTATGTGCCACCATGCCCAGCTAATTTAGTTTTTAAATTTTTTTTTTTTTGTAGACATGTAGTCTCACTATGCTGTCCAGGCTTATCCACACTTTTTATGTACAGGCACTTTTATGTAAATTATCTCCAAATGACTCCATGATGTGGGTATTGTTACCTTTAAGGTCATGTAGGTAGTGAGTGGCCAACTGGAACCTAGATTATCAGAATCTACCAACAGCACACTTCCCATCATGGCATAATGTCTCAACTGAAAATACCATACAGTTTTAAATATCAATATGATTCTTGGTTGGAATTTTTTCCCTCTTTTAACATCTTCAAATATTCTCAAGCTGAAGAAGCTTCTAACCACAATGCCAAAAAAGGAATACCATCTGTCAAAGAGGCCTGTCCAAAGACAAAATTCCACGAGTCTGTTGGGTAAAGATCAATCATTGTTATTCCCACAACACAGAAGGCATCTTCAGGTTTCTTCTTTTTCAAGAACTTCAGGATGTCCCCTATTTAAAAAGAGATACATAAATGTATGAGTGTATATTATATACATATACTCAGTTCGAATTGCAAGTTGTGTAATTCACCTGCATGAATTTGTAGGTTGTGTGTGTTCTCATTGACTCTAAAGGAACATCTTGTTGCAGAAACAGGAACTGGTTCTAGGAGTTTTACTCTCAAGCCATAGAAATATGCTTTACAGTAGCCCGTGAGCCATTTAATATATTCTTCACTGATAATTCTGGTGTTTCCTAGAGAGCCTATAATATGGAAGAACATTTAAAAACAGACTTTAAGATGATTATTCAGTGTTTACCCAGTCTATGAGTAAGAAGATTCAAATTAGAAACAAAACCAAGTCTAAATTTTCAATAACCTTTATCATTCATTGGTGTTGCTATGAATTAAAAAGAAACAAAATGTTATCTTTTAAGTCAGTTTGGCTACAAAACTTGTACCACCACAATGAATATCAAAAACGATCCTAAAACGGGCCATCTGAATCAGACCAATAGCCTGGACTATTCCTGACAACAGCGCCATTGCAAAACCAAACCAAAACCAACACATTACTAGTATTTACCAATGGACTGTATATAAATGCTGCGTTTGTTTGGAGAGGGTGTCTTTCTGTAAGGATCACTGAAGAACTGTTCAAAGTCTTGGGGAGCCTCAGGGTGGGAGGTGATCCAATCTGATGGAGAATGCAAGGTAATGGGTCCAAAGAGATCACTGGCTCGCTGGAAGGCTTCATTCATTAAACGTTGTTCCCCAGCATCTAATTTCTCATACTGTGACACAAGCACTGGGTTCTTTGAAATGAGAGCTGTTTTTAGTGTCTGTTCAGAGTGCCGTATTATTTGCATCTAACAAAAAAACACAAGTAGTCAAATATAAAAATACATATCCATATTGGGGACTTACCTATCCTCCATATTTTAGCTCTGATTTCTCCCTAGAGTGAAATGACTGATTGCTAATGCTTTAGAGTGGTCACACTTAGAGTGGTTTCCTCACGTACAATCAATTTCTTGGGGATCTAAGAAATTAAGACAATTATGAAATCCACTCCTCCATCTCTTATGGAACCTGCTCCCATTACAAAAACTAGTGGTGGCCAGGCGTGGTGGCTCATGCCTGTAATTTCTGCACTTTGGGATAGGAGGATTGCTTGAGGCCGGGAGTTTAAGAACAGCTCAGGCAACATGGTGAGACCCTGTCTCTACAAAAAATTTAAAAATTCCCTGGGCATAGTTGTGCACATCTGTGGTCCTAGCTACCAGGGAGGCTGAGACAGGAGGATCACTTGAGCCCAGGAGCTTGAGGCTGCAGTGAGCCATGACTGTGCCACTGCACTCCAGCCTGGGCAAGAGTCCAAAACAAACAAAAAAACCTCATGGTGACCATAGGAGCAGGACCTCACACCCAACTTCCTTCTTTTGGAGAATAATATTGGCCTGGCACAGTGGCTCACGCTTATAATCCCAGCACTTTGGGAGGCCAAGGCAGAACGATTACTTGAGCCTAGGAGTCTGAAATCAGCCTCGACATCATGGCAAAACCCCATATCTACAAAAAAATTAGCCGGATGTGGTGGTGTGCACTTGTAGTCCCAGCTACTTCTCAGGCTAACGTGGGAGGATCATCTGAGCCCAGGAGATCAAGGCTGCAGTGGGCCGTGATTGTATCACTGCACTCCAGCCTGGGCAATAGAGACTCTGTCTCAAAAAATAATATTATGAATTAACTCATTAGTGCCACATGAAAAATACTCATCGTTTCTAATGTGACTCAAAGATCTTCAACATCAAATAAAAACAAAACTAATGTAAGCCCTATCATTTCTGCAATTTAACTGCAGGCTAAGAAACTACAGCTTAGCCACTGAAGTTTACAGCCTCAAAGTCACGTCAGATTAGGGAAGACATCAGATGACTAATCAAAAGCCAGCCTCACAACGACAGGTTTCCTCCATTCACATCGTGTTCCTATAGAGAGCTTTCATCCTTCCTCTTGAATGGGTCCGATGTTCCACCACGAGGCTTTTTGAATTAGATAAGGAAAAAGTTGAACATCTCTATATGGATCATCTCTCATATTTTCTAATTATCTAGATTTTGCCAGTTTAATGACAGACAACTGATGGGAAAACTTAAGCTAATGTCTGCTCTGATTGAACCTATAATTTCTGGGGTTGAAGAGGCGGGCTAAAATTCCAGATCAAATGTCTCTGTACTCAAAGCTCTGATATGAGCACAGGCTCATCCTCACTCCTACACAACTGGGCTGAAATCTGACTTCTACAGGACAAAACATAAAACAAGATGCACTTTCCTGTGGTCTACCTACCTTGATTAGGAAGAAATGCTCCCATGGAAGGTTTTATCTTACAAGGACGGACATGTCTGGGCCTGGCTGGAAAAAAATTGTGGAGTGTGCCTTCATCTTAATATTAAAAAGGCAGTGTGAAAGGTCAGGAAGCCTCCTCTTGCCTCCCAAGCCTAATCTAGGGAAGCTGCGGGAGAAGATGGGCAGGGGGCGCAGAATTCGGTCACTGCAGTGGGCTGGAGGCCTAGGATGCTTTGGTCCCAAAACCAGAACATCCCGGGCAAATGGGGAGGAGCTGGCCACCCTGGCTGGTTGCCTATAGCAACTCGTACTGTGGGCTCTGGTCCGGGCAGGCACAACCCAGTCCCCGGCTGGGGGTGGAGTGGGGGTTCCCCAGGGACCCTCGCTTCGCCTTCTTCCCCAGGAGCGTCGGGAAAGGCCTCCCTGGCTCCCTAGAGGCACTCGGTCCCCGCTGACCTCGCGACTTCCGCCACGTCCGCCCCACCTACATCCTCATCCCGCTCCACCGACCGCGACTGGCCCCCGCCTCTACGACCCGGCTACCCTGCCTAGAGGCCCCGGCCCAGCTCTGACAGCACCCGCGAACCGCCCTGACCCAACAGGCCTCGACACCACCCACCCGCGGCAGCCCTCACGCGCGTGCGCACCGCGTCCCTTCGCACTACGCCACGCCACGCCCACTGGCGCACGCCTCTTCGCGCCACGCGCCGCACCGCGCCGCTCCGTCGCGCACGCCCTGTGGGCCCGGGCCCGGCCCCGCTCACTGAGCGCGCGGCCGCCTGGGCAGGCGCAGAGCTGGAGTTCGGCGGCCGCGGCCCGCCTCTTCCAGAATGGAGGGTAGCGAGGGGACGAGAAGCCGCAGCTGTCCGTCCGGCAGTCGCCAGTTCCCCGCCTGCCCTCGCGGCGGCTCCGCGGCCTGGTTCTCGAGAGCCACAGACGCGCCCGCGTCGCTGGGGTCTCCGGTGTTGGAACGTCCTCGGCAGGCCGCGGGTTTGAGAGACATCCCCGGCGTGACGAATGCAACCAGCGTGGCCCCAAATGAGTCGGCGGCCGCCGCAGGTTGACGTAGAGCCCCAGCGCTCCCCGAGGCCGTCACCCGCAGCACTTTCCCTTCTTTGTTGGGGGCCGCGGGGGCTGGAACCCAGACGCGCAAGTGTGGGGCGCGTCCTCGTGGAGTCCCTGGCGCTCCCAGGCCAAAACCCGGATGCCGAGGGGAGGCCGTGAGTTCGGAAAGGCAGCGCGGGGCCGGCATTAGGGCTGAGCTAGCTGTGTGGCCTCGGGTGGGACGTTCAGTCGCCCTGGGCCTCGCCATTCTCTTTTTCTTTTTCTTGCTTGCTTTTGTTTTTTTTTTTTTTTTGGAAGACGGAGTCTTGCTCTGTCCTCCAGGCTGGAGTGCAGTGGCACAATCTCGGCTCAGTGCAACCTTTACCTCCTGGCTTCAAGCGATTTTCCTGCCTCAGCCTCCCCAGTAGCTGGAACTACAGGTGCCCGCTATCACGTCCGGCTAATTTTTGTGTTTTTAGTAGCGACGGGGTTTCACCATGTTGGCCAGGCTGGTCTCGAACTCCTGACTGCAAGTGATCTGCCCGCCTTGGCCTCCCAGAGTGCTGGGATTACAGGCGTGGGCCACCGGCTTTTTTTTTTTTTTTTTTTTAATACGGGTTTTCACCCTGTTACCCAGGCTGGTCTCGAACTCCTGAGCTCGGGTGATTCCACCCCCCTCGCTCTCCCACAGTGCTGGAATTACAGGCGTGAGCCACCGCACCCGGTATCAGTTATTTTGAAGTCAGGCCATATTACCATCCTCTGGATTTTCCTCCTCATAATTCTCCTTCCCAGTCTCCAGGAAAGACAGGCACATTTTCTTGATGACTTCAGCACTTGTAACCCCTTGTTGGCTCTCCTTAGAGGACATTAACTCTGTGTGTTTAACCTTTCAACTTCGAGGATCTCTTTAGCCCTTCCTTATTTGTTCACCCTCCTGGATCATGAAATCTCCAAATTTGTCCTTTGAACCCAGTGCCCAGATCCACCCTCACCTGAACCCATTCTTGCATAAAATGGATTCCTACCATGACTATTCTCAAAGTTTGAAGTTGAGAATACTGATGCGCCACTCCTGCTTCGATGCTTGAGAAGTCGTGGGCTTTCTTGCATGTGCCTTTTGACTGGGCGCCTATCTCCCGACAGCCTGAGGTGGTGTAGCATAGGGGCGAAGGTGGACTGTGCTTGAATCCCAAAACCCTCACTAGCGTGGGACCTGTGCCAGTTACCTGACTTCTTTTGTAAAACGGAGACAATTACAGCACATCTTTTTTTATTATTATTACTTGACACGAAGTCTCGCTCTGTCGCCCCGGCTGGAGTGCAGTGGTGCGATCTCGGCTCACTGCAACCTCTGCCTCCTGGGTTGAAGCGATTCTCGTGCCTCAGTCTCCAGAGCAGCTGGGACTACAGGCACCCGCCACCACGCCCGGCTAATTTTTTTTTTCTGTTTTTAGTAGACACAGGGTTTCATTGTGTTAGCCAATTTTTGTATTTTTAGTAGAGACGGGGTTTCACCATGTTGGCCAGGCTGGTCTTGAATTCCTGACATCAGGTGATCCACCTACCTCGGCCTCCCAAAGTGCAGGGATTACAGGTGTGAGCCACTGTGCACCACCTACAGCACATCTTAACAGAATTTTAGGGATCAAATGAGTTCCTTTGGATATTGTGCCTGTTTTTGACTGAACGGCTGTCTTCTGACATCCTGAGTGGCTTCTTTAGCTTAGTTGTCACCTCTTCTATAGCCTCATCCTGCCTCATGACAAAACTCTTCTGCCTGTTCACTGCCTTGTGTGTACATAATAATACTGCAATCGTCTGAGTCACAATGATTGTAACCTAGTTCTTACATGTCACCCTTACTCAACTGTGAGATGCTCGAGGGTAAACACTCTCATACGAAGTGTCTGAAGCGTAAAAGGTATTCACTAGATTTTCATTCAGTTTTTTGGTATTCATTAAAAAGAACTTCATTTTGCATTTAAACTGTTTAAATTTCTGAATCATGAACTTTGTTCTTGCTCCCAAATTTTAGGATAGCATATTTCTGCATGGTCTAATATTTATTTTCTTAAATAACTGACCAGGCATGGTGTCTCATGCCTATGATCCCAGCACTTTGGGAGGCTAAGACAGGAGAAAGGAGAATCACTTGAGCCTAGGAGTTCCAGACCAGCCTGGTCAACATAGGGAGACCCCATCTCTAAAAAAAAGAAAAAAGTAAAAAAAAAAAGCTAGGTGTAGTGATACATGCCTGTAGTCTCAGCTACTTGGGAGGCTGAGGTGGGAGGATGGGTTGAGCCTGGGAGATCGAGGCTGCAGTGAGCCGTGATTCACAGCACTTCAGCCTGGGCAACAGAGTGAGACCCTGTTAAAAATAAACAAACACTTTAGTGTTTCGGGGGGGTTAGGTGTTTTTTTTTCATTAGAAGGAAAAGACGCTTTCTCTTACTAAGGTATTTTTGCCTGTTAACTAATATGCAGTTGCAGAATGAGCCATAGGCTGTCTGCATTTCAAAAAGCACTACAAGTTCTGATACTTAGAAATGAGTATATATGCCAGTGGCCCAAGGTTGGAAAAGAAAGTTGGTAACAACATTAGAAGGTGGCAGAAAGCAGGAAAGAAATGTAACATATATGGCAGATGAAGGGTTTTAAAATAGCTTTTACATATCAGCACGGAAAAACACCATGACGTAAAAATGAGCAAAAAATATGAACCACATAACCCGAATGGTCCATTAACATCCATGTGTTCAACTTTACTGAACACATGAATGAAGTAAAATGAAAACCACGCTAATAATTTTTTCTTACCTGCTAATTTGGCCAAACTTTATTTTGAAATAATTTCTAGCTAAAAGTGGCAAAAATAGTATAAAGAATCCCTACATTCTCTTCACCCAGATTCCCCAGTGCTTAACATTTTACCTCATTTCTTTATCATTCGCATCCTTTTTGTGTCTTTATCTCTGTCTCTATCTGTAAATATACATTGTTTTCCTGAACCATTTGAGAGTAAATTGCAGGCTGGGCGAGGTGGCTCATGCCTGTAATCCCAGCACTCTGGGAGAGTGAGGTGGGTTGATCACTTGAGGTCAGGAGTTTGAGACCAGCCAGACCAAAACGGTGAAACCCCGTCTCCACTAAATATACAAAAATTAGTGGGGCATGGCGTTGCATGCCTGTAATCCCAGCTACTTGGGAGGCTGAGGCAGGAGAATTGCTTGAACCCAGGAGGCAGAGATTGCAGTGAGCTGAGATCACATCACTGCACTCCAGCCTGGGCAACAGAGCAAGACTGTCTCCCAAAAAAAGTAAATTGTAGACATGATGCCCTGCACTCCAAAATACCTCAGAGTATATTCCCAAAAATCAAGCACAGTTTCAAAAGTAGCCACGGTACAACTAAAACATGAGTCCATACTGACATTTCCAGTTCCAGTCCAGCCTGACACCACAGAGTTCATTCATTCTAGCCTTCCATTTTTCCATATGTATGATGTCCTTCGCCAGTAGAGAGAAACCTGGCTCCTGTTATTCACAATTTATTTATTTATTTGCTCTGTACTAGAATATGTACTAAAAATAATTTCAGAATTCCTAATCCATAGCACTGCAGGAAAACAATTCTACCAATTAGTATTTATTTAGGGTTGTTTATAGCCAGAAGATATATGTTAAAATAACTGTGTTCGAGTTACCTACCTGGGTTAGTTCTTCCCCCTCCCAATTCTGCCCTTCAGTGTAGTATTGTTATTAACATGAAATATAGTTAGGTTCATTTATTTTTGTTTGCATTCCATTTTATGAATTTCCCCCCAACCTTGATCTTTTTTTGAATGTGTGATACATTAATATGGTTACTAAAAAGTTGTCTTTGATGATAACATCCAATGATGGTAGATTATCCTGGCGGAACTGTGTATAAACAGGTCGAATCTTTCTGGTGAACAACCTGACATGGAGTATTAATAGCTTTTAAAATGTTCATACCCGTTGACCCAAGAAGAGACCTCACAGACTTATGGTTAAGGATAGTCACCAAAATATTATTTATAATTATGAAAATTAGAAACAATCAAAATATCCAGCTATTGGAGACTGGAAAAGCATAAATTATTAATCATAGACCATAAATTACATGTACGTTCATATGTTAGAATACTAAGCATCTATTTAAAGTCATTTCTCAGCTGGGCACAGTGGCTCATGGCTGTAATCCCAGCACTTTGGGAGGCCAAGGCAGGCTGATCACCTGAGGTCAGGAGTTCGAGACCAGCCTGGCCAACATGGTGAAACCCCGTCTCTACTAAAAATACAACAATTAGCCAGGCATGGTGGCACATGCTTGTAGTTCCAGCTATTTAGGAGGCTGAGGCAGGAGAATTGCTTGAACCCAGGAGACGGAGGTTGCAGTGAGCCGTGGTCCCACCACTGCACTCCAGCCTGGGTGACAGAGCGAGATTGTCTCAAGAAAAAAAAAATCATTTCTCAAAGACAATAGTGACCTATAGAAATGCTAAGGGGAAATAAAGTGTGACACAGAAATGTTTACACATTGTAATTTTTTTTTTTTTTTTTTTTGAGACCGGGCCTCACCCTTTCACCCAGGCTGGAGTACAGTAGTGTGATCACGGCTCACTGCAGCCTGGACCTCTTGAGATCAGGTGATCCTCCCACCTCAGTCTCCCAGCTAGCTTGGATTACAGGTATGCACCATCACACCTGGCTAATGTTTTGTGTTTTTTGTAGAGAGGGGGTTTCACCATGTTGCCCAGGCTTGTTTTGGTTTTGAACTCCTGGGCTCAAGACATCTGCATGCCTCCACCTTCCAAAGTGCTGGGATTACAGGCATGAGCCACCTTGCCTGGCCTATACATTGTAATCTTTTGTTTTAAAAAGATGTGCTTGGCTGGGCGCGGTGGCTCATGCCTGTAATCCCAGAACTTTGGGAAGCTGAGGCAGGCAGATTATCTGAGGTCAGAGGTTCGAGACCTGCCTGGCCAACAAGGTGAAACCCCATCTCTACTAAAAAATACACAAATCAGCTGGGTATGGTAGCACATCCATGTAATCCCAGCTACTTGGGAGGTTGAGGCATGACAATCACTTGAACCCAGGAGGTGGAGGTTGCAGTGAGCTGAGATTGCGCCACTGCCCTCACTCTGTGTCAAAAAAAAAAAATGCTGATAAGTAATAATCTATGAATAATGAGATATTTGGTGGTTTTGATTTCTCTTTCTCTGTCCCTCTTTACTTATTAATTTGCATTTTCCAAACTTTCTACAATAAGTATTATTACTTTTACAGTCAGAAAGCAATTTAACAAGTCAGTAATGTATTAATATTTAGGCATTCCTAAATATACAAATGACCCTGAGGCATAACAACTTCTCCATGCTTTCTAGGTGGTTCCCTGCCTCTGTCTTTCTGCCTACCCTTTCAACTGCTCCTCAATCTATTTTTCTATGGTCTCTGAATTTTACTTACACCAACACACCACTAACTAGAGATTCATTTAGATTAACAACCAAGCCATCCTTTGTCTTCCTAATTTCTTGACTTTATTTTAAAATTACTATATGGACCAGGTGCAATGGCTCATGGCTGTAATCCCAGCACTTTGGGAGGCTGAGGCAGGCGGATCACTTAGGTCAGGAGTTTGAGACCAGCCTGGCCAACATGGCGAACCCTCGTCTCTGCTACAAAAAAAAAAAAAAAAAAAAGAAAAGAAAAAGAAAAAAAGAAAATTAGCCAAGTGTGGTGGTGCACGCCTGTAGTCCCAGCTACTTGGGAGGCTGAGGCAGGAGAATCGCTTGAACCTGGGAGGCAGAGGTTGCAGTGACCTGAGATCACACCATTGCACACAATAATAATAATAATAGTAATAATAATAATAAAATTACTATGTGTATGAAAATATTCCAAGTACACATTTTTAAAAGCTAAGAAGTACTAAAAGCATTGTAATGAAAAGTAATAGTCCCCACCCCATAGGCCAACTTCCTAGAGGCTACTGTTCTCAACTCTTTGGCTGTTTTTTTCTGGTATTTAACTCCGTGTTTCTCAACAATGTGTGTATAATGAGATTTCTTGATCTTATAATTTTAGGTAGCATCTGTTAGTTTATTGCCATGAGAGATGAGGACTTAACTCTCATACATCATACTTTCTACTTATCATTCCTCTTGTGATTCTATCATAAATTTTGGCTGAATCTGGTGGTCAGTGTTTACATTATGATAATTATGCAAACATTGTGCACTACAGAGCCAAATAGCATACTATGACCATGCTTTCCTTCTTGTAGAACCTCTTTATTTTTGCCTAGAGTTAATCATCACTTGATTTCTATTATTTATTTTCTTAAAAGATTATATAATATGCATGTGCTTCATTTTTTATGGTTCTCTGATTCTTTACTTTGTTTTTTAATGCTTCGCTACATGGCCCATGCACACTGGTTACATTTTTTTTCTGGGTACCTTCATCTCCCCATTCATATCTATACTGGTTGTCCATGGGCCTACTGCATAGCTGTTCCTAGGACTGCAACTACACTTTGTTCTGTTGGATCCCCTGTTTCTTAAATTATTAAATTCTGTGTCTTCCTCTTTCCTGGCTGACTCCTTTGGTTTCAGTAGCACATCCCCAGAACCTTCTGGAATAAAGGTACATAGAGATAAATATTGTGAGATCTTTGACATCTGAAAATATTTTTATTCTGCCCTCATACTTCATTGAGAATTTATGTGGGTTGACGTGGAATTCTAGATTGCAAATCATTTCCCCTCAGAATTATGAACAGTTTGCTCCAGTTTCTTCTGACTTCCAAAGTTGCTACTGAGATATTCAATGCCATTTTGATTCCTAGTCCTTTTTTATATTATCTGTTATTTTTAGGAAGATTATAGGATCTCCTTTTTATCCTTAGAGTTCTGAAAGGTTATAAAGATGTGCCTTAGCCTGAGCCTTTCTTCCCATTCATTTTGTGACTCACTTAGCAGGTGGTTCGATACTGAGACTCTTATCCTTTCATTCTGAGAAATTTTCTGGTATTATTTCTTTGATAATTTCCTGCCCTCCATTCTTGCTGGATGTTGGACTTTCAGAGTGGATCCTCAAATTTTCTTCTCTCTCACATTTTTCCATGTTTTTGTACTACGGTCATCAATTATTTTCTATCTTTTCTTTTGAATACTTACTTTATTCTGCTTTTTCATAGCCAAAATCTCTTTCTTGTTATGATTATTTTATTTTGCACTCTGCTATGGTTTGAATGTCTGTGTCCCCACAAAATTTATATGTTGAGACCTAACCCCCAATGTGATAGTATTTGTAGATGGGAACTTTTGAGAGGTGATCAGGTCATGAGAATGGAACCCTTATGAATAGTATTAGTGACTTTATAAAAGAGACCCAAGGGAGTCAGCTCACTCCTTCCACCACGTGAGGCCACTGCAAGAAGACACTATCTCTAAACCAGAAAGCAGGCCCTCCCCAGACACAAGATCAGCACCTTGATCTTGGATTCCAGTCCCTAGAACCATGAGAAATAAATTTCTGTTGTTTATAAACGACACAGTTTATCATATTTTGTTATAGCATCCCAAACAGTCTAAAATACATCCTCTCATTTCATGGATAAAATGTCTTTTCTTACTTCTCTATAGATAGTAACTATACTACTTTTGAAGATTTGTTCTGTTGTTTCCTCTGGTCTTTTTGTTTCATGTTAAAACTTTCCATAAACATCTGGTAATCTTTGGCTATCTGTTAAGATTTCATTATGAGGCACAAAAAACTGGTGGGGGGTTCTGTGTTCATGAATGTGGCTTATTCTCAGAGGCAATCTGGCAGAGAATCAGCTTATTCACTGAGGGGAGTCTCCCAGTGTCTGAACCTGAAAGTTTCCTCTCTGTGACCATCCCATTTTTTCCCAGAATAGGATCGTTTAATGACTGCCAGTGTTCTGGAAGCAGGTGCAGTGAAGAGCCTAAGAGTCCCACTAATGTGTGTGTGAATTCTGAATCCTTAGTCACCGTGTTCATCCCTAACCCATACCGCCACAAGGACTCTCAAGTCTCACAACAAATTCATTTTAACATACCAACCAAACATAAAACAGCAACCCACTTCACTTGTGACCTCCACAGAAATACTGAAGATGTCCTCTGTGTCCTTTTAGACTTTCTGGGGGAGGGGACAGCTGCTGCCCAGAAGCAAGCAGCTTCCTTTTGGCCAGGTCAGTGCAGGGAACCAACAAAGACAGGGACCTATGGCCAGAAGAAGCACAGCCGCAACGGATATCTGATTGGACTGAGCCAGGAAAGGCCTTCTTGCCCTTAGGGACCCCTCAAGGCTTTTTTCCCACAAGATGGAAACTGCTTGGCTCACTGCTGTGCTAAATGCAGGTGCCAGCCGAGGGGGTTACCCTAGGACCATGAGCCATTAACAGCTTGTCTCAAATTCACTTCTCCAAGGCAGTCAGCGACTCCCCACTGAACACCTGTGGGTTCCTGCTGGTGCTAACTTAGGCACGGGGCTAGCAGGTCCCTCCCCTGTAGCAGATGATGAGAGCAAGTGTGGTGCAGGAGGAACTGAAAAGAGAGCGTCGTCAGAGGCGACACTTGCGTGGATTAAAACCATATATTCTTGTGCAATGTAAAAATGCCAACTTGCATCAGCATAACGAAGGACACACTTAGAATAGAAAAGCTGAGGAGGACAGAAGAATAGGAAGAAGAACAAAATCATGCCTGGTCCTTTTGCCCAGAAATGACCCATGTGAACCTTGGCTGAACTTTCAGACTTTTTCGTGGTGCACATTTTTCAACATAATTTGACAACGAGGGACCTCTAGAATTGTACATTCTAATTTTTCAGTCCATTTATTTCTTATTCCAGAAAGAATCCATGTATCAGGTAGCTCATCACAGTGTTTAATTCTGAAAAGCTGAAAGATGGATGCTCGCCACTAGTGTTTATAAATAAGTTCAATAAAGTTATGCTCTCACAATAAAATATGTAGTCATTAAAAAGAACAATCTCATGCTCTGCATATTATCATGGAAGGATGTCCCCAAGATCTTGCTGAAATTTTTTAAAAAGTCCCAAGCAGTGTATATATAATTTGAAACTATTTATATAAAAATATGGGTGTATATGTATGTAAAAAATGATGTTTGGGCCGGGCATGGTGGCTCACATCTGTAATCCCAACACTTTGGGAGGCCGAGGTGGGTGGATCATTTGAGGTCAGGAGTTGGAGACCAGCCTGGCCAACATGGTGAAACTCCATCTCTACTAAAATATATATAAAAAAAATTAGCTGGGATGTGGTGGTGGGTGCCTGTAATCCCAGCTACTGGGGAGGCTGAGGCAGGAGAATCGCCTGAGCCTGGGAGGCGGAGGTTGCAGTGAGCTAAGATCTCCCCAGTGCACTCCAGCCTGGGCAATAAAGTGAGACTCCATCTCAAAAAATAAAAAAAAATAAAAATAAAAAGGATATTTGCCAAAATGTTAATAATGGTTGTCTTTAGAAGGAGGGCTTTTTGTGCTGTTTACTTTCTTCTTGATATTTTTTAGCAATATTTATTTTGCAATGAGCATTTACTAGCTTTATATTTTTTTAACTATTTACCTTGAAAAAATTATGTAAATCTATGTTTACTATATAAAATACATTTATTTTGTAGTGAGTGAAAATGAGGGTTACAAAACATATACATAGTATATCATATTCATATGTGATAGTTTTATATATAAATTTACATATTTCAGTTTATAAATACAAAAATACATATTCACACATTTGATATATATCATGTGCATTTAAATTTTACATGTATATATAAAAAGTTTTAAAACACTATTTTTTTAAGATTATGCTTATATTTTGAATAATAATTGTATTTCCATTCTGGGGAAAAGAGTAACATTTTGGAAACCAGACGCAGTGGCTCACACCTGTAATCCCAGCACTTTGGGAGGCCAAGGCAGGTGGATCACGAGGTCAGGAGATTGAGACCATCCTGGCTAACATGGTGAAACCCTGTCTCTACTAAAAATACAAAAAATTAGCCGGGCATGGTGGCGGGCACCTGTAGTCCCAGCTACTCGGGAGGCTGAGGCAGGAGAATGGCGTGAACCCGGGAGGTGGAGCTTGCAGTGAGCTGAGATCGCGCCACTGCACTCCAGCCTGGGTGACACAGTGAGGCTCTATCTCAAAAAAAAAAAAAAATCTTTTTTTATTATATGCTTCACTAACCTATACAAATAACATTTTTAAGCACTTATTAAATAAAAGCAATAATGGAAAACTTAATTTCTATAAATTGCTAACATTACAATTAAAACCTCTGCATACTATAAACTGTGTGAAAATTTTGCATGGCTTTAAAACTATCACGAGGAGTCCACATAAAATCTACCACAAAGGTACAGTTAAACTGAAATTATTTTAATCTTATTTTCATAAAAGACATAAAATCTTTCAGATTTGTCAAAATTGTTGACACCAAACACTTAATTATCACTATGTTTAAAGTTTCCTACTTGACTTTACATAGAAAAATACTCAAGATATCACAGCATGGAAAAAGATATCCTATTTGCCTGAAATCATCTTTAAAATCTGTGTACTTTATTATGCATCAAAAAAGGCAATTTGAATGACAACTATAGCTTTTAAGGCAAATAAACTTAAATGAACAGTTTTATTGACAAATATAACTTAAGAATTTTACTGTTCCACTAAGAAAAACAATATTTGATTTCCTCGACAATGTATCAGAAATTCACCCACAGGTATTTAAAAAGTCATCTGAGTCATGTGATTTCAAAGGTTTGCATTTATGTAACTATCAAATAGTATGTATTTTGCTTCCCTGAATGCTGTTTCGTAGACTGATACTGATATATCGGGAAACAGAACTTTTTTGAAAGTCCACTTAATTTAGATTTTCTAAAAACGCCTTTATTTCAAAATTTTAAAGATTTCATAAATACTGCAGATATAACAAAAACCAATACGGTATCTTTCTCCCCAAATTATAAGCACTGGTTTTAACAGCTACAACAATGCAAGTTGCAGATTTCTCAACAAGATGGTTTGAAAACTAGACTACAGTATAAAATAAGGTACTCAAAATACTCTTATAAAACATGTTCTGAAAAAATTCCAGGTTCTAACTCCTAAGAGCCATAGGGTCTTGGGCAAAATCAAGGGCAAATTATTTAACCTCTTTGAGACCTAGGCTCTTCATCTATAAAATGCAGACAAAAATAGTGCCTGCAAGGCAGGGCATGGTGGCTCAGGCCTGTAACCCTATGACTTTGGGAGGCTGAAGTGGAAGGATTGCTTGAACCCAGGAGTTTGAGACCAGCCTGGCCAACACAGTGAGACCTCTACAAAATAAAAAATAAAAAAATCAGCTGGGCGTGGTGGCACATGCCTGTAGTCCCAGCTCCTAGAGGGGCTGAGGTGAGAGGATGGCCTGAGCCTAGGAGATTGAGGCTGCAGTGAGCCATGATCATGCCACTGCACTCTAGCCTGGGTGACAGTGAGACCCTGTCTCCAAAAGTAATTAATTAAAAATAAAATTAAAATTAAAAAATATAGTACCTGCATTATTGGGCTGTTGGGAGGATTAATTTAAAATACATAAAATGCTTAGGACACTGTGAGGCACACATGAAAGTGCTCAATAAATGTTGCTCTTGGCTGTTACTAACTTATCACAACTACTTCTATTTACAGATCTCTGAAACTAAGACCTATACCACTGATTACTGTGTAATGAGCCTTAAAGATGTCAAGGTTTTTCTGTATGTGGACAAGACACCTTTGGTCTCTATCTGGCCAAAAAGGGCAGCACAGGGAAAGAAAGAGGCAGTGAGAGTGAATATCCAAAGGGTGAGGACAAGCAGCACAGGAAGGAAGGCACAGGAATGGGAGAATTGGAGCATGGACTAAATTTCACTTACTTCCTAATTTGTTCCCAGCCATCCTGATGACTATGAGCTCCTTTCAGGAGGGCACTTGAGATTGTGTAAACGTGACCTGCTAACTGCTGCATGTCTATACAGAGTACAAGCGCCGGGCTCCCTGACAGGCAGCATGGCTGAATTTCCACTTACAATGACAACACAGCAGTAAACTTTTTTTTTTTTTTTGAGACAGACAAAGTCTCACTCCATCACCCAGGCTGGAGTACAGTGGCGCCATCTCCGCCTCCTAGGTTCAAGCGATTCCTGTGCCTCAGCTTCCTGAGAGTAGTAAACTTTAAGCTTTAAAAATGTGGTTAGTTATTTCACCATTTGGAATGACCTTGCTGACAAAGGTTTCCATGTTACCACCTCAACAGCAAAATGTCAAAACAAAGACAAAAACAAAAAACGGCACAATGAATACCATGACCAGATGTTTGGGAGGTAAGGGAGCAAGAAAAGAAAAAAGTTACACATATTTTACACATATTTCTTAAAATATCTGATCCAAACCAAAAGACACAGAATATACATTTAAAAACTTATGTATTGTTTCTCATAGCAGTTTCTGGGTTAAGGTGACAGATTTCATTTTGCTCCCTCCTGAAACCTTAAAACCATGCTAAAGAAATATTGTTAGGCTGGACACAGTGGCTCACGCCTATAATCCCACACTTTGAGAGCCTGAGGAGGGCAGACAGCTCGAGCTCACAAGTTCGAGACTATGGGTAAAATGGCAAAACCTTGTCTCTACAAAAAAAATGCAAAAATTAGTTGGGCGTGGTGGCACACACCTGTAGTCCCAGCTACTTGGTAGGCTGAAGCAGGAGGACTGCTTGAGCCCAGGAGGTCGAGACTGCAGTTAGCTGAGATAGTGCCACTGCACTCCAGAGCCCGGGTGACAAAGTGAGACCCTGTCAAAAAAAAAAAATTATTAAAGACTAACTCATAAGGATAAAGTAGGAGACACACGATAAAAAAAAAAAAAATTCTGAAAGTAGATAAACAAGTGAGTACTGCCTCAGCAGACCCAAGAAAGCCTGATCTCAAACTAAAAAGAAAGGTGAAGTTGAGAACACAATCCTCAGAAAGCAATGATAACGAAGAGGGGTGTCTCTAGAATAGGGAACTGGCTGGAAGCTGTTATGGAGCAGATTCCTAAACCATCTCTCTCCCCTCTTCAAGCTGCCAAAGGTCTAGTCTCTAGAGGAGGTAAACTGAGGCTCCCTGGACTGGGAGAAACCACGCTCAGTTGTGAACAAATGTACTGTACAGAAAACTGAGGATTTAAGTGACAATACACATAGTAAATGCTGTGTGCACAATAAATGAAGCTTTCTTCCACCACTCAGCCACCAGAATACCACCAGCAAGACCTTCATGCTTCAAGCAGGACACAGGAAAAGGCCCTTCCCTGCCATCGCTCCTCTAGAGCTTACTCTCGAGGACAGACCTCAAGATACTGACAAGAGGGATTTCCCCCAATGAAAGAGACAATGAAAATCATCCAATGGTTAAGTCAAAATTGATAAGGCCCACCCACTTGCTCAGAGCTTCCAACTGGCTACATAGTACCACAATGTTAAAGAGGAGCAGAAAATTAAGAATTAATAAACATCTGAATATGAAATAGAAAAACCAAAACAAAGAATAGGAAGAAGCAACTTAGAAGAAACAAACCATGCAGAGGAGAGAAAAAAAACCTGTCATTAATAGCCTCAGAAAGGTAAGAGAAAATACTATATCCAAGACACAGAAACAGGATTTTAGTATTTTTTTAAAAGGAAGATTCTAAAAACAAAAGAGCTCTTAGATAGTAAAAATATGGTAGCAGAAAGGAAAAACTGGAGAGTAGGGTTGGACGACCAAGATAAGGAAATCTTTAAAAATTGAACGCATACACATACCCCAAAGAGTAAGAGACAAAGAGGAAAACTGGGGAGAAATGATAAGAAAGTCAGAAGACCAAAACAGGAAGTCCAACGTTCAACAAAATCACAGCTCAAGATAAATATGAGAGAAAAGAGGAAGTTGTCAAGAAAAGTTCTCAGAATCAGAGGACACAATTGCCAGATTGAAAATGCCCACCAAAAATACCTCGTGGATGAAAGCAGCCCACACAAGGGCGGAACACCATAGATAGCGAAGATTCTGTAAGTTTCCAGCCACAAAGAATCAAGAATCAGTGTGGATTCAGACTTCTCGACAGCACACTGATAAAGTTTCTACTCTCCTTTCCATGCCCTGCTCTGACATTCATTTCATCCTACCAGATTTTTTCATTTGACCTAATTCTAAGAACTGGAAGAGGGCTTTGAAGACTTCAGAAGCTGAAGACACAAAGTAGCCCATCCCTCTGCCCAGTTTGTTTTATTCTCCCTATTTTGGTTATTATGATTTCTTAAATCCTTTCATTCTTTTCACTCAGAATGAGACAAGTAATTGATTTCCTTATCAAGAGGCCAGGCAGTCCATTTTTCATGGCGTTCAGCGTGCACAGCAAATCTAAAACCATTGTCTGGCAAATGCAGCTTGCAGCCGCAATCATTTTTTTCATCAGGTAAGCCAGCTGGCGTATGTTTTTAAAATGTTATTGTTAAGTATTGTCTTTTACTGGTGAAATCAATGATAACATTCTTTACTTTGTGGTTGTGTTACTCAAAACGAGGATTTTTAACAATGATAAAAATAAAGCTTGTTAGATCATTTTTAATGGTAATACATTTGTTCCTGAAGATTTGATTAAAGAGAACTAGGCCAATCTAAGCAGACTCCAAATGAGGTAGAAAGTCCATAGAGAACGGGGAAAAAAGGAAGTTGTGGAACCACAGACACAGTAAAAGGAAAAAGCTGGCCAGGCGCGATGGCTCACACCTGTAATCCCAGCACTTTGGGAGGCTGAGGTGGGTGGATCACTTGAACCCAGGAGTTCAGGCAACATGACAAAAGCCCCATCTCTACAAAAAATGAGCAACATGACAAAACCCCCATCTCTACAAAAAATGAGCAACATGACAAAACCCCCATCTCTACAAAAAATGAGCAACATGACAAAACCCTCATCTCTACAAAAAATACACACAAAAAACACATTAGCCAGGTGTGGTGGTGTGCACCTGTAGTCCTAGCTACTTGGTAGGCTGAGGTGGGAGTATCGCTTGAACCTAGGAGGTGGAGGTGGCAGTGAGCTCAGATTGAGCCATTGCACCCCAACCTGGATGACAGGGTGAAAGAGTCCCCGGGGGAAAAAAAAAAAAAGGCAGAAAGAAAAGAAAAAAATTTAATTAAATTATTTATTTTTGTGACAAGGTCTCTTTCTGTCTCTTTCTGGAGTGCAATGGCATAATCATAGCTCACTGCAGCCTCAAACTCCTGGGCTCAAGGCATCCTCCTGCCTTAGCCTCCCAAAGTGTTGGGATTACAGGCATAAGCCACTGCAAGGCTAGATTTTTTCTTTCTTTGAAACAAGATTTGGCTCTGTCACCCAGGCTGGAGTGCAGCAAAACAAGGGGAGAAAAATGAATGCAATGGATATGTGTTTGCCAAAGTTTCAATCCTGTCCGGTGGAGACACTGCACTGGCACAAATTTTGAAGAGGAAAAAGAGGAGGTTGGGGGGGAGAGAGACAGCGAGCGAGTGTAGCCTGCAAAATGCAACAATGCAGTCTCCATTTTGAACAATGCGCCTCTTTCCTCTTGTAAATCTAGTTTTTTGCCACTTGATGTGCCGTCGCATTTCCCCTCTGTTTGCGGGGGAGGCGGGGTTGGGGGAGATCGGAGCAGGATGCACAGCACACGAGTGAGAAAGGGGGGAGGGCAGAGGAGGTGGGGAAGGAGTCTGCAGCAACCGGGCTGGGTGGGTACCTGGAGTGCTGCTGTAGGTACTATGGCTCCTGAAGCTGCTTTCTGTGCAGTAACTGGCGTCGTCGTCGTCGTCGTCTTCCATCTCCTCCGGATAATCGGAGTCATCGTCGTCCTCCTCCATCTCATCCTCCTCGTTGTCCTCAGACTCCTGGGTCTCCTCGAAGTCGCCGTCCTCTTCCTCCTAGCTCCCGTGGTCATCTTACACCACTTTGTTGACTACCCTCCGGGCCGCGGTGGTCCGGGACAGGTGGCTGCCGCCGCCCCCGCCTCCTCGCCCCTTCCACCCGGGCGCTGGTGCTTGGGGGACCAGCGGCAGCTTCCTCCGGCTACTGGTGCTCCCCCTGGGCGAGCTCAGCCACGTCTTGGAGGCTGCCTCAACCTAGGCGGCAGCCCATCTGCCCCTGCTGCTACCGCGGTGCCGCGAGCTGAGCACCCCCATGGGTCCGGACTTGGGCGGCCGCGGCGGCGGGGCCGGGATGCAGCGCTCTGCAGCGGCAGCCGCGGGCTGCTTGGGCTGCCTGCCCCGCCGGCCCCTAATGTTGGAGCCGAGGCGGGGGAGAAGGGAAAGCGGGGGAGAAGGGAAAGCGGAGGAGGAGGGACGGGCGCGGGTGGGGGAGCCCCGGGGCCGGGTGGGGACGCCTGCGAGGCCGCGCGGGAGGGGCCCGGTCGGCGGAAGCGGGTGGAGGGAGAAGGCTCATGCCGAATTGCTGGGGCCCCACTCAGGATCGGCTTCAGCCGCCCTCTTGTTTCATCCCTCTCCCGCAGCGCGGTCACGTGAGATGCGCCACAGACGACTGCACTCCAGCCTGGGTGACAAGAGTGAAACTCTGTCTCAAAAAAAAGAAATAATTAAAAGTGTAAAGGGAACACACATCATGAAAGAAGAATGAGCTATTTGGGGAACAATCCCAAAGAAAACTCAGGCCCAAAGGATGGGAAGTGCCTTTATACTGCCTTCTGTCTGGCAACTGTCAGGATCTTTGGTGAGATAGGACCCCCAAAGGTCTAGAGAATGTCCAGCCAGGCAAGTGGCAAGAGGCAAGCCAGACTGCTGCAAGCCTATCTGTGCTGTGCATGCACTAAGCTGCATCAAAATGATGCTTCCAGGAGGGCTGCATCACCCTGCAACTTGGAGCAAAGCCCAGTTTAGCCAAATGACCCTTCAGCAGACCCTTCCTAGAGTTACCTCTGTTGTTTGCAGAGTTAAGAAAATCAGCTGGTGTTGTATTGCCTTGCTTTTAAGATCAACTGTGAGCCGGGTGCAGTGGCTTACGCCTGTAATCCCAACACTTTGGGAAGACGAGGCAGGCGAATCACTTGAGGTCAGGAGTTCGAGACCAGCCTGACCAACATGGTGAAACGCCGTCTCTACTAAAAATACAAAAATTAACTGTGCGTGCTAGCACGTGCCTGTAATCCCAGCTACTCGGGAGGCTGAGGCAGGAGAATCGCTTGAACTCAGGAGGTGGAGGATCACGCCACTGCACTCCAGCCTGGGTGACAGAGCGAGACTCTGTCTCCAAAAACAAAAGGATCAACTGTGGGGTGGGGGCACAGATCAGTTTTCTGCAGAGAGCCATGATACTAAGCCAGAAAGATACATCAAGACTCGGGAAACTGTTCTGCAGTGCAGAGTCTGCAGAGAACAAGTATAGACTCACTGGATGGTCAGACAGGAAGGGATCTTGGGCGTCATCTTCCTAAACCTTTGTTTTCCATAAAAGGAAACAGAGGCTCAGAAAGGAGAAGTAATTTTCACTAGGCTGTACCCCAAGTTTGTGAAAGAGATGAGGCTCAGACTTGGTGTCTCCAGCCCTGAACCTGCAGCAGAGCTGGCTGAGAGCAAGCCTGTGCGAGTGGCCCAGCCTGCCCAGCCTGCCCTTTCTGTTTCCTCTCTTGGATGGAGCCCCTCCTCCTCCATCCACAGCCTTCTAAGAGCGGGGCACAATCAGGTGTGTGTAAGATGGGCAGGAGGCAGGATGGGTTTCCCTTATTAGTTGACATAATTACCCTGCATGGGAGTAGAATTATATGAGAATTTTATTTTTGTGTGTTGATGTGGTTTGGTTGTGTCCTCACCCAAATCTCACCTTGAATGGTAATAATCCCCATGTGTCAAGGGTGGAGCCAGGTGGAGATAATTGAATCATGGGGGGTTGGTTTCCCTGATACTGTTCTTGTGGTAGTGAATAAGTCTCAGGAGATCTGATGGCTATATAAAGGGCAGTTCCCCTGCATATGCTCTCTTGCCTGCCACCATGTAAGACGTGACGTTGCTTTTCGTTCGTCTTCCACCATGACTGTGAGGCCTCCCCAGCCCTGTGTAACTGTGAAGTCCATTAAATCTCTTTTTCTTTATAAATTACCCAGTCTCAGGTATTTCTTCAGAGCAGTATGAAAATGGACTAATGCAAATATACTGTCTTCAGGGGAAAATCAAATTCTGCTTATAAGACTTTACTTCAGGTTGCATTGTAATAAAATAATCTCTAATGGTAAAACTTTAAGCAGGTACATCCAAAGAACAAGAAGAGACAAGGAAGAGATACAAGCACCCCCCCTCCATGCCTCAGCCCAAACTTAGGCCACCCATCTAGCCTCTCAGCAAGCTAGCTCTAGTACAAGAACCCAAAAGGGAAGACTGGAAAGGGAAGAAGAGGACTAATCCATGCCTAGGAGGAGAAGCACCAGTCAGACAGCCTGCAGCAAGCCCACAGAGGATCTGGAAAAGAGCAAGGCTAATTTAGGCTCGGAACGTGACTCCGCCACCAGAAGCAGCTGTCACCCTGCTTATCCCCCTCCCGCCCTGCCTATCATTCACTCCCCCGGGTCCCTGCAAAAACCTCCTGCCTGTACGACAGGACCTGTTGGCTCCTAAGTGAGGGAGCAGCTCCTCTTCCCTTGGTGATGCCTCTGTGGGCTCTCTAACCAACCATATGTTTGAGCATGCCACACAGCCCTGCAAAAAAAAAGACAGTAAGGCTTGTTCCTTGGGGACCCTGGTGTCAGTGAGGGTGAAACTTCCCGCCTGAGGAAGGAGGTGAATGTGAACTGCCCCATCCTACACAAATGATCTGGGGAAAGCAGAGGAGACTCCACTGAACCCTTGGATCAATTAGCCTGAAATTAAATTTAAAGGGCAATGACATGGAAATGAAGGACAGTCATTCCACTAAGAAGAGCAGATGCGGCACTGTGGTTAGGAGCACGGCCTCTGGTGTCCGACAGACCTGGACTATCTCTCAGTCCAGGCCGCCACTTTCTGTTCATGTGACTTCATGTAAATTACTCAGCTCTCCAAACTCCAGGTTCCTTATCTATAAAACAGGATAATAACAGCTACCTCAAGGAGTTACTGGATTAAAAGATAGTGCATTAAAAGTACCCAGTTCTATGTCTGCATGTGGTAGGTGCCTCATAAATGTTACTTCCTTTCTTCACCCTGGGCCAGATACCAGTGAAGATATGAAGAATAAAAAACGGTGATTGCAGAGAAAAGTTATATACTAAGGGAAAACCCTGAAGACCCACATGAGGATGTGACCAGACAGGTCAAAAAGAAGGAACAGCAACAGGGCTGAAAAAATCTTACCTCATTTCATTCTAGGACTCCAGAGTCTTGGAGTTTCAGGAATCCCTTGGCTCCTCTTCCCCTCAAACCCATTTTTTCCACCCGGGCATGTCTGTCTGTGTCTTTCTGCGAACTGATCTACCCAGGCACCAAGACCTACTCCAGCCAAGCAAGAAGCCCCTGGCCCAGAAGGTGGTTGACTTGGTCTCTGCTCCATCCCTGCTGGGGATCCCCTTACCTTGTACCAAAACCCTTGCCTGAATCCTGACACCTGGTTGCCCAAGCCCTTGGTCTGAGCCCCTGAAGCGTCTTTTGTTCTCCAGGCTCCAAGTGTGCATTCCAGGCAGCTCTCAGCTGACCTGGCCTGGGCCCTCTTTGACCAGACCTTGGACACTCATTTCTCCCTGTCTCAGCTGACCTCTCTGATTTCTGACCTGCCAGGTCTTCAGTCTTCATCCTATCTGCCTAGATTCTCACTCTTCTTCCCTCCTTGACAGGTCTATCCCATTCTTGCCTGAGACCCAGGATAACAAGTAGCAACTCAAAGACCAACTGGAATCCAATGATGACCACTGCGAGGTAGGAGTTTAAGAAAAGAAAAGCTCTGAGTTATCTCTCGTGTAAGGAATAGCACTGGCTGAAGCAATTACTCTGGAAGGCAATTTGGCAATATCTAGGAAAGCCAAGGATGTGCACACCCCATCACTCAGAAGATTCGTTTGTACTGGTCAGGGTAGGCTAGGACAGTGATACTGCAGTTAAAAACAACTAACAGGCCCGGCGCGGTGGCTCACGCCTGTAATTCCAGCATTTTGTGAGGCCGAGGTAGGCAGATCACGAGGTCAGGAGATCGAGAACATCCTGGCTAACATGGTGAAACCCCATCTCTACTAAAAATACAAAAAAAAAAAAAAAAAAAAAAAAGCCAAGCATGGTGGCGCGTGCCTGTAATCCCAGCTACTTGGGAGGCTGAGGCAAGAGAATCTCTTGAACCCAGGAGGCAGAGGTTGCAGTGAGCCGAGATCATGTGCCACTGCACTCCAGCCTTCGTGACAGAGCAAGACTCCATCTCAAAAAACAAAGAAACAAAAAACTCACAAATAATCAGCAGTGTAAGACAACGAAAGTTTATTTCTGCCTCATGCTGCTCGTCTCTCACAGCTCAGCTGGAGTGTCTGTTTCACACTGTCCTCATGCAGGGACACAGGCTGATGGAGGCTCATTTTCTGCAACTTCAACAGTGACCATAGTAGGGAGAAGAAAAGGGCAAGTACATACAGGATCTGGGAGGCTAATGCTCACATTCATTGGCCAAAGCAAGTCATATGGATGCTTCTATCTTCAAGGGCATGGAGAAATGCAACCCGAGGCACTCACCATGGGTTTCCCAGACAGCAAGCTGGTTAGTACTGGGGAGATTTTCCCTTTTCCCAGCTACAGGGGCAGTGCCCAGCTCATCTTCCTGCACTAGTATCTTCTTCCTCCCCCATCAGAGATGACTGTAACATCCCATAAGGCTCAAGGTCCTTAGACAAATCTGATAAGCCCAGCACCCCAAATCCAGACTGCATCTTGTGTCTCCCCTCAATAAAGCCACACTCTTATACTTTCCCTACAGAAAGGGACACTGCAGTGTGGAAGAAGCTTTCCACTGGAATGAACCCCCAGCCCTGAGGGCAGGTGGTCTGGCCTCGATATCTCCGAGAGACTGCATGCATCAAGCTTTGCTAACCCTGGTCTTGTGACTTTGTCCTTTTATAAAACAGCACCCATTTCTTTGCACATGTCTTGTGACATCGTAGAATTCATTCAACGCTTTGCATGACCAATGTCAGACCTGAGCGACCCATCTAGCACAATAGCTAAGAAAAGAATCAGAAATACTGGTGAAGAGCAATAATGATTCACACAGTCTAATCTTATTCAAAACCCAATATTTGGTCTACTCTTATTCCTGGATGCAAATATACTCTTCCTTTCTCAAAGGAGATAACTCAAAGGCCCCATCCCAACATAGCATTAAGCTCAAACCCCAAGATATCAATTTTTCACAGTAATTTTTACATCAAAGTGATGAGTAGTTATCTCTAGATCTTGGGTCAATATCTCTTTATTAGAAGACTAAAAATAAGCTGTCTTTGCCAATGTACCAATGTTTAATATTGAAATACGGGACAAGAAAATGGCAGTAAACTCTCCCATTCAGAAAAAAGAATAATGGGTCACAGCAATTCTGAAATCTCAGAGCATTCTTCCCCAGGGATAAAGTGTATTCTTGATTAGGTCTTGACTCCATCTCCTGGAACATTCTCTGTAGGCCTGAGCTTGCCCTTCAAGAGATATCCCTTTTCCACCATCTTTGACCAAAATTGCAGGGGAACCCGGAAGATATCCTCTCCTTAGGGGCAGAGCATCATCCTAAGCACATTTCCTGGAGGACCCAAAAGTTGAAAGTTGTTTTAAGATTCAAATGAAGTCTAGATGAGGCCAGTGGTTCTTTGGCAGCGTGTATAATTTTCTCAAAACCCTCAGCCTCTTATCATTTGATTCCAGGCAATGCCAGGGGTCAAGCTTCCTTTACAAATAAATCTCCTGTCAGCTGTATTTCTTTACTTTCTTATTACTATGCCACTCTAGATTTAATTGAAGGTATTTTGGTCCACACCCTTAATCTTTTTCCCGGTACAATTTGTCTAATTGCTAGAACAGGGACCATTACTAAAAGATGCCTTAATACATCCAGAGATTTTTTAAATGGGTGTAACATCCATGGCTGTGATTTAATCCTTGCTTACAAAACTAATTTTCATTATTCTTTGTCTGTCCAAGCCTTTCTCAATTTTATCTTTGACTGTTTGGAGATAAGAAGCATTTGTTTTTTCCAGCCCTAAAAGGGGTATACATTGGCCAACTCTTTCCTGAACTCAATCTCTTTCTTGTAATACCTTGCCAAGCATTGTCAAGAGTAAGTAATACACAATATTCTGCTGATCCGGTGCAGTGGCTCATGCCTGTAGTCCCAGCACTTTGGAAGGCCAAGGCGGGAGGATTGCTTGAGCCCAGGAGTTCTAGACCAGCCTAAGCAACAGGGTGAAACCCTGTCTTTACAAAAAAATACAAAAATTAGCCTCATGTGGTATCATGCGCCTGTGGTCCCAGCTACTTGGGAGGCAAAGGTGGGAGGATCACTTGAGCCCGGGAAGTCAAGACTGCAGTGAGCTGTGATGGACCACTGCACTCTAGCCTGGATGACAGCATGAGACCTTGTCTCAAAACAACAACAACAAAATTCTACTTTCCAGACTCTTTCCCTAAATCTACAAGTTCATTAGGTAAATTATCTACCTCTCAAATTCCTACAACTGCTGTTGTACATAATGTTCCTCTGCTGCATAATGTGGGTGACCATTTCTCCAGCCTGCTGTGAGTTTTCTCACTGCACATCACGCAGCACCTAAGACAGCACTGTGAACAAGTGTTTTGCTGAAGGAGTGCTACTCTGTGGATACTGATTTATGTTTCAGACAGAATGGAAGGTTATGCTGACTGAACAAGATAAACTAAATATCAGGAGCTAAAATCAAGGTAGATTTCTTCCTCATGCTACATATCCATCATGGGTTAGCTAGAAGCAGAGCTCCATGCTGTTCTACCCACCAGGAGGAGGATGACGCAGCCTCACCACCCAGAGGAGTCAATCCCAGCACTTTGGGAGGCCAAGGCAGGAGGATTGCTTGAGCCTAGGAGTTCGAGACCAGCCTTGGCAACATAGGGAGACTCTGGGTCTACAAGAAATAAAAAAAAAAAAATTGTCAGGCATAGTGGTGCACACCTGTGGTCTCAGCTACTTGGGAGGCTGGGATAGGAAGATCACTTAAGTCTGGGATTGGGGCAGTAGGAAGGAAAGGGAGAATCGCATACCAGATCCTAAGAGCTTCCACCTGTGAGTGACATTTACCACCCCCACTTATATCTCATTGGCCAAAGATGTCACTTAGCTAGCTAACATCAAGGGGACAGGGAGTACGATTCTGTCTTGTGTCCAGCAAGAGGAAAAATGGAAATTTGGTGCATGGTAAACAGCACATCAGCTTCTTGGGAAGCTGAGGCAGGAGGATCCCTTGAGCCCGGGAGGCAGAGGTTGCAGTGAGCCATGAGCGTGCCACTGCACTCCAGCCCTGCAACAGAGCAAGACCCTGTCTCAAAAAAAAAAAAAAAAAAAAAAAAAAAAGTAAAGACTTTGTCTTGACTAACATATATACCTGGGCCAGGTACAGTGGCCCACACCTGCAATTCCAGCACTTTGGGAGGCCAAGGGGGGAGGATTGCTTGAGCCCAGGAGTTCAAGACCAGCCTGGCATCATGGCAAGACTCTGTTTCTACCAAAAAAAATTAAAAAATTAGCCAGGCGGACGGGCGTGGTGGCTCACACCTATAATCCCAGCACTTTGGGAGGCCGAGGAGGGCAGATCATGAGGTCAGGAGTTTGAGACCAGCCTGACCAACATGGTGAAACCCCGTCTCTACTAAAAATACAAAAATTAACTGGGCGTGGTAGCACACACCTATAATCCCAGCTACTGGAGAGGCTGAGGCAGGAGAATAGCTTGAACCTGGGAGGCGGAGTTTGCAGTGAGCCGAGATCCCACCGCTGTACTCCGGCCTGGGCAACAGAGTGAGACTCCGTCTCAAAAAAAAAAAAAAAAAAAAAAATTAGCTGGGGATGGTGGCCATGCATGGTCCCAGCTACTTGGAAAGCTGAGGCAGGAAGATCCCTTGGAGCCTAGGATTTCAAGGCTTCAGGGAGCCACGAAGGTGCTACTTCACTCCAGCCTGAGCAACATAGTGAGACTCTGTCTCAAAAACAAACACAAAAACACCCACCAGTTACCTAGGTGTGAGATGATACTAAACTAAGCAGAGACCAGGAAATCAAGCTGTGTGTGTTTTCTCAGTGATGAGGCAGCCCCACTCATAATGTGCCTGTGGCGTAACCCCTGCATCCCTCCACCTCCTCCACAACAGTCACTCTGAGTCCTCACTGTCACACCCCTTTACTCCAGGAGCCTTGTATGTTCATGCATAGGGGCCAGCTCTCACCAGGGTCAGCTTCCTGGCCTCATGCCCTGGAAATCGAGGTTGCATTTGGACAATGGGACAGTCAAGATGCTCTGAGGCATCCTGATTAGAAACACAATTGTTATGAAAACAATCTTGAAGGCATATCTTTGCATTTATCCTTGTTTCTTTAGTACATATTCTCTAGAAATAGAAATGCCTGGACAAAAGCATCCAAAAAGCATTTGTCATATTTTAATCCAAAAAGCAAGTTCCAATTTATACACGCTTTTCCCATCTTGCATGAGAATATTTATTTCCACATATTCTTGCCAATGTTGGTAATTATCCTAGTTTGTATTTGTCAATTTTCTATATTCTACGGAAGTTTTTTTTTTTCTTAAATAAGGTTTAGCTGGGCACAGTGGCTCACGCCTGTAATCCCAGCGCTTTGGGAGGCCGAGGCGGGCGGATCACAAGGTCAGGAGATCAAGACCACGGTGAAACCCTGTCTCTACTAAAAATATAAAAAATTAGCCAGGCTCGGTGGTGGGCACCTATAGTCCCAGCTACTTGGGAGGCTGAGCCAGGAGAATGGCGTGAACCCAGGAGGCAGAGCTTGCAGCGAGCCAAGATCACGCCACTGCACTCCAGCCTGGGCGACAGAGCGAGACTCCATCTCAAAAAATAAATAAATAAATAAATAAGGTTTAGTGTTTGCATATACAAACTCTAAAATAGGGAAGCAATTCTTTACAATTTCTGGGCAACAGCAGAGCTGGGAGGAGGGCGAGGTGCTGAGTAACTTCTCAGGTGCAGAATTGAAAGAGCTGTCAAAACACTCAGCAATCAAGACATTTAAAATATTCAATATTTCCAAAAGTAAAAATTAGTGCAAAAATCTCTGATGAAAAAAGTATCAAAATTTTACATAAGATGGGTTTTCACCCTGCACAACTGCATGCTTGCCTCACTCCTAGTCCTTGCCCTGGTAAGTAGGGTCCCAGTCTTTATTATTTATTTATTTGTTTGTTTTATAAAGACAGGGTTTCACATGTTGGCCAGGCTGGTCTTGAACTCCTGACCTCAAGCGCCCTGACTGCTTCAGCCTCCCAAAGTGCTGGGATTATAGGTGTGAGCCACTGTGCCCAGCCAGGGTCCTAGTCCTTAAAGGGACCCTTTAGCCACATCTGCATGTCACTTGATCTAATCTCTTCATTTGATCACAACGCCATGCTGTAGTTTAATGTCTTACCCCTGCCATAGAACATAAGACAGTGCTTGGTTCCATATCCCAGGAAAATAGGGGCCAGGACATCGCAGGTGTAGCCACAGATCTGAGCAGGGTTCCAAACACAGTGGAGGCTGGGTGCAGTGGCTCATGCCTGTAATCCCAGCACTTTGGGAGGCCGAGGCAGGAGGATTACTTGAGGCCAAGAGTTCACGACCAGCCTGGGCAAAATAGTGAGACTCTGTCTCTACAAAAAAGTTAAAACTTATCTTTTAATTATGGGTGTGGTGCTGTGCACCTGTAATCCTAGCTACTCAGGAGGCTCAGGTGGAAGAATCACTTGAGCCTAGGCATTCAAACTGTAGTGAGCTGCAATCACACCACTGTACTCCAGCCTGAGCAACAAAGACCCTGATTCAAAAATAAATACAAAATTTTTTTTAAAGTTCTTATTTTTAGACAGGGTCTCATTCTCAAAGTGCTGGGATTATAGGTGTGAGCCACCTGGCATGGCCAAAAAAAAAATTATTTAAATAGAGTGACCCTGGTCTTTCCTTGGTGTGGGGCAGCTTTCCAGTAGACTCTGGACGCAGGTTCAGGGCAGGAGGAAGGAAAAGTAGAGCCCCACTGAGCCAGGACAGAGCAACCTGGAATCGGGGCAAGCAGGGGCGAAACCTTGGGCAGGACGTTCAGCCTCTCTGAGCCTCAGTTTCCTTCTCTGGGAAATGGGAATAACAGCCCTGCCTCACAGGCATATTAGGGGATTAGAGGCCAAATAAATAAAGCACCTGGCAAAGGCTGGTGGCTAGCGTTATGTTTATGAGCAGGTGTTTATAAAGCACCTACTCTCTGCCTGGCACTGTGCTGGGCACTCAGACTCAAAGAGCGAGACAGAGAAGCCCTGGAGACATAGTCTTCTGGGGGAGAAGGTGGTAAAGACAACCCCAGTACACTAAAGTCAGGCCACGATGGGGTACTGGGGCCCTGCAGAGAAACAGAGGGAGCAGGGTCCCTGGGGGAGAACGAATGTCCAGGCCCAGGCTCTGCTCCTGTGATGGCTTCCGGGATCTGGGGAAATCTGTGAGTGCCAGGCCCACCTTCGGGGGTCCTCTCCCCTCCTGCATGTTTGATGCCCCCCTTCTGAAGGTGAGGCTGTCATAGCCCTTCACAATCCAACCACAGATCTGTGGCTTCTGCCTTGATGACGGGGTGAAACATTCTGTGCAGTGGGCAGGGTGGGTGTGGACGAACTGTGAGTCCCTCTATGAGTCCCATAGCTGGGTCCCCAATCCAGCCCAGGCACATGTCCTCAGCAGCCTGGGCCCACCTGGGGTGCCTGTTCTGCACAAACAAGGGGCCCGGACTCCTGTGTGAGTCTCAGGAAACCCCTAAGAGGGGCTCCCATTGCCCCCACCCCAGGAATGTGAGCGGGAAGCTGGTGCCTCCAGGGAAGGCTGTGGACCCCAGGGGGGTGTGGGAGAAAGAGTGGGCCTCTCTCAGGGATGTTTCTTCAAATGGTCACTATAGCTCAGGGTGAGGACGGGCCTCTGTCAATCTCAGTTATCCCCTCGGTTCTGTGCTTGGGGTGAGACCTGCCTGGCTCTGCTCCCTCTGTTCCCCTCATCTCCCCCAAACCTTGGTTGCCACAGGAGACCCACACTGCATAAGGGCTGAGGGACTGTTGTCAGTCCCTCAGGTCCCCTCAGGGCAGGCACTGTCTCTCTGGGTCAGGACCGGTGTCTCCTCCTTCCCCTGGACTCAGTGCAAACCAGACGCAGAACAATGTCATGACATGGATGAGTGTCCCCCACCACATCCGTCTCCCTACAAGACATGCTGCCAGGTTAACCCCTGCAATGGGGGTCTGGAGGCAGGCTACCACTGGCATGGGCCTGGCCTGAGAGTCCTATGTGTGTGTCCATCACATGAGACCAGGTGTGGCAGCTCCATAGGGCAACCACAGATCCACAGCTTCTGCCTTGATGACAGGGGGTGAAACATTCTGTGCAGTGGGCAGGGAGTGTGTGGACAAACTGAGTCCCATAGCTGGGTCCCCAATCCAGCCCAGGCACATGTCCCCAGCATCCTGGGCCCACTTGGGGTCCTTGGACAAAGTCACTCAAGTCTCCCCAGCAGCCCCTGGCAGCCACTGCCTCTACTGGCTCAGCTCTCTGGGCACACCCGGGGGCTCCCCCATTCTGGCCTCCTGAGCCTCCCACCCACTCACTTTGTGGAGAAGGGCTTCTTCCCCAGCAGAGGGGCACAGTCTGGGGCTGTCTCTGGTTCTTCTCACACTCTGACCCCTCCTCACTCGCGCCATCAGTAATTGTGGACCCCAGTCTCTACAGGAGGGAGAGATAGCTCTGCCTGGAGCCTGAGGTGGGGAAGGAGGTGGGGCTTGGATCCTCTTCCCAGCACGGAAGCGGGGTCCACTCCCCTCCTGTGCCTGTCTCCACTATTGACCCCTCAGGCTCTGGGACAAGGGCTGAGTCACTGCTCCTTGGAGCCTCAGTGTCCCCATCCACACAACAAGGTGCCTTCCCCCAGAGCCTCCCTGCTTCCTGGGACTATTCAGATAAATGAAGTCACCCTCCAGAATGAGCCATCTGCAGCCCAGGGCTGGTTCTTCTGGTTGTGGCAGGATGTGTGGTGGGGGCCTGGTGCAAACAGTGCCTCTCTCCTGCCCTCCATGGCATCATATTTGCTGCCAGACAGCAGGGAGACGTCCGCCTCCGAGGAAGCAGAGCCTGCCCTTGCTTTGAGTCGTGCAGATGCCGCTGCAGGTGCAAGTCCCTGACTCCAGGCAGCCATCTCCCCTGCAGAGAGAAACACTCTCCCGGGATGTCGGGGTGTCATAGCTCCGAGGTCCAGGGAGGGCCTGTGACCAGCCCAAAGTCACCCATACCCCAGTGGTCAGTACCCATCCCCATCCCTGGCCTCTGCCAGTCCCAAACCCCCACAAACCCAGGCTCAGAGGGCTCTGGTCACTCCCATTTTCCTCGGGCCTGGGCACCACCCCCAGCCTCCAGGCACCAGAAGAAAGAGGGTGTTTGGGGTCCCTGGTCTGATTCTGCAGCAGCAGAGACACCACAGTTCCAGCAGTGATGAGGTGGAGGCACCCTCCTCCCACTAACCCCCTGCTTGAAGAAAACCAGGAAAGCAGGCCAACCCGCCTGGCAGTTTCTGGATTTACTCGAAGGAAGATTTCCAGGTGTCAGGCTCACCTCCCACAGACTGCTCCCCACAGCCACGTTTGCTGCCACCAGCAAGAGCTGGGGCTGGTGCTCAGAGGGTGCCGGGAGTGGCTGGAGCAGGACTGTTCCTTCTCATTTTCCTAGGAGGCAGTTTGTACCCTCCCTCATGCCACCCCTGTCTCTAGTGGGGAACCAAAGAGGATCCAGACCGCCAGGGAGAGTGGCACTGCTCCCTGGGCACAGTCACCCCATCTGCAGTGCCCCCCACTCTGCCCTGTCCGCATCCTGAGCAACAGCTGACCATGTGAGGAAACATCCCTGAGAGAGGCCCCACCCTTTCTCCCATACCTGCCTGGGGTCTGTAGCCTTCCCTGAAAACACCAGCCTCCCGCTCACATTCCCAGGGTGGAGACAATGGGAGCCCCTCTTGGGCCCCAACCACCCAGACTGCCTCCCCCACCCACCCTCCCTTTGTGCGTATCCCAGCCCTTGACTACTTTGTGCCCCATCTACGGGGAGGGCACAGTCCACAGGACAGGAGGAGCAACTGATTGAGTGAGTCATCTCTGAGGATTCAGGCTCCCACACCTGAGATATTCCCATCCATTTATGGATGAGACAGCAAAGCTCAGTGAGGGGAAGTGACTGCCTAACTTCCCGAGGCCACAGAGCTACTCACAGGGCAAGCAGTGGCCACCTAGGACCACATCTGATACACCAACTCCACCCCGGGTCTAGTGCAGCCTGGACCACCCCCTGAAAATCTCCAGCCCTTGGGAGATGGGAGCACCCCCCTCCAAACTCTCCCCAGACTTACTCTTTATGCTGTTCTAAGCTGACCCCTGACCTGCCAGCCAACAACAGGGGGTATCCAAGCATCATCTCCCCTCATCCTCACTCCTTCCCATTTCACCCTTTTGTCCCTGGTGTCCACTTCAGGGGCCAGAACAAGGACACATTTCATAGCTGAGTCAACGATCTTTATTGTCATCCGGCAGGGAAGCATGGGGAAGGGACTGAAGCAGGGGGCTGAGGCTGGAGAGGCTGAAGACTGCAGGGCAGATGGGGCAGCTGCCTCCCTGCCTCTTGGGAGGCTGGCCGGGGAAGCTGAGTCCTCAGTCGGTGGTCTGGTGGACCTGCTCGCGGGAGGAGATGACCTTGCCATCCTGGACCTCTTCCACAATGCTACACACCTGACGGGTGGTCACCGCTGCAGGAGAAGCAGGCACTTTAAAGTGGGTAGGGGCCAGGAGACCCTCGCTTGCCCCCTAGCCCTCATGGACAGGAGCCGGCTCTCTCCCTCGTCCTCCCCCAGGTGCTGTGAGTGCCTCCACTGGCACCTCGACATCACACTGCACACACATCCCTCCTGTCCCTGCCACCGCCTCCCTCCCATCCCATCCCTCTGCCGGTGGCCCTGTGTGAGTCTTGCCTCCCCAGATGGGTTATTTGATTCTGACCCAGTGTAATCTGCCAGGGAGGAGCCATGTAGACTCCATGAAATCCGTCTCCATTTCTCTGCAGTCTCCAGGACATAGACTTGCTCCCATCTCCCCCATCAGACTAGGATGGCCAAGACAAAAACCAGGCCCCTATCTCCTCTGTTAGACTAGGAACCCTGGGGCTAGGATCATATCTTCTCCATCAGACTGGAATTTGGAGGACAAGGAACCATGTCCCTATTTCCCATCAGGCTAGAGTTCCCAGAGACAGGACTGTTTTTGCTCATCCAAAAGCTGTCAAGAGCAAAGATCGTGAGACCATGTTCCTATCTTCCCATCAGATGACAATCTCCAGAGCTGGGACCTGTCTCCTCCATCAGACTAGGATCTCCAAGGTAAGGACCAGTTCCCTGCCCCACCCCCATCAGACCAGACGGCGTCTCCCTCATTTGATCTTTTCTTGAGTATCAATCCTCAGTGCTAATGGGTCACTTCTCCCACCCCTGCTGAGGGACAGCCATCAACTCCTGGAGCCCCTGGGGACCCAGCCCCAGCAATGTGCAGGTGGGCTGCCTGTCCCATGCACCCAATCCCCAAGGCCTCAGCCACGAAGATGCTTATGCTCTTTCTTGTACTGAGTCAGCCTGAAAGAAAAAAAAAAAAAACAGAGAGGAAATTAGATGTGAGTCTGAGTGCCCCACCCCTGCCAAAAGGCCCCCAGCCCTGACCCCAGGCTCCCCCACTCACCGGGCATCCTTGCCCTCCAGCAGGTGGCGATAGGTGGCGATCTCCTGCTCCAGCTGCGTCTTCACGTCCAGGAGGATCTTGTACTCCTGGTTCTGCTGCTCCATCTCGCAGCGAAGCTGGGCCAGCTGCTCCTCCACGCTGCCATCAGCCCCTGGATCTGGGACAGCTGCATGCAGTAGCGGTTCTCTGTCTCCGCCAGGTTGCCCTCCAGGGATGCTTTGTGCAGGAGGGCAGGAAGACCAGGGGTCAGTGAGGGTTGTCAGTGTCCTCTTCTGGGCCCACCCCCATGCACAAGACTGTTCCTACCATGCTGAACTGGGACTGCAGCTCGACCTCCAAGGCCTGCATGGTGCACCGGAGCTCCAAAATCTCGCTCTTGCCGCTCTGCACCAGCTCGCTGTTGGTAGCCACCTCGTGGTTCAGCTCCTCTGTCTGCAGACAGGACACAGGACAGGGTGGTGTGAGCCTGGATCCCTCTCCCAAGTCAGGCCTCCTCCCAAATCTAACTGTGGAGAGAGTGGTGCCTTCTCACCAGCTTCCCACGTCCCGAAGCCCAGAAACATGCCATTTGAAATGTTAACTTTTTATGGTTAATCCCTGCATGTGGGAGGCACAGACCGGAAACTTGAGAACCAGCCAGAACATGTAGCCTGGCTCTTGGTGCTAGTTCCTGACTTCTTGAGAGAGAGGTGGGGACTCCCAAGGTCTTTACCCTCTGCCTTTATTCTGTGGGGGCTCCCTACCTCCCCACCCACCCCCCAGATCCCAGCTTGAGCTCAGCTCCAGGTCTGTTGATGCAGCGGGTGACCCTGTGGTCCATGCAGCTTGCTGAGGAGGGGGCACCTCCAAGACACCTGGCTGTGGGCTTACTGTCAGTGCTAAGGCCCCTGAGCCCCAGCCCCTAAGAGAGACCTCTGGCCTGCAGCAGCCTCCACCTTGCTGAAGAACCAATCCTCGGCATCCTTGAGTTTCTTCTCTGCCATCTCCTCATACTGATCACGCATCTCGTTCAGGATGCGGCTCAGGTCCACGCCTGGGGCAGCGTCCATCTCCACATTGATCTCACCACCCACTTGGCTTCCCAAGGCGTTCATCTCCTATGGAAAAAGGGGATGTGGATGTGCGCATCTGGACCCATCTTGACCTCTCACTCCCAAGCCTTCCCCCACGAGGGGACCCCACTCCCCACAGGGACCCCTCCTTTGTTCTCCCACTGCTCTATCTGACCCTCTAAATGATTTTTATTCATCTGCTCAGTATTGCCTCCACCATCAGACTCTACCTCCTCCATTAGACCAACTGCTCTCCAAAATAAAATCTAATTATTAGGCCTATGCCCCCAAAATTTCCCCTCTAATTTCCAAGCTTCTAGGTAGATGTTCAGCTTTGAGAGTGCGAAATGGGACAAGAAGGAGACTTCCTTACTTATCCCCCCGCCCTCGTGAGGGAGGCCAGGGCAGGTAGAGGGAGCCTCTGCGGGACCCTGGGAGGTTCCTTGGGTACAGAGAAGCAATGTGGTACAAAGAGGAGTCTGCTCTGCACGCTGGACCCCAAGGATCAGGGCTCTGCAGACAGGGAAGCCCTCTAAGGTGACTAATCCCAGTGCGCCTGCTCTGCTCTCTCCCGCGGCCTCAGCCATGGCCCAGCCCCAGGGCTCTGCCACCCACTCCTCAGCATCTTTCACCTTCTGCCCCAGCCACCTCACCTCTTCGTGGTTCTTCTTCAGGTAGGCCAGCTCCTCCTTGAGGTTCTCAATGTGCATCTCCAGGTCGGCTCTGGCCAGGGTCAGCTCATCCAGCACCCTGCGCAGGCCATTGATATCGGCCTCCACACTCAGGCGCAGGGCCTGCTCTGTCTCAAACCTGCGGTGGGAATCAGGGACTTCAGCCCAGGCTGCTTGGACCTGCAGGTCCAGGTCCTGGCTGCTCACCTGCCTTCATTTTGCCAGGACTCTAAGGGGTTGGAAAGGCTGACGAGAGGGTTGAGTGGAAACAAATTCCAGCCTCGGGGCCCCGGGACCATCACAGGGCCAGATCCCACGCCCACCAGCTTCCTTACTTCTCTCTGCCTCCTGCCTCCCCTCCCTCTCTTCTATTCCCTGCCTAAGCCCAGCAATCTTCAGAACTGTCTGCCTTCACTGCATCCTGGACTAAGGAGTGGGGCTCCTAGGACTGCCCCACCCTGAGCTCCTGGGCCTTGCCACAAGCAACTAAGGAGTCCTGGGGTCAGGAGGGGTACCCTGAGATCCTCCCCCAGCTGGCCCAAGGCTGCCCAAGCCCACAGCTAGGACTCACTTGGTGGGGAAGTCAGCAGCAGCCAGATGGGCATTGTCAATCTGTAGCAGGATGTTGGCATTGTCCAGGTGGCTGTGAGGATCTGAGGAGATGGGAGAGTAGTCAGGTCATTGGATGGGGGTGGCTGAGCCCACACCAGGGTTCTGAGCAGATCTTCCTGCCTCGGGGCCTCTCTTCCCGCCCAGCGCCTCCCTTGCCCTGTGCTGTATTATTGGCAGAGGAGGGGCAAGCAGGAGTCTGAAGGGCTGAAAGGTGCCTCTTCTTCCCCCGCTACTCAATACCCCACCAGACCCCCATGCCAGGCTCAGCCTTAAAGGAGAAGAGACAGCTGGCTGGGACTATGAGGCAACCAGAAAAGAAAGGGAAAATGTCCCCAGGGCAGAAGCTGTCCCAGAATTCTAGAACAAGGGAGGGGATGTGGGCAACCCCCTCCTTTTACAGTCAGCTAGAGGGTGCCCCTTACAGGTTCCCCCAAAAGGAGGCTAAAGGAGCCCTCACCAAACAGTGGTTCCAAATCACAAGTCAGGACCCCTCCTAATCCTTAACCCTGGGCTCCAGCCAGCAGCCCTGCCCCCTGGGGTTTGCTGAGCCCATCTTAAGGGACAGCAGGAGGAAAGGAGAAGCCAGAAAAATCCCCAAATAAGGCACATCAGAGGCCTTCCCCACCCTGAGGTCCCGCCCCCTCCTTTCTACCTCCCCTCGCAGCAGGTGCTATGGGGAGCTCACTCAGACACCCCCACTCCACATCTCCCAAAACCCCCTCCTGCTGACCCCTGCTCCAAAGGAGCAAGACACCACGCATCCAGCGGCACATTGGCCAAGCCCTCCATCTGCATCCTCCTGCCTCATCCTACAACCTCTCCAGGTGGAGGAGCTCCACGAGGGAGAAACTGAGGCTCCAAGGGGCTCCATGAGGCCGGTTTGTTCCTGACTCAGCCTGCTGCCCCCAGAAAAAGGGGATGTGGGCCACACAGGGGCCCCAAGGCAGGTTCCCAGAAGCTAAGCCACAGCCAAACCACCCTTGGCTCCCTGAGATCCTATGGCTGGACTCCAGGCCTCTGGCCAGGGCAGGAGTTGGGGGGAAGAAGTCATGCCCCCCAGAGACCCCTCCCACCAGCAGGCCCTACCTTGTTCTGCAGCTCCTCAATTGTCCTGTACTACTGGCTGTAGTCATGGGCGGGCCCCGGGGCCTGCCGCTGGTACCAGTCACGGATCTTCACCTCCAGCTCAGTGTTGGCCTCCTCCAGGGCGCACACCTTGTCCAGGTAGGAGGCCAGGCGGTCATTGAGGTTCTGCATGGTGGCCTTCTCACCTCTGGCCAGCAGCCCATCAACGCCCCCAAAGCTGCTGTCATAGCCACCGCCAGAGCCAAAGCTGTAGCAGCTGGAGTAGCTGCTACCCCCGAGGGCGCTGCCCAGGCCGCCAGCACATCCCAGCCTGCAGGAGCCGGCACCCACGCCGCCAGACAGCCGGCAGGAGGTGCGGGAGGAGCCGTCCCCCAGGCCGGAGGAGCCCTTGATGGAGCTGGAGGAGGTGAACTGGCAGATGGTGGTGGTCATGGTGGCGGCGGCAGGAGGCAGGCACACAGGAGAAGGGCTGGAGAGGAGAGGGACCCTAAGTTGTGTAGGGCTGCCGGGGTTCACATGCTTCCTTTATAGGCCACCAAGTGGGCGTAGCGATTACAGCAGGCTTGCTCCTCTGTTTCCATTCCCCTGGGCTTTCATCACCATGGGCCACCTGCCAGCTCCCAAGTGGCTGGGGACCCCCTCCCCACCCATCATCGGGAATTTGCCTCATTTCTCAAAATCCTCGTGCTGGGTGCTGTGCGTGTGCGTGTGCGTGCCACTGCTCTCAGGCTGTCACCTGTGATTCGGGCGGGCCCTCCAGCTATGATTTCCCATGACCTAATACGGAGAAGAGGAGAAGGCAGGACTGCACCGTCCCCAGGCCCTCCCAGGCAGCCACCACCCCAGCCCGGCCCGCCTCAACCCTGTCTGGTGGGGAAATGGGTTGCAGTGTCAGGTGACCACCGCCCCCCCGAAGTTGCTGTCTTTCACACCACGCTGCTCCACCCACGGTGCTGGCCCGGGGCTGAAGAGAAAGAGGGGACCGAGAGCCTATCCTGCCTTGGAAACTGAGCCCAAACCCACCAGGCCCACCTCACAGCACAGAAATACCAACAAGCCTCGGAGGCCAACTCACATGGCAGATAAAGAAATTGGGGCTCCAGAGGGGTGCAGTGTCCACACTGACCCCTTCTGCAGAGCCTGACACCCAGGAATGCACTCTAGGGGCTACAGTTCCATCCAGTCAGCTTCTGACCCTGCCCCATCCCTAGAAGCCCTTGCTAACCCAGTCTCCTCGTGTAAACCTTTCCCCAGGTTTACACTCCAGGCTGGGGTGGGCAAACAGGGGCTCAGCTATAGAATGGGGAAATGGTGGGCTGTGCTAAGAGAGAATCTAAACCAACCGAGAGGGGGATGCCCCCTTCCACTCCTCTCACCCTTCTGTACCCCAAGAGACCTCAGGGTCAGGGGAGGCGCATTTATCTCAGGTCTCAGCCCACAGGAAACCTAAAGGACATTGCCCAAGAAGAGGTTCTTACAGAGACCCCAGCCAGTCCCCTCCCCACTCCAGGCTCCCCAAGATGTGGCTCCTCGGGTGGGCCATGTGCCCCACCCCACAGCCCCACCCTGCCCTGCCCACCACCCCAAGCCCGGCTCTGGGTCCCCTGGCCGGCCTCCGCCTTGCACCGGAGCAGGGGTGCCTGGTGAAACGGGCAACCTGATGCTCTCTGGGCCCTGCCCACGTTCCCCTTCCATCCACCCTCCTTTGCATCTTTCTGTGCCTGGGGCCCCCATAGGAAGCGGTCACATCCAGACTCACCAGGCCTGAGGTGCTGGAGGATGGAGAAGCGCTTGCCACGGGAAAAATCCTCCAGGAACACATGAACAAAACTTCGCCTGCACTTGGGACATCCTTCTCTACGGCTGGCCTACGAGGCAAGTGTTCTGCACACGCTCCTTGGCTAACTCCAATGCAGAGGAGCACATGAGCCCAACCTCCACGGCAGGTGCAGATCTTTGCCTCCCTTTTATAATGTCTGTATTCAAAGGACATATCCTGGAAGCCTCTTTTTTTTTTTTTTTTTTTTTTTTTTTTATTTGAGACGGAGTCTCGCTCTCTCACCCAGGCTGGAGTGCAGTGGCGTGATCTCGGCTCGCTGCGAGCTCCGCCTCCCGGGTTCACACCATTCTCCTGCCTCAGCCTCTCCGAGTAGCTGGGACTACAGGCGCCCGCCACCACGCCCGGCTATTTTTTTTGTATTTTTAGTAGAGACGGGGTTTCACCGTGGTCTCGATCTCCTGACCTTGTGATCCGCCCGCCTCGGCCTCCCAAAGTGCTGGGATTACAAGCGTGAGCCACCGCGCCCGGCCGGAAGCCTCTTTCTGATAGGATGAGAGTAGACTCTGTACTACAATACAGATTGGATAAGTCTCCAACTCTGATTAGTTAAGATTATCCAGTCAGAGCAGGAGACTATTATCCAATAAGAGTTGTCGAAAAAAGTTCCTTCTCACCCAATCAGAACCAAGCTTCCAAGATACAGCGGTTGAGTACAGCCGCTATAAAAGGGAGGCGAAGGCCCATTCCGCCATTTTCTCTTCGTGGAGGCTGGGTTCGCGTACTCTTCTGCGGTGTGGTCGGAAGCGTGTGTGGCGCGCCTGCCTTGAGGCCAGCATCAGGGAAGGGTGTCCCAGGTGCAGGCGAAGCTTCCTTCAGGTGTTCCTGGAGGACTTTCGGCTGGCAAGCGCTTCTCCATTCTCCCAACGTCTCGGGCCTGGTGAGTCTGGATCCCACGGGGCCCAAGGCACAGAGAGAGAGAGAGGAACGGGGTGGAGGGACGGAAGCGTGTGCAGGGGCCAGGAGCGCCAGGCTGCTCCGGCTTCCCAGCCCCCGGAGCCCGCCAGGAGCTGTGGCCCGGCTTGGGCCAAGGCAGAGGCCCGCCCTCCTGCTGCTGGCGCTGTCACCTCCCTGTGGTCCTGCCTCCTGAGTCCCTGAGGGCCTCCTGTCATCTGGAACTGGAAATAAGTTAGTAAAGTGACGTTTTGTGAATATTTATTGGCCTTTGCATCTTTGTCTTCATTTTCAGTGCTGGCTTTTCTGTTGGGTCATTTGTGTCCTTATTTGTGTTGATTTGAAGAATTTAAAAAGGTATTCTACAAATTAATCCTTTATGGGGTCATTTCTAGTCCAGATAGTTGTTTCTTAGTCTGGTCATTGTACCTTAATTTTATTTCACATTTCTTTCTTGGTGGTAAATAAGAAACTAATTGATTTTATAGATTGGTTTTGTGTCGTGTTACCTGGCTTAATTCACATAGTCATAGCCATCATTTTTGGATTGTGGTGGGTTTTTCATGTATTTATGTACATGTAGTTATGTACTTACGTACTTACATAATTAAATACGTACTTAGTGTCAGCCACGTATAATACCAGCTATATTGCTTAAATGTTGGTTCTTATACCTTTATTTTTCTTTATTTTCTTCTTTTGTTGTCCCAATCACACCTCCTGAGCACGGTGTGTCTGGTTCTGATTCCAGGGAAAAGGTTTCAGTGATCCTGTATTCCTTATGTACTTTGCTGTAATTTCATTTTAGACAAACTTAATCCGATTAAGGAAGCTGCCTTCTTTTACATATGCTAAGAGTTAGTTATGACTAATTGTTGAATCTGAATAAATGCTTTTTTTTACATATACTGTAAATAATATGTTTTTCTCCTATTTTTCTGAAAATAGGATATTTTACATGAACTATTTTTGGATGTTAACCGATCCTGCATTTTTTAGTATATCCCACTTGGTATCCATGTGTTACATTTCCATATGTGGTTTAATTCATATGATATGATTGTTTTAGAATATTTGTATTTGTGTTAATGAAAGAGAGGGCCTATAATTTTTTTTTTCTAATGTCCTGTTCAGATTGTGGTGTCAACGTAATGCTGGCTTCACACACACACACACAAAACACTGAAAAATATTTCCTATATTTCTTCTCTTTGGAAGAGTCTGAGAAATTTAGGTGTTTTCTTCCTTAAATATTTGGTATATTTCTTTAGGTATGGAATTTTCCATGTGGAAGAGTATTTTTGTTGGCTGGTTTGACTTTTAATAGTTCAAATCCTTTGGTATATGTAGGAGTTGTCTTGTTTTATGTTATTTCTGTGTCCATTTTAGTATGTTTATTTTTATTTTTACTTTTATTTTTTGGGGGACAGAGTCTCGCTCTGTCTCCCAGGCTAGAGTGCAGTGGCGCGATCTTGGCTCACTGCAACTTCCGCCTCTCGTATTCAAGCAATTCTCCAGCCTCAGCCTCCTGTGTAGCTGGAATTACAGGTACGTGCCACCACGCCCGGCTAATTTTTGTGTTTCTAGTAGACACAGAGTTTCACTATGTTGGCCAGGCTGGTCTCAAACTCCTGACCTCGTGATCCACCTGCCTCAGCCTCCCAAATTGCTGGGATTACAGGTGTGAGCCACAGTGCCCGGCTGTATTTTTTAGTAGAGATGGGTTTTCGGCATGTTGGCTAGGCTGGTCTCGAACTCCTGGCCTCAGGTGATCCACCTGCTTCAATCTCCCAAAGTGCTGGGATTACAGGCGTAAGCCACCATGTCCGGCCTAGTAAGTTTATTTTTCAGTGTGATGTTATTTGAATCTCTGTTGTCAAACTTGTAGTCCTAAGTATTTCACAGAACCCTCCTAGTGTCTTAATACACTGCTCTGTAGGGCAGGCTTCTGTTTTGATTCCTGATATTGGTTTTTTGTGTCTTTTCTCTTTGCCTTAGTTAGTTTCATTGGTGGTTTATTAAGTGTATTAATATTTATAAATCAACGTTTTTTTTTTTTGAGACGGAGTCTCACTCTGTTGCCCATGCTGGAGTGCAGTGGTGCGATCTCGGCTCACTGCAAGTTCCGCCTCCCAGGTTCAGGCCATTCTCCTGCCTCAGCCTCCCAAGTAGCTGGGACTACAGGCACCCGCCACCACGCCCGGCTAATTTTTGTGTTTCTAGTAGACACAGAGTTTCACTATGTTGGCCAGGCTGGTCTCAAACTCCTGACCTCGTGGTCCACCTGCCTCAGCCTCCCAAATTGCTGGGATTACAGGTGTGAGCCACAGTGCCCGGCTGTATTTTTTAGTAGAGATGGGTTTTCGGCATGTTGGCTAGGCTGGTCTCGAACTCCTGGCCTCAGGTGATCCACCTGCTTCAATCTCCCAAAGTGCTGGGATTACAGGCGTAAGCCACCATGTCCGGCCTAGTAAGTTTATTTTTCAGTGTGATGTTATTTGAATCTCTGTTGTCAAACTTGTAGTCCTAAGTATTTCACAGAACCCTCCTAGTGTCTTAATACACTGCTCTGTAGGGCAGGCTTCTGTTTTGATTCCTGATATTGGTTTTTTGTGTCTTTTCTCTTTGCCTTAGTTAGTTTCACTGGTGGTTTATTAAGTGTATTAATATTTATAAATCAACGTTTTTTTTTTTTTGAGACGGAGTCTCACTCTGTTGCCCATGCTGGAGTGCAGTGGTGCGATCTCGGCTCACTGCAAGTTCCGCCTCCCAGGTTCAGGCCATTCTCCTGCCTCAGCCTCCCAAGTAGCTGGGACTACAGGCACCCGCCACCACGCCCGGCTAATTTTTTGTATTTTTTAGTAGAGACAGGGTTTCACTGTGTTAGCCAGGATGGTCTTGATCTCCTGACCTCGTGATCCGCCCGCCTTGGCCTCTCAAAGTGCTGGGATTACAAACGTTGAGCCACCGTGCCCGACCCTATAAACCAACTTTTATCCTTGATTTGTTTCTGTTGCATTTTTTTCCTATTTCATTGATGTCTGCTCTTTATTACTTTAATTCTGCATTCTGTCATTTTGATCATTTTTAATTCTTGAGAAGGGAGTTTATATGACTGATTGTCAATCTTTTTTTCTATTCTAACACGTTCCTTTAAGGCTGTAAATTTCTCTCTAAGCAGGGATTTATCTGACAGCCCACATTTTCTGTCAGGTGTTTCCAAACCCTGTGTCTGCAGCCGCGTTGACCTCCCAGTGTCTCCACCCTGTATTGCCTACAGCCATGCCAGGCCTTGTGTGTCTCCATCCTTGTGCCTGAAGCCTGTATCTTCTCACCAGTATCGCCATCCCTTAATGACTGAAGCCCATGTCTGCCCTTGTGTATTGTCACCTGGTCTGTCCTCTGCCTGCACTTTATGCCCCCTGTCAGAAGTCTCCATTTCTTGCTCCTGCAGCCGGTGCCAGCCGTGTGAGTCTCCATCCTGTGTGCTTGCAGGACATTGCTTGCCTTGAATGTTGCCATCTCCTTAGCCTTCAGGCAGTAGCAGTCCTCCTGTGCCTCAATCCCTGTGTTTGCAGCCCATTCTGATGTTTTTGTCTGTCTGTCCCCTGAGCTTCTGCCCATGCCAGCTTATGTTTGCTACATTCTCTGTCCCCCAATCCATGTCCACAGTCAGTGTTTTCATCCATGCTTTTTGGGCCATGTCTGCATTTGTGCGTCTCCTTCCCCTGTGCCTTCAGCCCATTTCTGTCCTTTTTCTGGATCATTTCTCCCAGGAGACTATGCCCAAAACTCCTATCCCCAGTGTTTGTACCTGCAGCCAGTCTCTTTCATTGAGTGTCTCCGTCCGTTGTTACTGCAGCAGAGGCCTGTCATTGAGTGTGCCTGCTTCCCATGCCTGTCTTCCTGTGTCTCCAGCCCTTGTCCATGCAGCCCACATTAGGAGTCTTGTGACTCCACCCTTCAGCCTACAGCCACATCTACCTTCGGGTGTCTTTATCTCTGTGCACCCTGCCCACACCAACCTTCACCTACTCCTCTATCCTGTACCTGTACCCATGTCTGTCCCTGGTGTGCCTCTCTGCCATGCAGCTGTAGCCAGCGAGCTCCCTTTTTGTCTGGATCCCCTATGACTGTAGCCCAGGTCTTCTCTGCTGTGCCTGCAGCCCGTGTCTGCCCTTGAATGTCCCCATCCTCTGTGCTTGTCACCCGTCGGCCAGGCCTAGCATGTTTCCACTCTGTGCCTACACCCATGTCTGCCTCCAGGGTCTCCACTCATGGTGCCACAATTTGGTTCCCGGTCCCTATCCTCCTGGGGTGGATTCTGGCATTGTGTTGGGAGGGAGAAGGTGACCCATGAAAGGGAAGCCTGGAATGATGTAATGGGCAAGGAGGCTGCCATTCAGCAGGCTGCACAGTGGCAGAGAAGACATGGCCAGTCAGAATCCTCCCTGCATCGGAGCACCCACGCGGGGCTGTGCCTGGTGTGGGGAGTAACCGGAAGCTGGAGCAGGAGGTCTGGAGCCACCTGGCCCTCTTGGGCCTGAGACCCTCCCGACTGCAGGGGCTCCATCACTTTCCCGGTGGTCCTGCCTCCTGGGATCCTGCCCTGCAGTGTTTCTGCAGGGATCCTCTCACCTGGAACTTGCAGTGGCGGGTTTCATGTGAGGTAGAGTTTAACTAATGTTTATTGGCTTCTGTGCCTTACTTTTCCTCATATGCTTTGCTCATTTTGTGCGTGTTTTTGTAGAGTCCTTTTTTTTATATTGATTTGAAGGATTTCTCTTAAATCTGCAAGTTGATCCTTTATTGGCTCATTTTTGTCATAGATACTTGTTCTCTAGTTTGATCATTATTTTCTATTGGTTTCATACTAGTATATAGTAATCTGGTTGATAACAATAATGTATCCAGTAAGTTATTAATTGTAACAGTTTTGGCGTTTTCAGGGATTGTCTAGGCATGTAATAGTGTCATATACACATAATGACAATTTTTTTGGCTTAAAAGTTAATCCTAATTCCTTTTTATTTCTTGCTGTATTGTTTCTCCACTACAATGCTGATTAAAGAGTAATAGCAGGCATCCTCGTCTGGTCCTGCACTGGGGGAAAGAGCTTCCCATAATGCTCTGTTAATTATGTTATTTGTTATTGGCTAGTATTAGACTTTATCAGATTTCATCAAATTAAGGAAGTTGCTTTTTTTTTTTTTTTTTTTTTTTTTTTTTGAGATGGAGTCTCGCTCTTGTCGCCCAGGCTGGAGTGTGCAATGGCTCGATCTCAGCTCACTGTAACCTCCGCCTCCCGGGTTCAAGCAATTCTCCTGCCTCAGCCTCCCGAGTAGCTGGGATTACAGGCATGTGCCACAATGCCCAGCTAATTTTGTATTTTTAGTAGAGACGGGGTTTCTCCATGTTGGTCAGGCTGGTCTCGAACTCCCGACCTCAGGTGATCGGCCCGCCTCGGCCTCCTGAAGTGCTGGGATTACAGGTGTGAGCCACCGTGACTGGCCCGTCCTCTTTTTATGTTTTACTCGTTTTTTTGTGTGTGTTTGTGGTTCAATTTTAAATTTTATTAAATGCTTTAAAAAACTTTTCAGCTAAATGATCTTACTATTTTCTCCTGTATTTTTCTGCTAATGGGATGACTTACATGATTTATTTTGAATGTTAAGGACCTTGCATTTTGTTGTATATTCCATTTAGTATTGATCTACTGTGTTTTCATAGGTGGCTTCATTCATATAATATTTTGCTTAGAATATTTGTAGCTCTGTTTATTTATTTATTTATTTATTTTTATTTATTTTTTTTGAGTTGGACTCTCACTCTGTTGCCCAGGCTGGAGTGCAGTGGTGTGATCTTGGCTCACTGCAAGCTCTGCCTCCCAGGTTCATGCCATTCTCCTGCCTCAGCCTCCCAAGTAGCTGGGACTACAGGCGCCCACCATCACGCCCGGGTAATTTTTTTTTTTTTTTTTTTTGTATTTTTAGTGGAGACGAGGTTTCACGTGTTAGCCAGGATGGTCTCGATCTCCTGACCTCGTGATCCGCCCACCTCGGCCAATGCCCGCGCGGAAGTCTCCGCCCCCACCCTGGGGCACCGTGGTCGCCGCCGCCGGGAACGTCGCCATGGCAACCGCACCGCAGGCTAGAGGGGTGGAGTAGGGGGCGGGGAAGTGCGAGCGCAAAAGTCCCCGCCCCCGGGCTGCTGGACGGCTGCCACCCAGCGGCCCGCAAGGATTTGAAACCGTTTGGCAGGGGCGGCGATGGCGGCGGCATTGGCGGCAGCGGCCGAGCGGAAAGCTTGCGTATAGTGGTGCCAGGTTCTCGTTTTTTTCCGAATTTCCTTCCCCCGCCTCTCCCACCAGGTTCTTGAGTGGAATTTTGCGCCGGTGCCCCGCACTTGCGGGCCCGTTCGGGAAGGGGCGTCGCCCTCAGGCCCTGGGCCTGTTCTCCGGGCCTGGGGGGCGCGCGCCCCGGGGGTCCCGGCGCTGCCCGCTGTGGCGTCCCCGGCAGGCAGAGGGCGATCCAAGCCGGGACGGCTTGGGAAATTTCTAAGTATAGTTTGATCGGTCTGACGTGGTCCAGGAGTCTGACCCAAGGATTTGCGACTGGGAGAGGAAATCTGTGTCCTGGACAAGGTAGGAGTGCGGCCTGGGCCTAGGCCTCGGCGGGCGGAGGAAGGGACTGCCAGGAAGGAACGGCACCGCTGGAGTTTTCAATTCCGTCGCAGAAAAGAATCTCAGAACAATCAGCTGGATTTGCAGGGACAGAACCAGGGCGCTGGTTGGTTTGCAGAAAGTCATAGGCCGCTTGGAGAGGCCCTAGCCCAGCACCGCCGCATGTAGGATGCTACCCTGTGTTTCTGAGTTAATTATTTTTAAGTGTTTAAGAGAACGACATAAGTAATGTGAACAGCTTTTCTGATCATTACACGGCTATTTTTATTTGTCTTTAATATTTTAAGATGAGTCAAAATAAGATAGAAAAGGCACATTAAATTCCATCAGCCTCTCCACAGTGGTCAGGCTGCAGCTTAGTGGAATGCATGGTATTAATAATTTGTGCAGTGTTCAGGCCCAGCTGTCGCTGTCCCCTAAGAACCTAGGTCAGTGATTTCACCTCACTTAAGCCTCAGCTTCTTCCTCTGTAAAATGACCATGGAAATGGTGCGGAAATGGTAGGGCCGGGCCAGAAAATAAACTGAGATTTGTTTCTAAAGCACAAATTGAGCTACGGGTAGGATCAGGGAAGGCTCCTGTCAAAACATCCACACGTGTAAGCCAGAGAAAACGTGCACCTGTAATCCTTTTTAATTTGTCAACATTTCCAGTTTTCTTTAATGACCCACAATATATTTAAAATATGATTTGATTGAACCAAATGGATTTTACGCAACGTCCAAGAACGTTTGTTTTGTTTGGCAAGGAGTGTGATATGAATGAAGTGTATTCTTTGCTTGGCAGTTGTGACTCCTTTTTTTCCCCAGACCTTTTAATACTTGTGGCTTGGTTATGTTTGCTGACTCTAGGGTAGGTAAGCCCATTTCGTAGCTGTCCAAAAAGAAGTTTAAAAAAAGACAACATAGGTGAGTTTGATAAAAGACATGATCCAAATACAGATTGTAGCCATAAGCAAGAGTCACCCAATTTACTATTTTACCTTTGAAATTATTTATTTTTTTGAGACAGTCTTTCTCTGTGGCCCGGGCTGGAGTGCAGTGGTGCGATCTCAGCTCACTGCAACGTCCATCACCTGGGTTACCTTTGAAATAATTTATGTAACTAATAGGCACACTATAATTACTCTAAGGCTAAGCCAAAGATGTTGCTTTACCTATTTTTCAATTCTAGTAATTTAAATTTTCAATTCTGATAAATGGTATGAAACTTTTGATAAGTTGGAACTTAGATACAATTTGTGAATATGATGTAATTTGTTTTAAAATTATTTTTCATTTTCAATTTTTTCTTTTTTGAGATGGAGCTTTGCTCTTGTCACCCAGCTGGAGTGCAGTGGTGTAATTTCAGCTCACTACAACCTCTGCCTCCCAGGTTCAAGAGATTCTCCTGCCTCAGCCTCCTGAGTGGCTGGGATTACAGGTGCCTGCCACCATGCTTGGCTAATTTTTGTATTTTTAATTGGCTAGGCTTGTCTCGAACTCCCGACCTCAGGTGACCCTCCCTCCTTGGCCTCCCAAAGTGCTGGGATTACAGGTGTGAGCCACTGCATCCGGCCCATTTTTCAGTTTTTTTGAGACAGGGTCTCACTTTATTGCTCAGGCTGGAGTGCAATGGCGTGATCTTGGCTCATTGCAGCCTTGACCTCTTGGGCTCAAGCGATCCTCCCACCTCAGCCTCCCGAGTGGCTGGGACTACAGATGCATACCACCATGCCTGGCTAATTTTTGTATTTTTTTGTAGAGACAGGGTGTCACTGTGTTGCCCAAGCTTGGTCTTGAACTCCTGGGCTCAAATGATCCACTCACCTTGGCCTCCCAAAGTGTTTGGATTACAGGCACGAGCCACCACACCTGGCCAATAAGATGTAATTTGTATAGCAATAAATCCTTCAAGGTTTGAAATGTTAGTTTTTTTGTTTCTTTTTCCATTTCTTTATTTTTTTGGAGAAAAATTAAGGGATAAGAAGAAGCAGATTTTTAGTTTTTACCAAATGTTACTTTGATTCTTTATCTTGTTTTTTTTTTTAAATGTATTCTTCAATATTGCATGTCGATATAGCAATTCCAATTGCCTTTCTACTTTTCAAAATACTTTTTTTTTTTTTTTTTTGAGACAGAGTTTTGCTGTGTCACACAGGTTGGAGTGTACTGGCACCGTCTCAGCTCACTGCAAACTCCGCTTCCCGGGTTCAAGCAATTCTCCTGCCTCAGCCTCCCTAGTAGCTGGGAATACAGGCATGTGCCACTTTGCCCAGCTAATTTTTTTGGTATTTTTAGTAGAGACGGGGTTTCACCATGTTGGCCAGGCTGGTCTTGAACTCCTGACCTCAAGTTATCCGCCTGCCTCAGCTTCCCAAAGTGCTGGGATTACAGGCATGGGCCACCGCGCCTGGCCTTCAAAATACTTTTTAATTAGTTGGAGATATTGCTGACTTATATGTAAACGGTCGATATAATGGATCTGAGAGCTAGAGGTTTCAGAATTTTAATCTGAGCTTTGTGCTTGATTTCATGATTTTGAGTTAGTCATTTAATGGTTGAATTTTAGTTTCCTCTAATGTTAAACACTAACATTTCCTGCCCATGTCAAAGGATTTATTGAGAATTAGTGATTATGAGGAATCTTTTTTATTTAGCTTTAGCTATAGATATTCTCAGGCAAATGTTTGAGTACATGGGCAGTATATAGTCTTTAAGCCCCGGAGTACATCTAGGCCAGAGCTGTGCTTTAAAACTCTGGGTTTATGAGTTTCCATTGGTTTATTCATCCATTTGAATTGTTGCTTTTCAACATTATGATCTCACATCCAGCACTGGTATCATAGCCTACTGTTACCAAGTGCATAACTGATGGAATATATTGTATATATGTAAAACAAAACCAACCAGCCAAACAAAAAATGATGAGTACCAGCTAATAAGCTAGGTACTTACTAAGATGTATAAATCATGGTCCCTGCCTTCTAGGAGCTTCTCACAGATAATGGAAGATGTATGCATAATAATACACAGATGTGTAAAAAAAAAACCAGCATGAGAAATGCTGTACACAGATGTGAACAGTTTACACTGAGAACAGAGCAACAGCCAGTCTAGGGCAGGGGGGGGGGGGGCCAGCTTCACTCAGGTGACATTTGAACTGCATTTACCTGACTCCAGGTGGAGAGAATAGCCTATGAAAAGGGGATGAGATCAGATAAGTGCTCGGGGGGTTTGACCGTAGTGAGGAGTTCATTGTGGCAAGAAGGAAGTGAGCACTGGTGGGTTGGTGTAGTTAGGCAAAGTAAGTGTGTGTGTGTGTGTGTTTGTGTGTGTGGTGTGAGAGACAGGCCTGAATGCAAAGGTACTTGTATGCCTAACTTTGGGTTTGGATAGTATTCTGTTTTAGGCAGTCATGAGAGGTTTTTAAACAGGAAGTGATAGGCTTAGCTTTGTCATTAGGAAACTCATTCTGTAGCAGGTGAAGAAAATGGACTCAAGTAGAGAAAACTGACAGTAGGGAGACAGATGATGAGGCTGCCGCAGTAGTTCAGGTAAGTGGTGGGCAGGCCTTTATCTGAGATTGTGGCAGTGAGAATAGGGAAGCAGGCAGATTTTGAGATATTTCTCAGCGTTTATTGATGTATTGGTTTGTGGGGGTTTAGAGGATGGGAACATTGAAACTTCTAGCTTGGGAGATGAAGTAGATGATGTCATCAAGCAGAGTACAACATAGATTTATGGAGAAAAACATCAAGGATTTTTTCCTTGGACATATAAATCTAGGTAATAAATAGGACATTAGTGAATAGGTCCAGGAGCTATTATAAATGAGTCTGGAGTTGCAAAGAGAGGCTGGAGTTTGAAATAAAATTTAAGGGTGAATGGCATGAAATGAATACTTGAAATGATGGTACTGAATGCATTCACTAAGTGAGTGTGAAAAGTCAGATCAAAAGGAGACTAAGGAAAGAGCACTGGAGAGTCCATACTGACTGGAGAAGCCAGAGCTATTGAGAGACCGAGAAGGAATGATCTGAGGCAGTAGGGGAGCCAGGACTGAATGGAACCACTGAAGTCAAAGAAGAGTTTCTTAGGAGCAGGGAGTTGTCAGAAGTGGAAGATGCTGTGGAGATGTCAAATAGGATGCAAACTGAAGACAGCCCTTTGGATTTGGCAGTTAGTGGATCACTGGTGAACTTTGAAAGATTTTTGCTACCATGATGGAGATAGAAGAGGGTAATATACAGGGGGTGAGATCTGGATAGAAGTTGATGCAGTGGAGAAAGTAAGTGGATTTGGTGAATGGAATGCTAGAGTGAGGGGAGATTTTTAAACAGGAAGTGATAAACTTAGCTTTCTCATTAGGAAATTCATTCTGGAACAGGTGAGGAAAATGGACTCAAGTAGAGAAAACTGGCAGTAGGGAGACAGATGATGAGGCTGCCGCAGTAGTCCAAGTTAAGTGGTGGGCAGGCCTTTGAGATCGTGGCAGTGAGAATAGAGAAGCAGGCAGGTTTTGAAATATTTCTCAGCTGCCATCAGAGGGGAAGGAGTCAGTGGAGATGGAAAATTTTACATAGCGGATAGGCAATTGATAGAGGACAGGTAGCGGGAGAGTTATTGCATCTGATACAGGAGCAGAGGTGGAAGAGTGTTTTCTCTGAGAGGTAAGTTGAGAGGTGAGAGGAACAACATCTTGGGGTGGTACCACCTGACTATTTTTCCATGAAGCAAGATGTATGATTTTTAAATTGAGAGGAGAGACTGGAGTTATTCAAGGTGCTGTAAGATATTTGGGAAAAGTTTTAAAGCTGCTTCGTGGAGTAGGAAATAGCCAGACTCCTGAGGGTTCAGGTAATGTTGGAAGCCGTTTGACTACAAGGCCATGCCATTTTTTTCAGCAACCCTGTAGAGCATGAAGGAGGACATCAAGGGATTGCAGCCTTGCCAAGTAGAAAGGAAAGATCTAGTGGAATAAGAAGAGAGCATTTAAGAGGACAAGAGGTGGCCAGGCATGGTGGCTCATGCCTGTAATCCCAGCACTTTGGGAGGCTGAGGCAGGCGGATCACAATGTCAGGAGGCCAAGACCAGCCTGGCTAACATGGTGAAACCCCGTCTCTACTAAAAATACGAAAAATTATCTGGGCGTGGTGGCGGGCGCCTGTAGTCCCAGCTACTCGGGAGGCTGAGGCAGGAGAATTCCTTGAACCTGGGAGGCGGAGGTTGCAGTGAGCCGAGATCGTGCCACTACACTCCAGCCTGGGTGACAGAGTGAGATTCCGTCTCAAAAAAAAAAAAGAGAAATGAAAAAGAAAAAAAGAGGACAAGAGGCCAGTTTCAGACGGGTTTCTTTGCAAGATGGCAGAGATGAGAAAGGGGAGTACGTGGTAGTCAGATGGTTGGAGCGTTGAGCCTCAGGGATTTTGGGGCTGAGGGAGGAAGAGCAGTAGTTGGGAAGTCGCAAGATGGATCTTGTTAAGTGTTTTCCTTCCACTGCATGGTTGAGTGGAGAAAGTGAAAGACTACAGAGGATGCATGAGAGAGCAGGTGGGGAGAGAGAGAGAGAGAATGAGAGAGATTATGAGAGACCTTGACTTACCTCTAATGACTGAGGAAAGTAAAGTCAGCAAGTAAAAGTTAGGATTTACTTACAGAGACAGGGTGGAGAGAACTTTTTATGAAGAGGTTGTTGATGATGAAATGGTGGAAACCATTTGATTATGTGATAAATATTAGAAGCTGGTTTAGCAGATAGAGGGCAGTTTGTGGAGCAAGATAGCTTATGAGGCAGAACAAAGCTTTTCACCAAATATAGAATTTGTAAATGGAATAAATGAAAAATTGACACCATTCATAATGTAAAGGTAGTGCACATCCCTATCAGGGCATTTCACAATTTAAAGGAACACGTAGAGTGTGGATGTATTTTTAACTTCACAAATTTTGTCAAAACCTACACTTTTGATTTTTGGGATTCACCCCCTTTGTATTCAGTGTTTTTCTTGTTAATTAGAAAGTATTAGAAAGTATGAAAATTAGAAAAATTAGAAAGTATGATGACCAATATTTTACAGTTTTTAAAGAGGATTAAAAAATTTATATTTGGTGGGTGCAGTGGCTCATGCCTGTAATCCCAGCACTTCGGGAGGCTGAGGTGGGTGGATCACGAGGTCAGGAGTTCGAGACCAGCCTGACCAACATGGTGAAACCCCGTCTCTACTAAAAATAGAAAAATTAGCCAGGCATGGTGGTGTGTGCCTGTAATCCCAGCTACTCAGGAGGCTGAGGCAGGAGAATCGCTTGAACCCAGGAGGCGGAGGTTGCAGTGAGCCAAGAGTGTGCCATTGCACTCTGTAGCCTGGGCAGCAGAGCAAGACTCCATCTCAAAAAAATTTTTTTTTAATTTATATACAGCAAATGCACTTTTTTTGGCATATAGTTCTATCAGTTTTTACACACTGTAGGTCCTCATAACTTCCTACATAGACAGTGTACAGAACAATTCCAACATGCCAAATTGTTTCTTTGTGCCATCCCTTTGTGTTGAGACTCTGCCCCCACTGCTAACCCCATGAGCTGCTGATCCGTTCTTTTTTTTTTTTTTTTTTTTTTTTTTTGAGACGGAGTCTCGCTCTGTCGCCCAGGCTGGAGTGCAGTGGTGCAATCTCGGCTCACTGCAAGCTCCGCCTCCCGGGTTCACGCCATTCTCCTGCCTCAGCCTCTCCCAGTAGCTGGGACTACAGGCGCCCGCCACAACGCCCGGCTAATTTTTTTGTATTTTTAGTAGAGACAGGGTTTCACCTGATCCGTTCTTTATGCCTATGTTGTCTGCCTTTTCTAGAATGTCACACAAATGGAATTAGACAGTGTGCAGCCTTTTGAGAAGGGCTTCTTTCACTTAGCATAAGGATTTGAAGTTTCCATGTTGTGTGTGTATCAGTAGTTCCTTCCTTTCTGTTGCTGAGTACTATGTTATTGTGTGGATATGCCACAGTTTATCTAGTCCCCAGTTGAGGGACATTTGGGCTGTTTTCAGTTGTTTGGTGATTATTTTTTTAAAATCACATTTGGATTTTTGTGTGTATATGGATTTTTCTTTTCACTTAGCTAAATACCTGGGAGTGGGATTTCTGGCTCATAGGCTGAGTGTGTGTTTATTTTTGTAAGAAACTGCCAAACTGTTTTCCAGAGTGCCTGTACTATTTTGTATTTCCACCAGCAATGCATGAGAGTTCCTGTTGTTGTACATCCTCACCAGCACTTGGTATTGTGTGCATTTTTAATGTTAGTGGTATCTCAGTGTAGTTTTAATTTGCATTTCTGTAATGATATTGAGCATCTTGTCATGTGCTTACTTGCCATCTGTATTTCTTCTTTGGTAGAGGAACTAATTTTTTTTGCTGATTATTGGGGTAGTTTATTTTCTGATTGTTGAGTTTTGAGAGTTCCTTATGTATTCTCGATACAAGTCTCTTATAGATGTATGATTTGCAAATATTTTGTTCTGTTCTGTGGCTTATCTTCTCAATTCCTTAGCAGAGTCCTTTGCAGGACAGTTTTTTTTGTGTGAAGTTCAATATATCAGCTTTCTTTTTTATTTTTGAGATAGGGTCTTGTTCTATCTAGCACCGAGGCTAGAGTTTAGTGGTGTAATCATGGCCCACTGCAGCCTTGACCTCTCACACTTTCAAGCAATCCTCCCACCTCAGCATCCCAAGTAGCTGGGACTACAGGTGCGTGCCACTAAACCTGGCTAATTTTAAATTTTTTTTTTGTTTTATAGAGATGGGGTGTCACCAAATTGCCCAGGCTGGTCTTTAAATCCTGGGCTCAAGCATTCCTCCTGCCTGGGCCTCCCAAAGTTCTGGGATTACAGGCATGAGCTATCGTGCCTGGTCAGTTTTTCCTTTTGTGGATAATGCTTTTAATGTTGTGTATAAGAAATCTTAGCCTTACTCCAGTTTGCAAAGATTTCCTCCTATGCTTTCTTCTAAGAGTTGTATAGTTTTACGTTTTTACACTTAGGTCTGTGATTCATATTGAGTTAATTTTTATATACAGGATGAAGTTTAGGTTGAGGTTCTTTTTTTTTTTTTGTATATGGATATCCAGTTGTTACGACATCATTTGTTGTAATAACTGTCATTTCTTCATGGATCACACCTTTGTTGAAAATCAGTTGTTCATGTTTGTTTTGGTCTGTTTCTGGACTCTCTAATCTTTTCCGTTGATCTGTCTATCCTTTCACCAATACCAATTGGCTTGACTACTGTAGCTTTGGAGTACATCTTAAAATTTGATAATGTGAGTTCTCCAACTTTGTACTTTTTCAAAATTGTTTGGGCTCTTTAGTTCCTTTACCTTTTCATGTAAATTTAGAATTAAGCTTATCTCTACAAATAATACGGCTGGGTTTTGATTGGAATTGCACTAAATCTACAGGTCAATTTGGGGAGAACTGATATTTAACTCATGAGTTTTTTTTTTATGTCTCTCATCAGAGTTTTGTAGTTTTCAGCATACAAATCCTTAATATTTTGATTTAAAATCTTTTACAGATTGGATTATGGAAGTGGGAAGTGAAGAAGAAAAATGGGAGAAGCTGGATGCAGAATTTGATCACTTTGTGGTTGATATGAAGCCCTTTGTTCTAAAATTACCTCATAGGACAGGTAAGATTATGTTTGAAAATTAGATTCTTAATTTTTTTCTTTATATTATTTAGTCAAACCAATGAACTATCAACATGGAAGAAAACCTGATTTTCTCTAGTAACAATTTTTGCCATTGACATAGGACTGTTTACACTGAGTTGTTCAAGGGTAGATAGACATTCAATGATAATGTCCTGTCAAACTGGAAAGATCTTATTGTGATGCCTCGTCTCACGTGTCATGAGCTTACAGCACAAGGATCTCTAAAGTTAGCTACAACCTTTTTTCTTGCATCTTTTTCTTTTCTCTATGGAAATTTTTCTTGCAAATTTTTCTTCTTTCTATGGAAAGGGCCAGAGACAGGAGGAGCCTACTGTTCTCCTGTTCTCCAGCCCTTTTGCCTATCAAAGCAGAAAATAATCTATTGGTCTTTTATGCTTATTTGTTGGCAGAACAAAATCCAGTGTGAATAAAGTTTTGTTGCTATCTTGTCTCCAGTTCCTGGCCTGTTGTTTCTAATTATGGAATGAAAGTCTTTTTCTCAAGTTAGAGAATTTTCATGTAACTTAAGGCACTAGAGAGCAATTGGAGAGAATTTTGGGGACTGGGAAGATTCTCTAAGTCATAGTAGGTGTAAGATTGTAAAGGCCAGGCGCGGTGGCTCACGCTTATAATCCGAGCACTTTGGGAGGCCGAGGCGGGCGGATCACGAGGTTGGGAGATCAAGACCACGGTGAAACCCCGTCTCTACTAAAAATACAAAAAATTAGCCGGGCGTGGTGGCGGGCGCCTGTAGTCCCAGCTACTCGGAGAGGCTGAGGCAGGAGAATGGTGTGAACCCGGGAGGCAGAGCTAGCAGTGAGCCGAGATCGTGCCACTGCACTCCAGCCTGGGCAACAGAGCGAGACTCCGTCTCAAAAAAAAAAAAAAAAAAAAAAAAAGATTGTCTGTAAAGGTAAATGTGACTTGGTAGCTTTTGAGTGGTAGGTTTGAAGTGGGACCAAGAAACTATGGCTTTTACTTTTTCCAAGTTGCCTGTTTCCCTGAGGTGTCTGAGTGGACTCTATATTCAGTGAGGAACTGACTCAGTATTAAATATAGCAATCCCCCCTGTTCTTGAGGAATACATTCCAAGTCCCCCAGAGGCTGCCTGAAACAGCTGCTAGTACTAAAACCTATATACGCTCTGTCTTTTCCTTCACATACACACTGATGATTAAATTTAGTTTATCAATTAGGTACAGTATGAGATTGACAATAATAGCTAATAATAAAATAGAACAATTATAACAATATAATGTAATTAAAATTGTGTGAAAGTAATTTCCCTCTTTCTTTCAAAGTATCTTATTGTATTGTACTCACCTATTTTTGGACTGCATTCGAGTGTGGGTAACTGAAACAGAGGAAAGCAAAACCATGGATAAGTGAAAACTGTTGCATTTATTCCAGGGAGCTGTGTTAGGAGAAGGGAGTATGATGTATAAATTATGCATACTGTGTTCACCTATTGTTCTAGGGCCTTCAGCCTTTCCTAATCCTGGGTAAGTTGCCATGGTCTTCCCTTGAAGACCTCCTCCTCTGCCTTCTGCTCTTGACCTTGTCAGGCTTTAACCTCTTCTTTCTTCCTCTGCTGTTTTTCAAATGAATATTTCATGTCCCATGACTCAAGTTCATGATTATTTGAATGATATCTAATGATATTTTTATATTGCATCCTCTTCTGATATTCACTACCTTTTTTTCTTTTTGTCTTAGATTTACTGATTAGGAAACATTTGTATTAAAATTTCTCATTGTAAATGTATTTCAAATCAAACCATCCTCATATTTTATCTTCTTTTTTTTTTTTTTTTTGAGACATGGTCTCGCTCTGTTGCCCAGGCTGGAGTGCATGGTGCAATCTCGGCTCACTGCAAGCTCCGCCTCCCGGGTTCACGACATTCTCCTGCCTCAGCCTCTCCGAGTAGCTGGGACTACAGGCGCCCGCCACCACGCCCAGCTAATTTTTTTTTGTATTTTTAGTAGAGATAGGGTTTCACCGTGGTCTCGATCTCCTGACCTCGTGATCCGCCCGCCTTGGCCTCCCAAAGTGCTGGGATTACAAGCGTGAGCCACCGCGCCCGGCCATATTTATCTTCTTTAAAAGAAAAGATTTTAGGGGCGGAGCGCGGTGGCTCACGCCTGTAATCCCAGTACTTTGGGAGGCTGAGGCGGGTGGATCATGAGGTCAGAAGATCAAGACCATCCTGGCTAACATGGTGAAACCCTGTCTCTACTAAAAATACAAAAAAAAAAAAAAATTAGATGGGCGTGTTGGCGGGCGCCTGCGGTCTCAGCTACTTGGGAGGCTGAGGCAGAAGAATGGTGTGAACTCAGGAGGCAGAGCTTGCAGTGAGCCGAGATCGCACCGCTGCACTCCAGCCTGGGCAACGGAGCAAGACTCCATCTCAAAAGAAAAAAAAAATTAGGTACGTAGAATTCATTAATTGTAATCTTTGATTCCTTGACACATTGTCAGTATTGGTACATCCATGGCTTTCTTTTATTTAATTAGTTTATAATAAGCAATCTGAAACTCACATCTGAAACAAGAACTAGAAATTCATAATAAATTATATCTTATTGCTAAATTCAACTTATGATAATGGGTTTTCCCATTATTTTACATAGAGGAATGAATTCTTTCATTAACCAAATTGTACTAAATTCTGGACATTAGAATATTATATAGATTGCAGTTTGCTATGGGATGTGGAAAGTGTGTAGATTGAAAAACTATTTACTTAAGTTTATCAGTTTCACTTTTGTATTTTCTTCAAAGTGTTCCCAATATTTCATGAAGTTTAATGATTATATAATTTTCACAGCAAAAAATACAAAAAATTTTAAAGGCATAAGTTTCCAACCTGAAATGATGTTTGCAACATAGTAAATCCGGTCTTAGTAATTTTTGTAGGTAAAACAATAAATGAATATGACCTTTGTAAACTAAAAGATAGAGCAGATTTATGATTTGCATTAGATATATAATTCTCAAATTGACTTAGACTGATAAAAAATTAATACCAAAATAGTTTTCATGAGACCTAAAACAATCCTGTGTCATGGCAAGATAATATAGACCATATATATGGATTAAATTGTGCTGTGATTTTTAGGTAGATTTTGAAAAGAATAATTATTTCACAAAATGACATGTAAATAGTGCTCAATTACTTTTAAAGATGTTAAAACCCTCTATCAGCTACAAATCCCTGGGTATTATTGGATTTCATAAATAAAACATTCAAGATTTAATTTTAGAAAAAGTTGAAAATGCTTAGATAAATCAGAGATTGCATTTTATCTCTTTCAAGGTTTACATAATTAAAATTATAGAAAGATTTTTCAATACATCTAAAATTATTTTAGAGATGCAAAATTGCAACAAAATTTTATCACAGAAATTTATTTATAAAAAGTCTCCCAGCAAAGAAAAGCCCTGGACTTGATGGCTTCACTGATGAATTTTACTAAACATTTAAAGAATAACTAATACCAATCTTACTCAAACTATTCAAAAAAATAGAGGAGGGAGGAATATTTTCAAAGTCATTCTGCGAGGCCAGTGTTTACCCTGATACCAAAACCAGACAAAGATACATCAAAAAAAAAGAAAACTACAGGCCAGTATCCCTGATGAACATTAATGCAAAAATCCTCAGCAAAATACTTGCAAACAGAATTCAACAATATATTAAAAAGATCATTCATCATGACCAACTAGGATTTATTCCAGGGATGCAAAGATGGTTCAACATATGCAAATCAATCCATGTGATAAATCATAACACAACGGTGGACAAAAACTGTATGATCATTTCAGTTCTGGAAAAGCATTTGATAAAATTCAACATCCTTCATGATAAAAACCCTAAAAAAAACTGGGTATCGAAGTAACATTCCTCAACATAATAAAATTCATATATGACAGGACCCATAGCTAGTATTGTACTGGATGGGGAAAAACTGAAAGCCTTTCCTTTAAGATCTGGAATACAACAAGATTGCCCACTTTCACCAGTGTTATTCAACATAGTATTGGAAGTCCTAGCTAGAGCAGTCAGGCAAGAGAAAGAAATAAAGGGCATCGAAATTGGAAAGGAAGAAGTCAAATTATGCTTGTTTAAAGATGCTATGATCTTATATTGGAAATACCTAAAGACTCCCCCAAAAAACTATTAAAACAGATAAACAAATTCAGTAAAGATACAGGGTACAAAGTCGACATACAAAAATCAGTAACATGTCTATATGCCAACAGCAAACAATCTGAAAAAGAAATCAAGAAAGTAATCTCATTTCCAATTGCTACAAATAAAATAAAATACCTAGGAATTAACCAAAGAAGTGAAAGATCTCTATAATGAAAACTGTAAAACATTAATGAAAGAAATTGAAGAGGACACGAAAAAATAGAACGATACTCTATGTTCATGGATTGAAATAATCAATATTGTTAAAATGTCCATACTACCCAAACCAATCTGCAGATTCAGTGCAATCTCTATCAAAATACCAATGACATTCTTCACAGAAATAGAAGAAAACAACCTTAAAATTTATGTGGAATCACAAAAGACTCAGAATAGCCGAATTTATCCTAAGCAAAAATAATAAATCTGGAGGAATTACATTACCTGACTTCAAATTATACTACAGAGCAATTGTAACCAAACCATCATGGTACTGGCATAAAAACAATCACATGGACCTATGGAACAGAATAACCCAGATACAAATCCATACATGTACAGTAATTTCATTTTTGACAAAGGTGTGAAGTACTTATACTGGGAAAAGGACAGTCTCTTCAATAAATGGTGCCACTTACTTAAGTTTATCAGTTTCGTTTTTGTATTTTCTTGTACAAAGTAATCCCAATATTTCATGAGTTTATTTTGTGATTATATAATTTTCACAGCAAAAATGCAAACATTTTTAAAGGCATTCTTCTGTATGTGGATATCAAGTTTTCAATATCCATATACAGAAGAATGAAACTAGACCCCTATCTCCCACCATATACAAAAATAAAAATGGATTAAAGGCCGAAATCTAAGACCTCAAACAAGGAAACTACTAAAAGAAAACATTGGGGAAAATCTCCAGGGTATTGGTCTGGGCAAAGATTTCTTGAGTAATAACTCCAAAAGCACAGGCAACAAAAGTGACAATGGACAAATGGGATCTCATCGAGTTAAAAAGCTTCTGCAAAGGAAACAATCAACAAATTGAACAAACAATCCAAAGAATGAGAGAAAATCTTTTTAGACTATTCATCTGACAAGGGAATAACCAGAATATATAAGGAGCTCAAACAGCTCTATACGAAAAAATCAAATAATCTGATTTAAACATGGGCAAAAGATCTAAATAGACATTTCTCAATAGAAGACATACAAATGGTAAACAGGCATGTGACAAGATGTTCAACATCACTGATCATCAGAGCAACGCAGATAAAAACTACAGTGAGATATTATTTCACCCCAGTTAAAATGGCTTTTATCCAAAGACAGGCAATAACACGCTGGCAAGGATGTGGAGTAAAGGGAACTCTCCTACACTTCTGGTGTTAAAGCAAATTAGTGGAGTGACTATGGAGAAGAGTTTTGAGGTTCCTCAGAAAAACTAGAAAATAGAGCTACCATGTGATCCAGCAATCCCACTGCTAGTTATATACCCAAAAGGAAATCAGTGTATCCAAGAGATATCTGCACTCCCATGTTTGTGGCAGCACTGTTCACAATAGCCAAGATTTGGAAGCAACCTAAGTGTCCATCAACAGACAAATGGATAAAGAAAATGTGATACATGTACACAATGGAGTACTATTCAGCCATAAAAAAGAATGAGACCCTGTCATTTGCAACAACATGGCTGGAACTGGGAGACATTATGTTACGTGAAATAAGCTGGACACAGAAAGACAATCTTCACATATTCTCACTAATTTTTGGGAGCTAAAAATTAAAACAATTGAACTCATGGAGATAGAGAGAAGGATGGTTTCCAGAGGGTGGGAAGGATGGGTGGGGAGGAAGTGGGGATGGTTAATGGGTACAAAAACATAGAGTGAATGCGACCTAGTATTTGACAGCACAACAGAGTGACTACAGTCAATAATAATTTAATGGCATATTTCAAAATAACTAAGAGTATAATTGGATTGTTTGTAACACAAAGGATAAATGCTTGAAGTAATGGATAGATACCCCATTTATCCTGATGTGACTATTATACATTATATGCCTGTATCAAAATATCTCATGTGCTGCCTAAATATATATATCTACTGTGTACTCACAATAATTAAAAATTAAAAATTAAAGTTAATGATAATCTAGAGATTTTATTTTTGAGAAAATATTTCTTTGCATTTGTCTTTCTCATTTACCAATTACCTAATAAACTTAAATTGTAGACCAGGAGTTAGCAGACAATGGCCCATGGGCCAACTCCTGCCCACAGTCTTTTTTTGTCTGGTTTTATTGGAACATAGTCATGCCATTTGTTTACTTACAGTCTCTGAGTGCTTTCATGCTACAGTGGCAGAGTAGTTGTGCCAGAGATCATATGGCCTGTGAAGCCTAAAGTATATACTCTCTGGCCTTTAAAATGTTTCATTTTATAAAAAATCAAGTTTCTAATAGTTCTTCTGTATTTATAGAACGGCAGAGGTGTGCTCTTTGGATTAGAAAGCTGTGCGAACCTTCAGGAACAGGTGCAGGAATAATGGGGAGGAAGAATCGGAACCTGTATGCAAAATTGTTATTGCATATGCTTAAACGAGGTGTGCTTGAAGGCCCTTTTACACACCGATCTGAACTGGGGACACTAAAAATTCTACCTTCATACATGGTAGGTATCAATGAACTAAAGATAAATACTAGTTTCATTTAAAAAAAGCGTCAAGTTATCATCCCTTTGGGGAATGGTAATACTATTAGATTGTATGTGCTAGATAATATATTAAAATTGTTTTTTTCTTTGTGATTCAGTTTTTTTCCACCTTTAATAAAATACATGTATTGCTTATAAGGGGCGTATCCTTATTGATTTAGTTATGCCTCAGTATTCAACAATATTTCTAAAAACCCGAAAATGAAATTTTTTATATTGAGCTTTACTTTTTGCTAATTTTCACTGGATTATAATGGTAATTTTTATGTAATTCAGCAAATTCTAGTTTTTAAACTCTCATATAATTTAAACATTCATGAGAGGTTGGAGTGCATGATTTGTAAAAGTTCCTTTTTACTCTAATAAAATGACAGTAATAAATTGGAGTTTAAAAGTCAGTTTCTGTACTTAAATGAATTTCATTGTCAAAATCAGCTTTATTGCAAAGGCAGTTATTATGCTTGGTGGATAAATTGTCACTGTCCTGGTCCTTGTAACCATAAAATATACCTTGGTTTGTGTGGTATTAGAGTGCCTGTACTTAAGAAATCTGGAGTACCAGGTATTGGTAGCTTTGGTAGTTGCCGTTAGGATATATATGTATTTTTATAATGAACTGCAGAATTCCTGTGTGATGTATTTTAAAACTTTTTATATTTTATCAGTTTACTTAAAGCACAATTTAGTCAAGTGGCATGCTGAACATTAGAGAATAATCCCTGTTTTCCATGGCACAATGCCAAAAGTTTTAATGACTGTGTCATTTATAAAGAAATTTCTGTGCATGTCCCATATGGAGCGGAGGGTCTCGTGTCATCCTCCCTAAGGAACAGTGCCTTGAGGATTTTGTCTGTAGGATTGGGAGAATTGTTGCAGAGGTGTGCAGTCAATGCAGAGTTTTCTTTAGAAACGTGTAAAGGTAGAACATTTTATGAAGCACATCTAGATGTGAAGATATGAGTATATTGTATCATGTTTTCCCATTCACACTTAATTTCATAGAATCAAAGGGAAGGACTTTATTTAACAAATAATAATAATGTGAAAGTTTAGAGAACTCTCTTGGGTTTCCCAGCTAGTTAGTAGTGTGGCCAGAATTAAATCCCAGGTTTTTCACTCTGCTGTTCCCCACCTTATCAAGGGATTCCTAATTTTAATTCCTGGGTTGCATTGTTTGTGTTTCTCGTCCCACTGATTTCTTTTTTTGCGTGTGTAAAGTAGTTAGTGATTACAGAAAGAGATAGGATAGCACATAATTAAAAAAAAACTTTGTATTTAACTTTCCATATTTAACTAATGTCCCTTTTGTAATATAAACGTTACTATTAGATTTATCTGTTATGTACTTCTGTTTATTGTACTTCTTAGTAGCGTGCAACCAAAATGTAAATAGGTTATCAATGTATTTTAATATCTCATAATTCAATGTACATTTAATTTTTTTAAATGTTTGAATGTAATTGAATTTGCGTATTTGAAAGGCTGTTATCAAACTTGAAACTTGGTGGAAATTTTAGTGGTTTTATTATAGTACATTTTGAAAGAATAATTTTTCTAATTTTTAAGAATCAGTCCATCTATTTTGATGAACCAAATCCAGCACGAGCAAAAGGTTCAAGCCCAGAGGGATTACCAGCCTGGGTACTGGGTGAGCTGGAGACAAGTGAACACAACTTAAACGAATCGTGGAAACTCTCTTCTGGAGAAGATGACACTTTGGTACTGTCGCCAACTAGTCTCCAGGTATGCGAAGAGAATGGGATTCTGAATGTGTTTCATCATTTAATCTGTCTTTGGAACTGATTTATACATTCTGTTTTTCCTTTTTTTTTTAAATGGTAAGTAGTTTACTTTTCCCTTAACTGCACATTCAAGATTAATTTTTTTTTTTTTTTTTTTTTTTTTGAGACAGAATCTGGCTCTGTCACCCAGGCTGGAATGCAGTGGCACGATCTCCGCTCACTGCAAGCTCTGCCTCCCGGGTTCATGCCATTCTCCTGCCTCAGCCTCCCGAGTAGCTGGGACTACAGGCGCCCGCCACCGCGCCCGGCTAATTTTTTGTATTTTTAGTAGAGACGGGGTTTCACCATGCTAGCCAGGATGGTCTCGATCTCCTGACCTCGTGATCCACCCGCCTCGGCCTCCCAAAGTGCTGGGATTACAGGTGTGAGCCACCACGCCCAGCCACATTCAAGATTATTTTATATTTTTAGCCATTTAATAGATACCTGCTAACTTCATATATATTTTTGATTGCTTGACAAGTGGTCCCTGAGCATCTTTAAGTGACACAATTATGTATTTTCCTTTATGACAAGCATACATTAAAAGCATTATCAATAACTTGAACAAAATATAATATCCTGCAAATCCACCTTGAACAATATTTGTTTTCACTTAATATAATGAATGTAAGCGTAAACCCCATTAGATGGTGCTTTCTTACTAGAGTATTAAACTTAAATAGGTTTTTTTAGTGCAAATAAAAATAAATTTCTGAATTTTTGAAATATACAAAAAGGCCATTGTGTTAGCATAACTTTTGGCTTTAGGGAAGGGATAGATTTAAATTTGGACTTCTATCAAATTTTTACTTTTCCATTTGGCCTTATTCCTTGAAATGTTAAAATATTGGACAGTGTCAATTACCATGTACCATACTTTATACTTCACTCCTCACCATTCTCTTGGTAATTTTAATTTTAGAAATCTGTTTCTGTTAACAGTATAATCTTTCTTGTCCACTATAATTTTTTTGGTTTGTTCCTTAAACAGATATAGAAATGTTATTAGTAATTTGAAATGTCTCCACAGTTGATGTAGTCTGTTTATATGTTTTTCAGACCTGAGATATTATGGTCGAAAAAGATAAACAGGCCGGGCATGGTGGCTCATGCCTGTAATCCCAGCACTTTGGGAGGCCGAGGTGGGTGGATCACGAGGTCAGGAGATCGAGACCATCCTGGCTACCACGGTGAAACCCCATCTCTACTAAAAATACAAAAAAATTAGCTAGGCATGGTGGCGGGTGCCTGTAGTCCCAGCTACTCAGGAGGCAGAGGCAGGAGAATGGCATGAACCTGGGAGGCAGAGCTTACAGTGAGCTGAGATCGTGCCACTGCACTCCAACCTGGGCAGTAGAGCGAGACTCTGTCTCAAAAAAAAAAAAAGAAAAAAAGATAAACAAAAGTGAGAGATCCAGTCCATATGAAATTATTTCAGTAGAAAGGAGAAACAGAATGGGGAGGCAAAAAGGAAGAGGTGAAATACTTAAGGGCATGTTCAGAAGAGTAAAAAGAAACAAATAGATGAGTCTGTAGGAAGTGTGGTGTTAAAATACTTATTTTTACATTCATAGGAGAATTACAATTAGAAGAGGTGTAATTGTAGAATTTTTGTAGCCTTTGAAGCAATCTTTTTATATGGAAGTATAAAGAGATTGTGGTCTGTATACAAAGAAAAATACGATTCTTAGTTTAGCTGCAAAATACATCAGTTGTTTGCCAAAATATCTGCTAAGAGTCCAGCTAAATTCTGGGTTCCTTTCTAGATGTAATGAATGTGGAGTTTACAGTATCAAAGTGAACTAAAGTAGTTTCCTGTATCTTAGAGCTTAGAGCATAGTTTGAAAATGTGTAATCTTCCTGGACTGAATGAATCGTGTGGGTAGATTTGTTTTGTTGGACTTAATGTCTTTAACAATTTTAAATGAGTTGTCAAAATTAACATTTGGGGAATTTCATATAAATGCCCAACTTTCTGGCTTCTCTTTAAAACTAGACACCTAGAAATCTTTCCAGGAGGCAGCCATAGGTTGGAGCTAAGTAGTTCTTGGTTAACCCCCTTAGCGTATGCCTTCACGATTTCCTTCTAATTCCTGACACCAAATTTGATGTCTATTGCATCTCTTACTGAGCTTGAGTTTTTTTTCCCCCTTTAAGTAGGGTTAAGAGGAAAATGAAGTATTTGTTTTTCTATTTTTATGTTTTATCAAGTGAAAGAAGAAAGGTAGAAAAGAGGGATCATGTGATTTAAGAAGGGGAGAGGATTGGGCACAACCTGTGCGTCTATGGTCCTAACTATTCAAGAGGTGGAAGCAGGAGGTTAGCTTGGGCCCAGGAGTGTGAGACCAGCCTGAGCAATAGAGTGAGACCTCATCTGTGAACAAAATACAGAAGGGGAGAGACACTGTCTTTGTAGAAGTGAAGGATATCCTTATATCTGGCAGTATGATCACTCATCTGTTAAGCCCTCCAGACTTTTGATTTATAACCATTGTTTTAGATGAGTGGGGGAGAGAGATGAGCACATGGATAGTTTCAATGCAGTGGCTATGCGCAGTCATGGAAGTATTTGCAAGGATTCAGGTGTGTATAAGAGAAGGAGACCATAAAAAGTGATGAGTTCATGTCCTTTGTAGGGACATGGATGAAACTGGAAAACATCATTCTCAGTAAACTATCGCAAGGACAAAAAACCAAACACCGCATGTTCTCACTCATAGGTGGGAATTGAACAATGAGAACTCATGGACACAGGAAGGGGAACATCACACTCCGGGGACTGTTGTGGGGTGGGGGGAGGGGGAAGGGACAGCATTAGGAGATATACCTAATGCTAAATGATGAGTTAATGGGTGCAGCAAAACAACATGGCACATGGATACATATGTAACAAACCTGCACATTGTGCACATGTACCCTAAAACCTAAAGTATAATAATAATAAAAAAAAGTGGAAAAAAAAAAAAGAAGGTTTCAGGATAGGAAATAGACGAGATTTCCAGAGTCCGGGTGAATAGATTTTTTTCTTCTTTGGAATACAGGATAAAGTTTGAGAAAATACAATGAGAATATCCTTCAACTATTGCCCACTGACTTTTTTGAGAAATGAAACCATAGTAAAATCCCCACAATTGTAAAAAATAAGTTAATTCTCCTTGTTGGTCACCTATTATTAAATGGCGTTTTAACGCAAAAGGATTGCTAGAGTATGAGGCATTCGTTGTCAGTTATATAATAAGTAATGGGAAAAGCAGGCACTCTGGTGATCCTGCTGAGTCCTACCCATCCTTCAGAGATCGCAACGTGAAAAAAGCCTTATCTGATATCCCAGGGCAGTTTAGGCGGTCCCGCCATTTACTCCTTTAGTACTCTGTGTTTCTTTGCTGCCTTCATCCCATGCATAGAGGCTTACTATCTGTCCTGTGTGCTAGATTGTAAATTTCATGAGGTAGGAACTTGTGTTTTTGCTGTTTGCTGTATTTGCTATATTTCCAGCCCCTAGCACTGGGAAGGAACATGTTAGGAATTCTGTAAGTATCTATATTCAAGAGTGAATGCATGCATGAATGGGTAGATTGTGTTAGACACTGCCACATATTTAATCTGTACAAAATCCCTTTGAAACGGGAATATTGTGACAGAGGAAATGGCCTAAAAGGATTTTTTTGTTCTTTTTAACATTTCAGAAACGTTGAGGGAAGCATAAATTTTAGAAAACATGGAGGGAAGCTTGGATGTAGTTTATAGCGATTCCCTTCACACACTGTGAGGAATATGACAATGAAGGAGCTGGAAAGGACATGCTTAAAATATCCTCTGTCAAATGTCAGAATCACTAAGGTCAATTAGGGCTGCCAAAACAAAATATCTCAGGGTATCTTATGTTTCTTTTAATTTAATAGTTTTAACTTGATTATTTATTTATTTATTTTTTTTTTTTGAGACGGAGTCTTGCTCTGTCACCCAGGCTGGAGTGCAGTGGCGCAATCTCGGCTCACTGCAAGCTCCACCTCCCGGGTTCACGCCATTCTCCTGCCTCAGCCTCTCTGAGTAGCTGGGACTACAGGCGCCCGCCACCACGCCTGGCTAATTTTTTTGTATTTTTAGTAGAGACGGGGTTTCACCGTGGTCTCGATCTCCTGACCTCGTGATCCATCTGCCTCGGCCTCCCAAAGTGCTGGGATTACAAGTGTGAGCCACCGCGCCTGGCCAAGAAAACTGATCTTAAGGTGAAATATGTATCATGTGTGACATCAGATCACATGTGGTGGTGAATTGGCTACTGACGGTTCTGTCTTATTTCTTTTCTAAATTTCCTCCTTTACTTTGAGTGATCATAGTGTGCTAATGAAAAAGTTAGTATCTGCTAATCTTGACCTAATATATCTAATCAGTTCTGCAAGAAATTGTTTTAAAAAGTTTAAGAGGCTTGTGATATTTGACACATGTATGTTTTTATAGTGAATAATTTATTGTTACTTAGAACTGAAGTTTAATGCTGCCTCATAAATTTTACAGCCACTTCAACTTGGCCTTTGAAAAACCTCTTTAATCTTAAAAGATTTTTCCCCCCTTAGTGTTTCTTTTTTGATCACTTTATAAAATCCTGCTTTACTTAGACTTTTTTGTATGTGAAGTATTTCTAATGGCATTTTAGATGATGCTGTTTGTGTCCTAGCCTTATTTATGTTATTAAAGATGCAGAGTCCTTTTGAAGCCTTTTTGTTAGGACTCCCTATTCAGTAGAGATGGCACCTTCCCTTTCCTTTTATTCTTCCTGTAGGATATGGTATATAGCCTTGTTCCAAACTTGTTAGAAGTATGGTGAGGTCATACTCCATCTGGCTTATTCTCATGCTTTATTTTTTCCACCAAGTATACATTATATACTAGTGTACTTAGCATTTCACATCAAACAGCTTCAACACTTAGCTAGTAGTCCTGTCCTGGTTCTCTTCTTTGCTTTCATTTTTCATATTTTTTGGTTTACGGTAATCTTATTACCCATATTTTCTATAAGAAAAACTACTGTTCCACATTGCATTGCTATTATATATCTGTTACTGCATTTTTATGTCAAATATCTGCCTTTTTTCTTTTCTATTTTTTTGAGATGGACTCTTACTCTGTCACCCGGGCTAGAGTGCAGTGGCACAATCTCAGCTCACTTCAACCTCTGCCTCCCAGGTTCAAGCGATTCTCCTGCCTCAGCCTCCAGAGTAGCTGGGATTACAGGCACGCACCACCATGCCTGGATAATTTTTGTGTTTAGTAGAGACATGGTTTCACTATGTTGGCCAGGCTGGTCTCGAATTCCTGACCTTAAGTGATATGCCCACCTTGGCCTCCCAAAGTGCTGGGATTACAGGCATGAGCCACCATGCCTGGCCTATCTGCCTATTTTCTTGACAATGAAATATTTTAGTTATATTTGAGTTTGGAGCATGACTTTAGACAGTGTTACTAAGGAGACCATAGACTTAGATCTCATGCATGTATAGTTTGGTTAATTTCATTTAGATCTACAATCATGAGCTATATCAATATATATTATCTTTCTGATCAGCCTTCAGATACTTAACCATGGAGGTCTGATAAAGACCTTAATTGTCTTGATGGTGGTCTTCATGATCCTTCTTCTGGTGTTCATACCCTTACATAATCCCCTCCCCTTGAGTATCGGCAGGACCTCTGACTTGGTTCTAACCAATAGATTATGGCAATGGTAATGGGATATTATTCCCAGGATTACATAACTTCGTCTTGCTAGTAGACTTGCTGTCATTCCATTTGTTGGCTTTGGAAGAAGCAGCTGCCATAAATCATACATGAATCAGATAGCCATAAGGAACTGAATGCTGCTGACATCCACACGAGTCGGGAAGTGAATCCTTCCCTAATAGAGCCTCTAGATGAGAACCCAGGTCTGGTGCAATCATGATTGCACCCTTCCGTGGCCCTAAACAGAGGACCCAGTTCAGCTGTGCCTGGACTTCTGACCTGCAGAAACATGAGAAAATTTATGTGTGTTGTTTAACGCTGTTAAATTTGTAATAATTTTTTATACAGCAATAGATGACTAGTACAGTCTTTATCTTCATTTTAGAAAAGTATGCAATCTATATATATAATACATGTTTATAAAAACCTCAGTATAGAAATATTTAGAGTAAAAAGTCACAATCCTTCTCTCTGTGTCCTCTTTATCCCACTTTTGAGTGGTAATCACCATTAACAATTTTGTGCATATCATTTTACAATAGACATCCACACCTATATAATTAAGAAATTACAGGCCGGGCACGGTGGCTTACGCCTGTAATCCCAGCACTTTGGGAGGCCAAGGCAGGCGGATCACGAGGTCAGGAGTTCGAGACCAGTTTGGCCAATATGGTAAAACCCCGTCTCTGCTAAAAATACAAAAAATTAGCTGGGCATGGTGGTGGGTGCCTGTAGTCCCAGCTACTCGGGAGGCTGAGGCAGGAGAATCGCTTGAACCCGGGAGGCAGAGGATGCGGTGAGCCGAGATTGCACCACTGCACTCCAGCCTGGGTGACAGAACGAGACTCTGTCTCAAAAAAAAAAATAAATAAAATAAAAAAAGAAATTACAGTTGACCCATGCTGTACATGCTGTTCTGAGACTTGCTCTTTTTTTTTTTTTTTTTTTTACTCAGCTGTGTCTTAAACCTGTATCATGTGGACTTTTAAATTATAGATAATCCATAATGTAGATATACTATAATTTAACCTGTCTCTTCTGCTTTTAATTTTTTATTGTTATAAAGAATGCCTGAGTTAACATCCTAGTAATCCATCATCATGCACCTTATTTAAAAATGCACCCAGGGTTTGTTTTAATCAGATATTATACGTTGACAGACATAGAGACAAGTTGCCTTTGAAAGAAGAGTTTATTTCTCACAGTTTCCAGGAGGAGGGAGGCATGCCACACCATGCAGGCCACGTGGAGAAGCACAAGGGTTGGTCAGGAGGCAGAAGGAGCAAGGAGAAGCATGGGCGAGAGCCTTTTTATATAGTAGTGGGATGTTCCCTATTGGACAGAAAGTGAAACACCAATGTTGGGGTTTGTAGTTGGAGGGTTTGTAATATAATTTCCAAGTGCCCACAAAAAGACAGGGATGGTCAGGATGTGAACAACTTTGGCTGTTAGTTTGGTCCATGATTTCAAGATGCCAAATTATCAGTTAGAATATCAAGAATGATTATTATATGCCTGCATGTGTTTTGGGCTATTATGGATTCCTAGATGAGAAATTGCTTTGTTGGTGGGGTTATTAGTTGGTTCAACATCTTGTGCATGGTTAAAAAAATATACATATACACACACATATACATATATATAGGTTATTATGGCAAGGTCTAATAGGATGAAGTTAAAAAGTACATAAAGTATAGGACGCTTCCATTTGCATTTGTGTATATGTGTTTTAGAGGCTCTGTGGATACATACGTGTTCGTGTGCAGGGAATCTTTCTGGGTACCACACATGAAATTGTAAAGGTGGTTATAGCTTTAGGGATTGGGACTATTTGGAGTGTACATTTAAAAACGTTCTTGTAAAAATATGTGTCTATGGTATTTCTAATAATCACACTCTTCTATTTTGATAGATACTGTCCAGTTGCCTTCCGAAATATCTTGTTAAAATGTTTGTGCATACACAATGCAAATTAATAAATTTGTATAACGAACATATATACATGTAAACATAAAAATAAAAAATTTTCTAGTAAATAAATGTTTGTGGATTCCACTTGTATTTCTAATTTGTGAAAGCAGAGGCCAAGTGAGGCAAGTCTTACCATTTATGGATCTCCTACTGCATGCTAGGAACTGTTCTGGAAATCTTTTCCAAGTCATCTGATTGAATCCTCTCTACAGTCCAGTGAGGTTGACATCATTGCCCTTTTGTATAGACGAGGTAACAGCTTCAGGAAAGTCCAGTGACTTTTCCAGTGATGGATCCAATATTGGAATGCAGGGCCTTATGATTTCACACCCATGTTCTTTCTAGTGTATCATATAGGCATAAGTACTTTATGCAGCAAATATGGAAATTTCAGTTTTATCTGTTTTTTTCCATTTGTGCTGCATCAGCAATCCTGGACAGCTATACCTTTGTTTATGGTTATTTCTAGGTTGAGCTGAAAGAAGGCAGTTTGCCTTTGTTCACATTCCACTTCTGACGCTTGGCAACCATCTGTCCTCAGGCAAGTTACTTAATTTCTCTAAACCCCAGTTTCATCATTTGTAAATGGAGATAGTGGTAGTACTAACTTTGGGGTTAGTACTACCACTATCTCCATGGAGTTGTAAGGACAAAGTGAAATAAGGCGTGTAGAGCCCTTGACAGAGGGCCTGTTAAGTGTTAGCTGCGGCTACCACCATCATCACTGGTATGGTGAATTGTTATTGTACTAGTTCATCAGGACCTTGCTTGTTAGATTGACCATGCCTTTGCTTCTCTAATTACTAATCCTCCCAAAGGGTATTATCTTAAAGTCTGTTGGTCATTAATTATTTTCCGTTACTAAAAGTCATTTGTATTCCCTGAGAAAAATAAATTATGACTCTGCAGAAAGGTTATGATTGGCCGGGCGCGGTGGCTCACGCTTGTAATCCCAGCACTTTGGGAGGCCAAGGCGGGTGGATCACAAGGTCAGGAGATCGAGACCACGGTGAAACCCCGTCTCTACTAAAAATACAAAAAATTAGCCGGGCGTGGTGGCGGGCGCCTGTAGTCCCAGCTACTCAGAGAGGCTGAGGCAGGAGAATGGCGTGAACCCGGGAGGCGGAGCTTGCAGTGAGCCGAGATCGTGCCACTGCACTCCAGCCTGGGCGACAGAGCGAGACTCCGTCTCAAAAAAAAAGATTATAAGTATGAATCCTGCACAATATCAAAATAAAGAATGGTAATTGTATTTTAAAAGAGGCTTTATAGGAATCTTTAAACAACATAACAGGCCTCTTTTTCAAGGATAGAAGGAACACAGTGGCTGGCCTCACTGTTTACATTTTTTCATGCCATATATTTGAAGCTGCCTAAGTAACTGGGTTTTTTTTTTTTTTTTTTTTTTTTTTTTTTTTGAGATGGAGTCTTGCTCTGTCACCCAGGCTGGAGTGCAGTGGCACAATCTCGGCTCACTGCAACCTCTGCCTCCCGGGTTCAAGCGATTCTTCTGCCTCAGCCTCCTGAGTAGCTGGGATTACAGGCGTGTGCCACCACACCTGGCTAATTTTTTTTTTTTTTTTTTTTGTATTTTTAGTAGACATGAGGTTTCATCATGCTGGCCAGGCTGTTCTCGAACTCCTGACCTCAGGTGATCCCCCTCCCTCGGCCTCCCAAAGTGCTGGGATTACAGGTGTAAGCCACCGTGCTCAGCCGGTAACTAATATTTTGATTTTAGTTCACATCATCTATATACTCTTCATGCTTTATCTCAAAGACAACACAAAAGTAATAGGTTGTATTCTTGCTTTACAATTCTGTGAAAAATGTTTTGAAGCTTCTTGTTAATGGGTTGTAATTATTTTATGTCTTTTCAGTGAAGTATGTGTGGTCTGGTAGCTTATCACCAAAGTGCAGTTAGGTTCTGGGATAGGGAAAGATGTAAAAAAATGATTTAATAGCACTTATTATTTTTACTGAAAACTTTGATTAAAAGTTAGGGTAGGGTGAAGAGGAGTAATGTTAAATAAACCCTGACCTTTAAACACTGCTTTACAGTGGAAGAAACACGTTGCTTCTGCTTATTTGAGAGGAATTTATTGATGAAAAAGAAGGCATTTGATTAGATTTCTTTAGGTGCCATTTTATTAGGAGCCTACACCAGATTGCTTAGGATTTCTAGGAGAGTGCAAATAATTATTATTAACTACCTACCATTTTTACCATATCAGATTTAGGCTAATTTTATATAAATTATATTTATCTTTTAACTCATGTTGGGTCATCTAAATAATACGTGTGTTCATACCTATAAGAAAGAACTTGGAGAATAATTATCCTATCTTAAATGATTATAGAGGACTATAGTTTTTACATCTTTGCTTTAATGAGATTTTGCCATGGGTTATTTGATGCTAGATTTTAGTTTGGAATGAAGATTCTAATTATGGTCCTGCCCTTATGGAATATGTGACTTGCTTTATAATGATCCTCTTTATGATGTGGTTTTCCAGGAATGCATTGTGGCAAAAAGCTGGTATTGTGTATGTCTTACCCCAATATAGCTATCATTTCATTTGTGTGTGCAGTTTAATAACATGGCCAGCAGATGGTGATCAAGTATAATGAAAACCCACTTGTGGTTGAAGAAGTTAATCTATGTGAGCAAACATTTTTCACTTAAAAATATTGATTTAATTTTTTAGTCTGGGCACACAAAAGAATCTTTTTACTTTGCTAAACTCCATTTTTATATGTAGATGATACTATACTAACATTATAAATTGCTCCTGAAATTGTTGGATAATTTATCAGGGAGCCAATCAATACCTTTCCTTCTTAGTAAAACCTTCTTAAATATTACCTGCCAAAAGTACATTCATTTTATTTGTGAATAACCCTGATGTTTGGGCAAATGTGTGTTCTACAGCAGTAGAATTTTTGTAGTTTTAGTAGAGACGGGGCTTTACCATCTTGGCCAGGCTGGTCTTGAACTCCTGACCTCGTGATCCTTCTGCCTAGGCCTCCCAAAGTGCTGGGATTACAGTAGTGTTCAATAGAACTTTCTGATGGTAATGTTCTATAGGCGGCGCTGTCCAATACAGTCGTCACCAGTAAACATGACTATTGAACACTTGAAATGTGGCTGGTGTGACTGAAAAACTGAATTTCTAATTTTAATTAACTTAAATAGCCACATGTGATTAGGAGCTACTGTGTTGTGCAGAACAGTACCAGATCTGAGTCTGCTTGGCCATTGCAAGACCTGACTGACCAGATGGAGAGCTGGTGGCCAGTTCTCTGTCTCGGTGGGGATGTGGGGTGGGGATGGGGACTAGGGCTTGGGTGCTGGTTCATAGAAACTGGCTCTGCCACATGGGAGACCTTTCTTCTGTGCTTACTTGCATTTCATGGGCAGCTCCCTTTTTTGGTGATGATCACCCATGGTCAACATCTAGTTGCTCTTCTCTTGGTCAATTTCTGCTGTCAGAGGAGCTCCTACTAACAAAAAAGAAACTGTTTATAAATAAATATGTATATACACACATACACACACACACACACATATATATGTGTATATTTTTACTGAAAACTTTGATTAAAAGTTACGGTAGGGTGAAGAGGAGTAATGTTAAATAAACTCTAACCTTTAAACACTGCTTTACAGTGGAAGAAACACATTGCTTCTGCTTATTTGAGAGGAATTTACGGATGAAAAAGAAGACATACTGAAAAGACATAAAATAATTACAAGCCATTAACAAGAAGCTTCAAAACATTTTTCACAGAATTGTAAGGCAAGATGGAATTTGACTTTGTCTCCCAGGCTGGAGTGCAGTGGCACGATCTCGGCTCACCATAGCCTCTGCCTTCCAGGTTCAAGCAATTCTCTGCCTCAGCCTCCTGAGTAGCTGGGATTACATGTGCCTGCCACCACGCCTGACTAATTTTTGTAGTTTTAGTAGAGACGGGGCTTTACCATCTTGGCCAGGCTGGTCTTGAACTCCTGACCTCGTGATCCATCTGCCTAGGCCTCCCAAAGTGCTGGGATTACAGGCATGAGCTACCATGCCGGCCTTTTTTTTTTTTTTTGAGATGGAGTTTCGCACTGTCACCCAGGCTGCAGTGCAGTGGCGTGATCTCGGCTCCCTGCAACCTCTGCCTCCCAGGTTCAAGTGATTCTCCTGCCCCAGCCTCCCGAGTAGCTGGGATTACAGGTGCCTGCCACCACGCCTGGCTAACTTTTGTATTTTTGGTAGAGACAGGGTCTCGCTATGTTGGCCAGGGTAGGCTCCCAACTCTTGACCTCAAATGGTCCTCCCTCCTTGGCCTCCCAAAGTGCTGGGATTACAGGTGTGAGCCACTGTGCCTGGCCAAATCTGACTAATTTGACAATCTTTTATACAGTGGACACTTGCTGATAGACACTTAACCTTGTACTCTAGAAATAGGACTGCTACATAAATGAGAAGTGAAAACTGCTTCTTAGAGTACTCAATAAAATATAACATTTCACACATATAAAACCACTTAGCTACTCATTAATTTTCAACATTAATGTGCTAATTAAATGTCACTCTTAGGTATTTACTAAGATGAGGCCAAGTGGCAACTATTTGTAACTGGGATGGAGCTGCTTTGAAAATAATGGTCCTTAGGCCATTATTTCTCTTAGGCTTTTTTCTCCCCCAGTAAGTGAGCTTTCTGACAATTTAGTCACATTTCTCTTTTTCATTCTTTTAACGAGTGAGGCTTTGTAATAACATCTTTTAATTTCACAAACAAGTTTCTGTTAGGTAATATTGAACAGTTTGGGTTGTCCTTTTTAATAAAAATGGATAACAGCTTATAAGTATATTTTAACATTTAATTTTAATGAAATTTAAATACTGAGTGTTCTAAGTCAGAGATATATTAATAAACAATGATTTAAATGTACGATTTTTTAAATTTGTTTTTATTTTTAAGTTTTAAAATCAAGTGCGCCATTTTAAAGTAAGTAGTTGGAAATATGAAGTCTTAAAGTGTTGATGAATCTGTGCTCACCTTTTTCTAGTTTTGTTAAGCATCTCATTTTTTTCATTTAGTTTTCTTTTTCTTTCTAATAAAGTTCTTTTTGAAAAATTAAAATAAGTATGTTGTGGCTCATTGGAAGTTATTTTCGGCCAGGCGCGGTGGCTCACGCCTGTAATCCCAGCACTTTGGGAGGCCGAGGCGGGCGGATCACGAGGTCAGGAGATCGAGACCATCCTGGCTAACACGGTGAAACCCCATCTCTACTAAAATCAAAATTAGGCCTAAAAGCAGAAAAATTAGCCGGGCGAGGTGGCAGGCGCCTGTAGTCCCAGCTACGCGGGAGGCTGAGGCAGGAGAATGGCGTGAACCCCGGGGGGCGGAGCCTGCAGTGAGCCGAGATCGCGCCACTGCACTCCAGCCTGGGTGAAAGAGCGAGACTCCGTCTCAAAAAAAAAAAAAAAAAAAAAAAAAAAAAGTTATTTTCATTTCTTAATTTTCAGCATTATTTGATACTTTACTGGATTATTAATTGTTATTTTTGTTTCGTAAGTATATTTAGTAATATACCCAAAGAAGACTGTTCTGCAGATGGTATATAACAGTATTACCTGCTGCTCAGATAAATGAAAAGATAGGAAATCAGAAGTTCTCATTTTGGTTATCTGATAATTTATAATTCAGTAGTTGTATTACTCTTAAAATATTTTACAGCTGTGAAACATAGCATGCATATAAAAAATGTGTACAGTGCACAGGTACAGTTTAAAGAGCCACTAGAAGATAAACATTTCTATACTTTCAACCTAGCCAATAAATAGTAATTACAGTTCTCCAGAAGACCGCTGGGTACCCTTCTCCGATTGCCTCTTCTTCCCTTTGCTTGAGAGGAAATTACTGTCCTGTATTTTGTGTTAATCAGTTATTTATCTCTCTCTTTATTTTGAATTTCATATAAGCAGAATCATGCTGTACGTATTATTTTGAGACTTGCTCTTTTCACTCATCATATTTTTCAAATTTATCCATGTTAATAAATATAGCTATAGTTGATTCTTTGTCTTTTGGTAAACTGTTAAAATGCAACACACATGCAACAAGACACATCAAAGTGTAAAGCTTGATGAAGTTTTACAAAATGTATGTATCCGTGAAATCTCTTTCCAGGTCAAGATAGAGAATATAGCCACCTCCCGAGAAACTCTTTCTTGCTCTCTCCCAGTCATTTATTACCTCTTGAAGAAGGAACCACTATTCTGTATTGTTACCATTGATTCGTTTTCATTGTTTTTGATTCATAAAGCACGTTCCCTTTTGTTTGTCTTCATTTGCTCAACATTGTGTTGTGAGATTGATCCATGTTGCATTTAGCAATGGATTTTTAAAATTATTGTATGAATTTATCACAATTTATATATCCATTGTACTGTGGTTGGACTTTTGTTTTTTGACATTACAAGTGATTCTACTGTGAATACTCTTTTACATGCCTCTTAGTACACAAGTATACACATTTTTTGAGTGTTGCCTTAGAAGTGCAATCATAGTAGACACTGCTGATAAAGTTTCTCAAAGTGGCTGTACCAGTTTACATTTCCACTAGCAAGATTGAAAGTTCCCATGGCTCTCCATCCTTGCTGAAACTCGGTTTGTAAGTTTTTTATAATTTTAGCAATTCTGGTATGGCAGATGTACAGTTTGAATTTGCATTTTCCCTCATGACTAATGATACCAAGATCTCTTTTAATGTGTATTGACCATTTGGATATCCTCTTACGTGAAGTTTCTGGTTGAGTCTTTGATCTTTTTTAAGTATGAAAAAAATGGTTTGTCTGTCTTTTCACTGTTGATTTGTCTTTGTATATTCTGGATACTAATTCTTTGTTGAATACATGTATTGAAAATATCTTTTTTCACTCTGTGGCTTGCATTTTCACTTTCACTTGTGTCTTTGTCCATTTCGTGCTGCTGTAAGAGAATACCTGAGATTGGGTGATTTATAATGAAGAGAATTTATTGACTCACAGTTATGTATCTGATTTTTTAAAAAATTATACTTTAAGTTTTTTTTACAGTGTAATGTCATATGTATTTACTTATTTTTAAATTCGTACAGAGTTTTTTTAATTCTTTTTTTATATACTTTAAGTTCTGGAATACATGTGTAGAACGTGCAGGTTTGTTACGTAGGTGTACACATGCCACGGTGGTTTGCTGCTCCCATCAACCTGTCATCCACATGACGTATTTCTCCTAATGCTATCCCTCCCCTAGCCCCCAACCCCCCGACAGGCCCCGGTGTGTGACGTTCCCCTCCCTGTGTCCATGTTCAGCTCCCACTTATGAGTGAGAACATGCGGTATTTGGTTTTCTGTTCCTGTGTTAGTTTGCTAAGAATAATGGTTTCCAGCTTCATCCATGTCCCTGCAAAGGACATGAACTCATCCTTTTTTTAATGGCTGCATAGTATTCCATGGTGTATATGTGGCACATTTTCTTTATCTGGTCTATTATTGATGGGCATTTGGGTGGGTTCCAATTCTTTGCTATTGTGAACAGTGCAGAAATAAACATACGTGTGCATGTGTCTTTATAGTAGAATGATTTATAATCCTTTGGGTATATACCCAGTAATGAGATACTGGGTCAAATGGTATTTCTGGTTCTAGATCCTTGAGGAATTTCCACACTGTCTTCCACAATGGTTGAACTAATTTACACTCCCACCAACAGTGTAAAAGCATTCCTGTTTCTCCACATCTTCTCCAGCATCTGTTGTTTCTTGACTTTTTAGTGATTGCCATTCTAACTGGTGTGAGATGGTATCTCATTGTGGTTTTGATTTGCATTTCTCTAATAACCAGTGATGAGCTTTTTTTTGTATGTTTGTTGGCCGCATAAATGTCTTCTTTTGAGAAGTGTCTGTTCATATTGTTTGCCCACTTTTTGATGGTTTTTTTTTCTTGTAAATTTCTTTAAGTTCCCTGTGGATTCTGGATATTAGTCCTGTGACAGATGGATAGATTGCAAACATCTTCTCCCATTCTGTAGGTTGTCTGTTCACTCTTAGGATAGCTTCTTTTGCTGGGCAGAAGCTCTTTAGTTTAATTAGATCCCATTTGTCAATTTTGGCTTTTGTTTCCATTGCTTTTGGTGTTTTAATCACGAAGTCTTTGCCCATGCCTGTGTCCTGAATGATATTGCCTAGGTTTTCTTCTAGGGTTTTTATGGTTTCAGGTCTTGTGTTTAAATCTTTAACCTATCTTGAGTTAATTTTTGTATAAGATGTAAGGAAGGGGTCCAGTTTCATTTTTCTGCATATGGCTAGCCAGTTTTCCCAACACCATTTAATAAATAGGAAATCCTTTCCCCATTTCTTGTTTTTGTCAGGTTTGTCAAAGATCAGATGGTTGTAGATATGTGGTGTTATTTCTGAGGCCTCTGGTCTGTTCCATTGGTTTATGTATCTGTTTTGATACCAGGACCATGCTGTTTTGGTTACTGTGGCCTTGTAGTATAGTTTGAAGTTAGGTAGCATGATGCCTCCAGCTTTGTTCTTTTTGCTTAGGACTGTCTTGGCTATGTGGGTTCTTTTTTGGTTCCATATGAAATTTAAAGTAGTTTTTTCTAATTCTGTGAAGAAAGTCAATGGTAGCTTGATGGGGATAGCATTGAACCTATAAATTACTTTGGGTAGTATGGCCATTTTCACTATATTGATTCCTCCTATCCATGAGCATGGACTGTTTTTCCATTTGTTTGTGTCCTCTCTGATTTTCTTGAGCAGTGGTTTATAGTTCTCCTCGAAGAGGTCCCTCAGATTCCTTATAAGTTGCATTCCTAGGTATTTTATTCTCTTTGTAGCAATTGTGAATGGGAATTCACTTATGATTTGGCTGTTTATCTATTATTGGTGTACAGTAATGCTTGTGATTTTTGCGCACTGATGTTTGTGTCCTGAGACTGCTGAAGTTGCTTATCAGCTTAAGGAGATTTTGGGCTGAGACGATGGGGTTTTCTAAATATACAATCATGTCATCTGCATACAGAGACAATTTGACTTCTTCTCTTCCTATTTGAATACCCTTTATTTCTTTCTCTTGCCTGATCGCCCTGGCCAGAACTTACAATACTATGTTGAATAGGAGTGGTGAGAGAGGGCATCTTGTCTTGTGCTGATTTTCAAAGGGAATACTTCCAACTTTTGCCCTTTCAGTATGAGATTGGCTATGTATTTATCATAAATAGCTCTTACTATTTTGAGATACATTCCATCAGTACCTAGTTTATTGAGAATTTTTAGCATGAAGGGCCGTTGAATTTTATTGAAGGCCTTTTCTGCATCTATTGAGATAATCGTGGTTTTTGTCATTGGTCCTATTTATGTGATGGATTACATTTATTGATTTGCATATGTTGAACCAGCCTTGCATCCCAGTGATGAAGCTGATTTGATCATGGTGGATAAGCTTTTTGATGTGCTGTTGGATTCGGTTTGCCAGTATTTTATTGAAGATTTTTGCATCGATGTTCATCAGGGATATTGGCTTGAAATTTTCTTTTTTGGTTGTGTCTCTGCCAGGTTTTGGAATCAGGATAATGCTGGCCTCGTAAAATGAGTTAGGGAGGAGTCCCTCTTTTTCTATTGTTTGGGGTAGTGTCAGAAGGAATGGTAACAGCTCCTCTTTGCACCTATGGTAGAATTCGGCTGTGAATCCGTCTGGTCCTGGGCTTTTTTTGGTTGGTAGGCTATTAATTACTGCCTTAATTTCAGAACTTGTTATTGGTCTATTCAGGGATTTGACTTCTTCCTGGTTTAGTCTTGGGAGGGTGTATGTGTCCAGGAATTTATCCATTTCTTCTAGATCTTCTAGTTTATTTGCATAGAGGTGTTTATAGTATTCTCTGATGGTAGTTTGTATTTCTGTGTGATCAGTGGTGATATCCCCTTTATCATTTTTTATTGTGTCTATTTGATTCTCCTCTTTTCTTCTTTATTAGTGGCTAGTGGTCTATTTTGTTAATCTTTTCAAAAAACCAGCTCCTGGATTCATTGATTTTTTGAAGGGTTTTTTGTGTCTCTTTCTCCTTCAGTTCTGCTCTGATCTTAGTTATTTCTTGTCTTCTGCTAGCTTTTGATTTTGTTTGCTCTTGCTTCTCTAGTTCTTTCAATTGTGATGTTAGGGTGTCAATTTTAGATCTTTCCCACTTCCTCCTGTGGGCATTTGGTGCTATAAATTTCCCTCTAAACACTGCTTTAGCTGTGTCCCAGAGAATCTGGTACATTATGTGTTTGTTCTCATTGGTTTCAAAGAACGTCTTTATTTTTTATTTTTACTTTTTTTTTTTGAGACGGAGTCTCGCTCTGTTGCCCAGGCTGGAGTGCAGTGGCACGATCTCGGCTCACTGCAAGCTCTGCCTCCCGGGTTCACGCCATTCTCCTGCCTCAGCCTCTTGAGTAGCTGGGACTACAGGCACCTGCCACCACGCCCAGCTAATTTTTTGTATTTTTAGTAGAGACGGGGTTTCACTGTGTTAGCCAGGGTGATCTCGATCTCCTTACCTTGTGATCTGCCCGCCTTGGCCTCCCAAAGTGCTGGGATTACAGGCGTGAGCTACCGCGCCTGGCCAAGAACATGTTTATTTCTGCCTTAATTTTGTTATTTACCCAGTAGTCATTCAGGAGCAGGTTGTTGAGTTTGCATGTAGTTTTGCAGTTTTGAGTGAGTTTCTTAATCCTGAGATCTAATTTGATTGTGCTGTGGTCTGAGAGAGACTGTTATGATTTCTGTTCTTTTGCATTTGCTGAGGAGTGTTTTACTTCCAATTAGGTGGATGATTTTAGAATAAGTGCGATGTGGTGCCGAGAAGAATGTATATTCTGTTGATTTGGGGTGGAGAGTTCTGTAGATGTCTATTAGGTCCATTTGGTCCAGAGCTGAGTGCAAGTCCTGAATATCCTTGTTAATTTTCTGTCTTGTTGATCTGGCTAATATTGACAGTGGGGTGTTAAAGTCTCCCACTATTATTGTGTGGG